>NC_030828.1:61188060-61503417 GCF_001704415.2 Capra hircus
AAGAAGCCAGGTGGAGTGGATGGAGGAAACGGAATGACTGTGGCTGTTTTTGCTAATAATTCTCTCTCCCCCCCTCTTCCCTCTCCCCGTTCCCTCTTTACCTTCTTCTTTCTCCCCACCCTCCCCCTTCCCTTCCCCTTCCTTCCCCATCTCCATGAGTTTTGATTGGCACCCATCCTGGGCGCACTATGTTAGGTGCTAGAGAGGCAGAAATCAAACAGATTTAGACGGTCCCTACCCCATGGAGCTTGCATTCTCCTGAAGTGAGATGGATATTGATCACACTTAAATATGTGTTACACATGACGGCAAGTGCTATTTAAAAAATAAGTTCTCAGCCACCGTGGAACAGCTTGGTAGTTTTTCTGTAAGTTAAACACAGAGTTTCTGCATGACCAGGGATTCTTCTTCAAGGAGGATCTAGTCCAAATATTGAGGACTGGTGCTCAGACCAACACTTGCCCACAGGTATTCCTTGCAGCTGGAGTCACAGAAGCCAAAAGGTGGAAACAACCCAGATGTCCAGCACTGATCAATAGGTAAACAAAGACGCAGATATCCACACAACGGGATGCTATTCAGCCAAAACAAGGGAATGAACGCGGATCCAGGCTCCAGCATGGATGAACCCTGATAGCCCTGTGCCGAGGGAGAGAAGCAGGAACCACACAGTCTGTGATTCAGTAGAAATGAAATGTCCAGAGGAGTTGAATCCCTTAGACAGAAAGCAGATTCCTGGTTACAGAGGCTGGGGAGGGTGGGGAAAGGGAGAGACTGCTCACGCGTTTCTCTTTGGGGAGATGAATGTTCTGGAACTGGATGCTGGGAATGGTTGAATGACCATGTGGATGTACTAACAGCCACTGGCTTGTACACCGTGAAATGGTTAAAATGGTGGATTTTATGGTATGTGAATTTTATCTCATGCACCTGTAATTTCAATGAGCTGGGGAGCTTGGAGCTGGTGAGCTGATCTGGCTGGGATGTCAGGAGGCTCCCCAAGAATGTGATGTTGGGGTTGAGATGCTGAGAATAGACTATGGCCCCTGGAAGATGAGGCCTCGGGGACCACTGTCCTCCTGGGTGTCCAGCTGGAAGACCAGCCCCAGCCAATGCCAGTTCAGGATTGTCAGCAAACTGAGAACAGGTCAATCCCTTTCGTCTTAGGGGCCATGCACAGCCACCTGAACGTCTCTCTGACTCTCAAGTCACTGTGACTTTGGGGGTTTTGGATGCAGCCCCAAAGTTCTGCATGCAGGCTCCTTCTCCCCGTGTGCTGAGTACAGCGAGGCCCCTGACAACCTCTGGAGCCTGCAGCCCCAGGTGCTGCATGTCCAGGTGCTGCTGCCTGCCCTCCCTTCCTCTCTCCACGGGCAACACCTTCTCCCTTTCAGATGAAGGGCGAGGAGGTGCGACACCACCTCACACTGGCCCCCATCAGGTGCAGACTCTCACCCCACCAAAGTTGCCAGCTCTTAGCAGACCCTGGGCATCCCCTCCCTCTTCCTCCAGGTTCCCCATCTTGCTGTGGCTTGTCACAGTAGCTGGTGAGGCAGGCTGCCTGGCGGTGGGCCTCTACTTGGCCTCCTCAGTCCCCAAGGTGTGGTCCAACCTCTCTTGCTTTGGAATCATACCATCAAGTCATGAGGGTGGGGCAGAAAGAGCCATCTGTCCTTCCCCAGGCACCCGCGTGCTCACCAGCTCTGGCCTGGGTCTGCTCTGTATCTGCCCATGTGTGTTAAGTCAGTTCAGTCATGTCTGACTCTGTGACCCCGTGGACCATAGCCTGCTCGGCTCCTCTGTCCATGGGATTCTCCAGGCAAGAATACTGGGGTGGGTTGCCATGCCCTCCTCCAGGGATCTTCCCGACCCAGGGATGGAGCCCACGTTTCTTAAGTCTCCTGCATCAGCAGGTGGGTTCTTTACCCCTAGTGCCACCTGAGAGGCCCTCTCTGTATGTGTGGCTCTTGCTAAATTTGAGAGGCTGAGAGTCAGGCCGAGTTCTTCCTGGCCCCTGCCTTCCAGACGACACAGAGCCCTAAATGCTCCCTGCTGCACCCCCGACCTGGCCGCTGGGCCCACCCTGGGCTGGGAGAAGAGGAGGACTCTGGCCGCCTCTGCATCACCTCCTCAGCACAGATCCCTTCTGCCTGAGCAGAGCATCCCGTTACCATCTCCACGGGGGACCACCGACCGGGGCTAACAGAAAACAGTCCATCCCTGATGCTGATTTGCATACTGATTAGTGTTAATGCCGTAACGCACGATGACTGCCATGGTGTGTCCCTGCTGGGCTGCCCCCTGAATCAAATGGAGACAGAAGCAGTTCCGGCCTGCGGGATGCCTGCCTCTTGTTCCTGGGCTCCCCTCCCCACCCAGCCCCCTCTCTTTTGTCCTCCAAGCAGCCAGGAGACTTTCACCCTTTAAAGAGTTCTCCTTCCAGAAAGTTCCTTTGTATCCAAGAGTGCAGTCAGAGTTGAGACTCTGAGCAGTGCCATCAAACCTGTGTCTAAGGCAGAGGGGTCTGGAGAGGGAACCATGAGCTTGGGGGCAAGGGTGGGGGCTTCAGCCTCGCCATCTTCCCTTCAGTTCAGCTCAGTCGCTCAGTCGTGTCTGACTCTCTGCGGCCCCATGGACTGTAACCCGCCAGGCTCCTCTGTCCTTGGGATTCTCCAGGTGAGAATACCCGAGCGGGTGGCCATACCCTCCTCTAGGGGGTGTTTCCCACCCAGGGACTGAACCCGTGACTCTTGTGGCTCCTGTATTGCAGATGGATTCTCTGCCTGCTGAGCCTCCAGGGAAGCCATTATTGACACAATCATAATTCACATGCCGTTTGTTTTTAATGTTCTTTCACAGACAAATGTCACTTAGTCTAGGCAGCAGACAGTGGAGAAACTGAGGACAAGAATGACTGTCTCCATCTTGCCCTTGCAGAACCGAAGTCTCAGTGGCGCTGGAGAAACGACATGGGAAAAAATGGCATTCACAGGTCCACAGAGTTCTCAAGGCCAAGCTTTTGCCACCCCCCAGGTGTCCGGCTCCTTCACACGTGTCCGGCTCCTTCGCTGTCCCCATAGCCCTGTGTGGTAGATATGTCTTATGTCTGTCCATTTGAGGAATGCAGAAAACCAGCGCATCAAAGGAGGAGGTGACTCAAAGTTCCACGGTGGAACCAGGGCCTGAATTCATGTCTGTTTTGTTTAGTTGCTAAGGCATGTCCAACTCTTTGCAACCCCATGGACTGCAGCACACCAGGCCTCCCTGTCCCTCACCATCTGCTGGAGTTTGCCCAAGTTCATGGCCATTGAAACAGTGATGCCATCCAACCATCTCGTCCTCTGCCACCCGCTTCCCCTTTTGCCTTCAATCTTTCCCAGCATCAGGGTCTTTTCCAATGAGCTGGCTCTTTGTATCAGGTGGCCGAAGTATTGGACCTTCAGCAGCAGTCTTTCCAATGAGTTTTCAAGGTTCATTTCCCTGAGGATTGACTGGTCTGTTCTCCTTGCAGTCCATGGGACCCTCAAGAATCTTCTCCAGCACCACAATTTGAAAGCATCACGCCAAATTTGTGTCTACTGACATGCAGCCTATAGCTTTTTCTACCACTACATTGTGGACGCTCTACTTGTGCTGGTACTGATGAGGTGGGTGTGTGTTGCTGAGGGGATGAGGAAGGTTAGAGAAGATAGACTTTTAGATGATGCTGACAACAAGCCCAGATATGCTTGGCCCAGGCCTTTATCACAGTGGGTATGAAACTCTTCCAGTCACTTGGTCAACTTTCCAAAATGCTGCTGTGTCTCAAAGCATAGCTCATTTGGAAGGGACTAAAGAGGGGAGGTTATGGCTCTGGAGCAGAACGATGAGGAAAAGCTTCTGCGTGGTTCATTGTTCCAGCCTTGATGGTTAGGCTGAGATTATGGCTTGGGGGATAAGAGACCATTTATCTGGTGCGTTCCCACAATCTAATTGGAAAAGTGGAATTACCACTTAAGACTTATGGTAACAGAACGTCTTTAAGCTATGCGGCTAAAATGAACTGTGAAGTTACATGCCGGAGCGTCTCGCTTTGACTGCTGCGAAAGGTTTTATTTGAAATGAGAAAATGAAAATCACCGATCAATGCAGTGAGAATAGAATGAATGGTGTTTCTATTGCGCTAAGGAAAACGTAACTCAGAGTCAAGATGTCCTATTTACCTTCTTTCTAATTCCAGCTCCTTCCACTTAATGGCAACGTGTATAAACAGATAACGCATCACTTAACAGCTGAGATGCAGCCTCTAACCTCAGGTAAACCCCATGACTCTACAGTGGGCCTTGGGGCAGTTTAATAGAAAGTGGGGACCTCTGCGAGCTTGCTATTCTAAGAGAGGCAAACAAATCAAAGCCTCGGCCTGTGGCCCTTCTGTAAGCCTAGAATGCTGGGCTCTGTTTTTGTAACTGGAAAAGTTAGGTCATTCATGATTCTAATTAATAAGCATAGGCCACCAGGAAAGAGTTGTTATGATGAAAGAAATAGTTCCAAACAGAAACCTGGAACGACGGAGGGATGCATAGGACACATTGTAAAGTTGCTATTATTGATGTTGTCAAAAGACTCACAGTTTTTATTTCTTGAGCAGTGAGTATGGGTGACATGATTTTTGAACACAGTTTATTCATTCAAGAACTATGTTTTGAATGCCTACTATGCACTGTCCGTTGTGGACACGGTGAACAGAGCAGGGACACATGCCTGCTTTCGTGGAGCTCTCGTTTTGGTGGAAGGTACACAAATTAGTGGGCTTCCCAGGAAGTGCTAGTGGTGAAGAGCATGCCTGCCACTGCAGGAGAAGTAAGAGCTGCAGGCTCGATCCCTGGGTCGGGAAGATCCCCTGGAGGAGGGCGTGGCAGCCCACTCCAGTATTCTTGCCTGGAGAATCCCACGGACAGAGGAGCCTGTTGGGCTACAGTCCGTGGGGTCACAAAAGAGTCAGACATGTCTAAACAAAACAACGCATTTTTACAAATTGCCCCAAATTCTCCGGGAAATAGTAAAGTAAGTGAACAAATAAAAACTTGAGTTTACATCCATGCTAAGAATCAGAGTAGGTATTGGGGTTCCAGAAAGGACCTTAGTCCCATCCCAGCTCACCAGCGTGGCTCATGATGCCCACCTGAAGACCCTCTTCAGACTCCTGCTCTGTTGTCTGCCCGCTTACTCCACCTTGCCTTTCTGACCGTCTATACCAGCTGTGTGTAGGCGGCTCTCTGGCTTCCCTGGTGGCTCAGCTGGTAAAGAATCCGCCTGCAATGCAGGATACCTGGGTTCGATCCCTGGGTTGGGAAGATGCCCTGGAGAAGGGAAAGGCTACCCACTCCAGTGTTCTGGCCTGGAGAATCCCATGGCCTGTATAAGTCCACAGGGTTGCAAAGAATCAGACATGACTGAACGACTCACTTTCTGTATTTTCTGAGGCCCCCAGAAACTCCATGCTTAGGGCATGTTCTTCTTTTCTATTTAAAGTGCATCTCTTGTGAAAAGCATACAAATGGGTCTAAATGTTTCTTAGTCCAGTCTGAAAAATGTCTGCCTTTTATCAATAATTGAAATACGTAGTCACTTTATATTTACTATAATTTTTGTTGTGGTTGGGTTTAAGTCTGCCATCTTGCTATTCATTTTCCCATTGTTCCATCTATTTCTGTTCCTTTTTCCTTTTTAGTTTGAGTATTTTTTAATATTTTATTTTCTCTCTTATTCTGATTCAATCTATACCTCTCTGTGTTATTTCAAAAAATTATTGCTCTAGGAATTGTAAGATATGTCTTTAATTTACCACAATATGTCACAAATTAATAGTATACCACTTTAAATATAATGTTAGAACCTTGTAACAATAAACTTTCCCTTTCCCTTTTTGCAATTTGTGTTATTTATCGTCTTACATTGTACTTTCTCGTATGTTGCAAATTACAAATTAACAATAGAGCGTTATTAACTTTGCTTTAGATAATTATCTTTTAAAGAAATTAAGAAGCAAGAAAAGTTAAAAAATCATTCATATATTTACCATTTCTTGGGTTTGTCTGTCCTTTGGATAGACTCAGGCTTCCATCTGGTATAATTTTTGTTTAACATAAACAAGTCTTGTTAACAATTCTTAGAGCCTCAGGTCTGTTAGTGATGCATGCTTTCAGATTTTGTTTATCTGAATATGTTTTCATTCTGCCTTCATTTTGAAGACTATTTTTGCAGACACAGAATTCCAAACAGATCAAGTCTATCCTCTCCCCTAGAATTTTAAAGAAGTTCAACTTTATTTTGGTTTGCATTATTTCATATCAGGACAGTAGTCATTCTTGCCATTGTTCCTGTCTATGTAATGAGTTTTCCCTCTGGCTGCTTTTAGGATTTTTCTCTTTTATTTTCAACAGTTTGACTGTGACGTGCCTGGAAGTATGATTATTTTTGTTGGTCTGGTTTAGTCTGATTGCAATTTGCTGAACTTCTTGAAGTATGGGTTGATATATATATATATATATATTTTTAATCAAATTTGGAAACTTTGGGCCAGTATATCTTCAAATATTTTTTCTACTTCAATCTCTCTTCTCTTCGGGGAATTCTAGCTGTACTGACATTTAGATTAGTTTATACTGTTCATAGGTCACTTAGGCTTTTTTCATTTTTTTCCCCACCACAGTTTTCTCTGAGTCTCAGCTTGAACAGTTTCTATCGCCATTTCTTCACTTTCACTATTTTTTTTTTTAATTGCATTGTCCAGGCTGCTATAAAACCATCCAGCAAAATTTTCAATTTGGATATTTTGTATATCAGTTCAAGAATTTCCATTTACTTCTTTTGAAAATAGTTTGTTTCTCTACTTACGTTTCCCATCTATTTCCTCATTGTGTCTATTTTTTCAACTAAATGCTTAAATACATGGGTGTTTCTCATTTTCTGCTACTTCCAAGATCTTTATCATATTTGGGTCTGTGTCAATTGACTTTTTTTCTGTTGGTTATTGGTTACATTTTTCTGCTTCTTCTATGTCTAGCAAGTTAGATTTCATGCTGGATATTGTACCTGTTACAGTGAAGAACATCTGAATTTTATTGTCTTCCTTGAAAGACTGCTGGGTTTTGCTTTAGCTATCAGTGAATTTACTGATGGATGAGCTTGCTCCTTTTGAGGCTTGTTTTTAAACTTTGCTATTGTGGGTTTTATGCAGACTTTACTTAAGGGTTAGTGTAGCCCAGTGTTCAAGGTGTGGTGTACTATCATTCTGGAGCTTCTGCTAAATGTCTGAAGGGTTTACTGAGGTCTTTCCGCCTTGGCTTTCGGAGTGTTATTATCTGCTAGCACTGCGCGGTCTTCAAAATCTCTATTCACCTGACAGTTTCCTAGTAGTTGTTACCTGGAATGGGAAATGGCAACCCACTCCAGTATTCTTGCCTGAAAAATCCCATGGACAGAGGACAGGTCGCAGTCCATGAGGTCACAAAAGAGTCGGGCATGACTGAGTGACTGAGCGCGCAGTGGGGTTTTTCCTTCATATGCACAGCTTAGTATCTGGCCAAAGACCTACAAGGACCTCTATACAAACTCCTCAGTTTCCTTGTCTGTGATACTCCCCTCTCTTCGGTATGCTGTCCCCCAAGTTCCAGTCCCCACAACAGCCTCAGACTCTGACCTCTGCCTCCTATATTCAGCAACATTGTTATGTCTCTTTCAGCTGTACCTTCTCATGCTGTGTATAGACCATCAAATGCCTTCAGGCAGAAAGCCAAAGGGATTGTGGCATTTACTGCAAGGATTTCCCTCCTCTCAGGAGTCATGGTCCTCTGGTGACTCTTGTGCAAGATCTGAAGACAGTTGTTTCATTCACATTTCATTGGTGTTTCCAACAAGAGAGATTGCCTAGTACCAGTAATTCCATCATAGCCACAAGTGGAAGTTTTGTTATATCATCAGTTAACTGTGCTCAAATGCTGTAAACCACCTTAAAACCCAGTTTTCTGTTTTCATAATTAAGTAGTGATTATTTGCAGGTAATAAGTAAGTCGGCCCATATCTTTTTCCTGCTCTTGCTTACGTAGAGAATGGAGGGATGGGATGAGGCAAGGTGAATCCTTCCAAAGGTCTATGGTATGTACTATGAAAGATTTCATGATAGGGATTATTAGCAGGAATAGGTTATCAAGTGTTGTATGGGTTATAAGTGTTAGCACTTTTTCTCCACTCTTGACGTTTCCTTCACAGTGAAGAGATATCTACTAGAATAACACTCTCCGTCTCTTGTCTTATCCCAGCTCTTCCTAAGTGGGTAGAATGTGTGCCTGCTTGGTGAATTTGGGAGTAGAAATTAGGGAAGTTCGGCTTGATCTGGTCCTCCTGGGTGTCTTGATCTGGTTTACTCCTCTGCGGCTTAATTTATAAAGTAACATTCCAGAAGAGAACAGGTGCTCAATCGGTGTTAGAGATAGAGGTTATTATTATTGCTATTACTTTTCATTTTGTTTTATTTCCACTTCCACTTTCTTTTTCCATTCCAAGGGCCCTCTAGAAAACAGAGCTTGAGCAACCGCCTTAGGTCTGTCTTTCCTTGTGAGTATATAATAAGGTGGGGCAGTCTCCCATGTAAGGGAACTGAAATGGGAAAAGGGTGACACTAATGGAATTCCTTGGCTCACCCAGAGATCCCTGGGATTAGATCTGCTGCAATTTTATATGGCCTCTGTCTGGAGACACTCAGAGTCACCGGGATTGTCCATTCACATAGTAACCAAAATGGCCAGTATCACTACAGCTGCCAATCGACGGCATGGATGCTTATGGAGTAATTGAGGAAGGAAAGGGTGTTTGAAGTATTCTGGGGGGCGAGGGGAGCCAGGCTGAGGTGGAAAAACAGCCTAAAAAACCCCGCACTCTGTAGATCAACAACTGATACCTAGGACTGGAATGATCTACGGACCCAGCCCAACATGGATAATAGTTACCCCCTGTTTGTATTTATTGCTGTTGGTCAGTCTCTAAGTCATGTCCAACTCCTCGCGACCACATGGACTGAAGCCCACCAGGCTTGCCTGTCCTTCACCATCTTCCAGAGTTTGTTCAAACTCATGTTCATTGAGTCAGTGATGCCATCCAACCATCTCATCCTCTGTTGCCCCCTTCTCTTTCTGCCTTCAATCTTTCCCAGCATCAGGGTCTTTTCCAATGAGTCGGTTCTTCGCATCAGGTGGTCAAAGTATTGGAGCTTCAGCTTCAGTATCAGTCCTTCCAATGAATATTCAGGATTGATTTCCTTTAGAATTGACTGGTTGGATCTCCTTGTTGTTCAACAGACTGTGAAGAGTCATTTCCAGCACCCTAGTTCGAAGGCATCAGTTGAATACCTGTGTGTTCATAGATATGACAAAGAACCCAAAGGCACGTGGTGTGAGCTTCAGAGCATGGACTCTGGAGCCAGATTACCCTGTTTGGTTCCTACTTCAATCACTTACTGACTATCCAGCCTTGGAAAAACCTTTCAACCTCTCTGTGTCTCAGTTTTAAAATCTGTAAAGTAATAGTAATCTACTCCTAAAGTTCTTGAGGATATTAAATAAGTTCTAGGATGCGAGACAAAATGAGATAATATGTAATCATTTAAATATTTAATTGTTATGCTAGCTAACATTTAATAAGTATTCCTTACCTGCCAGAATTTATTCTAAGAGCTTAGCACAGAATAAGTTGTTAACCTTAGCACATAGAATCCAGTGAGATAGTTCGGTATTATCTCCAGCTTACAGATGAGGATATAGTTTCCTAGTTAGCCCTGAAGCTGGGACTCCACGTCTGTCTGCTGAAAACATTGTTTGCTGGACAGTCTCCCAGACCCACTAAGCATCTTGTCAGATAAAAGGTTGAAAACCACTATCCCACTATCTAGGATAAACTTCATTCAGCAGAAAGGAAAAACCAGAGATCCCGGTTGGGGGGGTGGCTTCGCTTTGTATTCTTTTAAGTGATAGTCAGGTATCATCAAGAGAGGCTTTGGTGCAGTGATAAAAAATCTGCCTACTTATGCAGGAGACACAAGACGTGGGTTTGATCCTTGGGTCAGGAAGAACCCCTGAAGGAGGGAATGGCAACACACTCCAGTATTCTTGCCTGGAAAATTCCATGGACGGAGGAGCCTCGCCGACTATGATCCATGGGGTCACAAAGAGTCAGACACACACAAGAAAGGATCAGGAAAAAAAAAACCCAAAGTTTTTTTATACTCATAGTTTATTATACTCCTAGGTCCTAGGGAGGGAAGGCACATAGGGCCACAACGAAAAATACCAGGGGTGTCAGGAAACTGAAGATAGGAGGAAAGAGCGCACTGAGGATGAGGCCTTTATTGGGATTTCTGCAAGAAAGGTGAGGACGGGGCAGGGTGACCAGTTTAGGACTGGGTGATGTGAGTCATTTCAGTGGGCTCAGCCAGAGAGAGGCTCTCTCCTTGGGACCAGGCTCTGGGAAAATTAGACAGAAGACTATTGTTTCCTGGGCTGTGTAGACCGAATAGAGAAGGCAGGACTCTGGACAGGTTAGTTTATACATGAAAGGCATCTTCTAGGCTACCTTCTTTGCTACCCTTAAGAACTGGCTAGCCCAGCAAGGGGCAGGCTCTCCCCAGCAAGTTTTCTTAAGCTGTGCAAACATTATCACATACAAAAAGTCAGTCAATCAATCAATCAACCAACAGCAACACAATATGTGGCTTCAAGACCACGGTCCCACTGGGGTTGGAGACAGTGTTGGGACCAGGTTTCCAGCCTCCTAGCCCATGACCCCTCAGGATCCTCCTCATGCTGCGTGATGCTGGGTGAGAACATTTCCTGGCAGCTTTCAGGCGGGCAGAAGGCTAGGGGAGGAGGAGCCAGGCTGATGTCGCTGAGGTCAACCTATCTCAGTTGCTAGAGGTAACAGGACAGCTGCCTGGGTCACTGGCAACAGCTGGGAAGAAAGGGCAGGAAAAGGGAGAAGAGGGCTTGTTGGGGCCGGGTGGGGGGATGCTACTGAGAGCCAGGACAGCCACCATTACCCAGGATTAAATTGGTCTGCACTGGTCTGAGACTCAGTCCAATTACAAGCTGTCCATAGAATCAGAACTGACCCTTGGCTGCACAGAGCCCAGCTTGCATTTGCTTAGCCCTCATGCACATCACCTATTCTTTTTCCTTTTCTGTTTTTTAAAATTTGAAATGCAATTCACATCCCCAGTGGCCATTTATTCACAATGTACAGCACTTGTGCTTAGTGCTCAGCCTGACTCTTTGCCATCGCATGGACCGCAGCACCCCTCCCTCCCCCCCGCCTGCACACAGCACCCCCGCCCCAGGTTCCTCTGCCCAGGGGACTCTCCAGGCAAGAACACTGCAGTGGGTTGCCATTTCCTCCTCCAGGGGATCTTCCCGACCCAGGGATCCAACCCACATCTCTTAAGTCTCCTGCAGTGGCAGACAGATTCTTTACTACTTGAGCCTCCTGGGAAGCACAATTCAATGGTTATTAGTATATTCTCAGAGTCACTAATTAGTCACCAAAATGCAACCATCATCACTATCGATTTTGAAATATTTTCATCACTCTACACAAACCCCGAACCCTTCAGCAGTCACCTCCTCAGCATTCCTTCTCAACCTTCCAGCTCTAGGCAGTCACTAATAAAGCTTTTTCAGTGAAATATAGTTGATTTACAATGTTGTGTTAGTTTTGCGTGTATAGCAAAGTGAATTAGTTATATGTATATATATATATGCATTATAACTATTATATATATGCATTACATATCTATATATGCATTATAACTATGTATATATGCATTCTTTTTCAGCTTCTTTTTCCGCATAGGTCACCACAGAATATTGAGTAGATTTCCCTGCACTACAGGGACAGGGTAAGTCCTTATTAGTTATCTATTTTATATATAAGTAAGTGTTAGTCGCTCAGTCATGCCTGACCTGACTCTTTGCAACCCCATGGACTGCAGCCCACCAGGCTCCTCTGTTCATGAGATTTTCCAGGCAAGAAGAGTACTGGAGTGGGTTGCCACTTTCTTCTCCAGGGTATCTTCCCAACTCAGGGATCTCCTGCCCTGCAGATAGATTCTTTACCAATTGAGTTATAAAGGAAGCTCTTATTTTGTATATTTTATATATAGTAGGTGATAAATTGGGAGATTGGGATTAACATATACACGCAAATCTACTTTTAATCTTCTCCCCATCTCTGAAGAGTTGCCTGTTCTGGACCTTTCATATCAATGGAATCCCATACTAGGTGGTCTTTTCTGGCTGGTTGCTTTCACTGAGTTATACTGTCTTCAAGGTTCAGCCACGTTATAGGATTACATCATGTGATTTTGATTCTCCAATACATTTAGAAAACAGGTATAGTAGGTGTTATTGGAACTGTTTCCACTTAAAGAGCCACTCACTCCATTTCACCTCCTGTGTCAAGCTTTGTCTTGGGACGATCTCACTGTCACTACGATGCCAGGCAGAGGCACCAGCTTTTTTCCCACTTAACAGATAAGAAATCGAGGATCAGAGAGCTGGAGAAATTTGCCTGAGATCGCACAGCTGGCAAATGCTAGGACGGGCCTTGGAGCCCAGGCAGGTTTGTTCCAGAACTCCAAGTGTGAACACTGCCAGTGCCCGCTGCTTTCTGGGCTGCGTGCCTTGCCTTGGGGGCATGGCCCCTCACTGGCCGGGATGGCGCTCTGATTCAGATCTCCGGCTTCTGCATCCTATTTTCCTCCCCCTACTCTGTGGCCTTTCCCCAGTCAAGTTGCAATGGTCGCTCTTGGCTCTGTCATTTAATGCATTTTCAGAAGGGACAAGTTGAAGAAATCTCAGGAAAAATGTCAAGGTCACATTTCACATAATGTCCAATCACCAGGTTCAGAGAACGCAATAAAATAAGAGGAAGGATCACATCCTTTAGCCCAGGAAGGTAAAAAGAAAAAATGAGCGTCAGTACTGTTTGGCTTTTTCCTTCTTTTCTGTTTATTTCTTTCCATAGGTTTCCTAGATGAGTACGAGGTGTTTCAATCATCACATTTAACTTCTCATGCAAATTTATCACACAATACGTTTGTGCTTTATGCAAATGCTTGTGGAACTCTGTCTAGCTTCTATTCAGGATGTGCCTGGACACATGGACTTGCGTTCCCAGAAAGATTTGGATTCCCAAGATTTTTCCAGAATCCCAAAGTGACTATCGCTCCCTACCTCCAATATGTCAGCCTTTTCCTTCTCATTCCTCACCTAAATCCAAAGAACACACATATATAAAAAGCAGGGGAAGATGTTCAGGTGAGGCTGAGGACTCTGCATCTATCTCCCCGAGTTTCTTGTATTCAGCCTTGGGCTTCCCACGTGGCCCAGAGATAAAGAAACTGCCTACAGTGCAGGAGATGCAGGAAAGACGGGTTTGATCCCTGGGTCAGGAAGATCCGCTGGAGAAGGAAATGGCAACCCATTCCAGCATTCTTGTCTGGAGAACCCCATGGACAGAGGAGCCTGGCGGGCTACAGTCCACGGGGTTGCAAAGAGTCAGACACAACTGAGCGTGCACGCACGCATGCTTGTATTCAGCCCTTGTTCCTCACTCACTGGCCATGCCAGATGCAAGGTGAGAGAACCTCAGCTTCTTCACTACGTCCAATGAAATGCTTTTCAACTTCAAAACACTGTTTTAGAAAAAAAGTATTTATTTTATATTGGACTAGAGTTAATGTACAATATTGTGTTAGTCCCAGGTGTATAGCAAACCAGTTCAGTTGTACATATGGGCTGTGCATGCTTAGCGGTTCAGTTGTGTCTGACTCTTTGTGACCCCGTGGACTATAGCCCACCAGGCTCTTCTGTCCATGGGATTCTCCAGGCAACAGTATTGGAGTGGGTAGCCATTCCCTTCTCCAGGGGACCTTCCTGACCCAGGGATCGAACCCAGGTCTCCTGCACGGCAGGCAGATTCTTTACCTTCTGAGCTGCCAAGGAAGCCCAGTATCTATCACTTTTCAGATTCTTTTCCCATTCAGGTTATTACAGAATGTTGAATAGAGTTCCCTGTGGTGTTCTTTACTGGTCGTCTATTTTGCATATATATATCTATTTTATATACAGTGTGTATCTGTTAATCTCAGATTCCCAATATATCACCCCTCCCTTTCCCCTTTGGTAACCATAAGTTTGTCAAAACATTATTTTAAGACCCTAGTGCAGTGTGACAGGGATGTGAGGTTTCAGAGAGATTGTGGCTGTAAAACTACTTTAAAATTGAAACAGTATTATGCAAATGTGAGAGGTCATTTCTCGTGGTATGATTTGTTATCAGGACACACAATGACTGATAACATTATCGTCATCTTATCCAGCACTCGTCAGTGGCTGTCTCCTGGTCTGTCTTCTGCTGGCACTCAGCGCTCCACCTCCAACAGCCCGAGTCAAGCACAGTGCTTGGAACACGGGGAGATCTCAGCTGCCTCTGCCCGATCGAGCCTCAGAACAGGTGCCCTCCCATATCTCAGACGTGCATCCAGGTCCACCTCCCATTTCCTTCCGCCTGAACAGACCCTCTCCCCAAACCTTGCCTAATTTCATTTCCTCAAACAAGGTGTGCTGGGGAGTTTTATGTGTCAATATGGTTCAGCCAGTGATTTAATCAAACATGAATGGAGGTGCTGCTGTGAAGATATTTTGTAGATACACTTGATATCTGTAATCAGTGGACTTAAGGAGATTGCCCTCCAATCGTGTGGGTGGGCCTCGTTCAAGCTGTGGGAAGGCCTTGAGAGCCCAAACTGAGGCTTCCAGAAGAAGAAGAAGAAGAAGATGTTCTGCTTCAAGATTGCAGCCTTAACTGGCATCAGCCTGACAGCCTGCCCTATAGATTTCAAACTTAGTCTCTCAAGGTCAGCTTCTGATACGTTTCCAGCTGCCTGGTGGATTTTGGACTTCCCGGTGCCCGCAGGCCCATGACTCAGTTCCTTAAAATAAATCTCTTTGTATAACTTTCTATGTAAAGGTTCAGCTTCTCTGGAGACCTCTGACTGATACACAAGGCCTGGAAAGATGGTAACCCTCCCTTTAGTTCACCTACCTACTCAGGACAGCTGGTTTGCTCTCCAGAGACTGATTCTATTTTTTTTTTTTTTTTTAGTTTTATTGGATTATATTTGATTTACAATGTTGAATTGGTTACAGGTGTACAGCAAAGTGACTCACTTGTACATACATATATATTCATTCTTTTTCAGATTCTTTGTCCATATAAGTTATCATAGAATAATAATTGAAGCTGAAGCTCCAATACTCTGGCTGCCTGATGTGGAGGGCTGACTCATTGGAAAAGACCTTGTTGCTGGGAAAGGTTGAAGACCAAAGGAGAAGAGGGCGGCAGAGGATGAGATGGTTAGATACCATCACTGACTGAGTGGACGTGAACTTGAGCAAACTCTAGGAGACAGTGGAGGTCAGGGAAGCCTGATATGCAAAGATTCAGACATGACCTAGCGACTAAACAACAACAAAGAATATTGACTGGAGTTCCCTGTGCTATAAAGTAGGTCCTTGATGGTTACAGAGGCTGATTCTTGGGCTTCCTATTCCACCAAGAGAAAAGACTGACCGTTCTTTGGTTTCTGCTTCTTCCTCTGTAGCATCCAGACTTGGGGAGCTCTACTTGGGGATGGACCTCTCCCAGCTTTCTCTGGGGAAACTTATTAGAGAGAAACCACGCGAGTCAGCTTGTGTGCAGTGGGATTCGGCCATCGGAGAGATCCTGGTGAATTTTACCACCACTTTGAACATTGAAAGAGATAACTTTAAAGTTCCCAGGCCGTTCCCACCCTCACCCTCCATGGCATCACTGTTTCTCTTGTTAATTTACAAACAGAAGCGCAAGCACGTGTCGTCTCCTGTGCATCTACGTTTAGTGAAGAATAGTAGTCTGAGCCCTGAGTTTGTTTGTTTTCCGTTTCCTGGGAACTCCAAAGAAGGAAGTGTTATCCGCACACTGATAGGTATTTCACCTCCGAAGGATCCCGGGCGTGGAGTCTGAAGAGTCACATCTCATTCAACATTCTTCCCCCAAGTTCAGCGATCAGACAAATAGACATATGGATGATGCTAAAGTTAGGTACCACAGATAGGAGGAATATTCGCATGGCACCCGCTCCCTTCAGCCCTCACTCAGCACAGAATATCATCCTGTTAAAAACGGTCTATTTTTATGGAACTCTTTTGCTTATATTGAGATATAAAATTATTAGTCTGAGGTTGGCTCACATCAACAGAGCCTCAGATTCTTGGCAGAGCTGCCTGCAGTCTGCTCCAGTCACTCACTGCCAGGGACAGAGCCCGCACAGGAGCAAAAATAGGTCTTCCTGCCGAAACCTGCTGAGATACCGGGAAGGCGGGCGATGTGCGAGAGGAATTTGATACCCTGGCCTTAAGAAAGTTTCAGTCTGCTCCTGAGACAGACTTGCCCTTGGTAGGTGACTGATCATATGAAATTAGAGCGCTTCAGCGGGGATTGAGGAAGTACCAAAAGGAGACTTGGCAGTCAGCGGCCCTGTTAGAGGAGAGTTTTGCATATAAATTACATATGCATATGACATTTTAGCTCCAACTTTACATGTGTTTTGGAGGCTGGATGCAGTCTTGTCCTTGCCTGTCTGTTTGCTTTTTCTCATCGCTGCATCAATATTAATCCTGCTGTTTTTAGTTCGCTTTGAAGAAAAAGCGTGGGTTTTCTTTATCTTTATTTGAAATGGCAAGTGGGACACTGTTTCCTTCGGGCGCTTTCGATAGCCTTTACTTTTATTTTTGGTGAACCATTGCATCTTCTATGTAGGAATGTGTCCCTTCTTTCTTTCTGTCTCAATGTTTCCAGGGTGATTGCCCTTCCCCCGCCCCTCCCCCCCCGCCCCCAACCCCGCCACGACCTTCCTTGGAATAGGCAGTGAAGTTCTAGGTCAATGTCTTTCACAATAACATTCTGTTACCAATAATCTCTCCCTTCTTAGATCTGAGAGCCTTTGGATAAGGGGAGAAGGTGATGTGAGCCCAAGGTGTTCCAGCTCTTCACTTTCTGATAGAGGAAGGGAGGTCCTGGGAGGAGGTGGTTTGCTCGAGGGCTCTAGAGACTTAGAGGCTGAACTGAGGCTAGAACCCAGCTTGGGTCACTCATCTCTGAGACTGGCTTTGCCAATTCAAAGAAGATTCCAAGGGGATCAGCCAATTATAGCCTGTGGTGTAAATCTGACCTGCTGCCTATTTTTATATGGCCTGCAAGTTTATTTGTTGCATTCTTAAATGGTAAAAGAAATCAGAAAGACCCGTGAAAACTATATGGAATTCAAATTTTTGTACCTGTGAAATTTGAAATTTGTGTACCTGTGTACCTGCAGCGGTACACAGCCATGCCCATTTGTTTGCATCAAAGCTAGAGCCGACTTTATGCTGCAGTAGCGGAGCAGCATGGTCACGATGGAGACTCTACAGCCCAAAAAACCTGAATCACCCACTTTCCAGACAAAGAGGGCTGACCCCTGCTCAGCCTCGGGCCAGTGTCTCCATTCTTTGGACAGACTGATATATTATCATTTTCTTCTAATTCAGTCAAATCAGTCCATTCATTGCTAGGTTTGGTTTTCTCCATTTATGTTAAGGATCAATATCTTCTTAGTCAAATTCAGGTAAAATGTTTTATTGGGCATCTCAGGTACCAATTATTGGTAGGAAGGAGATCTTTGAATTGACCCTTGGGGTCCCCACTTCTGGTTTGACTAGTGGTGTCTAAAATGGCATTAGTGATTGTATATTAGCCAGAATAAAAGGAGGGGGGATGTTTCATTCTCTACTCTGTGGATTGACCCACAGTGAGACTCCTGGAGGTCACTACACTTCTTACAAGGGATAATGACAAAGCATATTTAGGCTGGTGTAAGCAGAAGATAAAGAAAACTCTGAATTCTTTCCTAGGAGAAGCAACTAAGGGAAAAGAATGTGAAATCTCTTGGAGGAAGTAGGACGGAAGGGACATGAAGTTTAGCTTTAGAGAACTGAAATCCTGTGGAGCTAAAGGATGACAGAGCTTGCATTTTAAGCGAGAGGGGCCAAAGATGGACTCTATAAACAGGTGTGTCTTGGTTCACTTGGACCATGATTTTATCTGTTGAATGTAGTCAACCACGGAATGGGCATCAAGGCCTATAAGTGTCCTTCCTGGGAGACACCTGACAGCCTTCAGCATAGGCTTTTCTTAAAGATGTTCAAACATTCCTTGCTGGATCCAAAAGTAGCTAGCACATCTCACTCAAAGTTGAGTTGATTTGAGTTCCTTTCCCTACCATTCAAGCCGAGTTAGGGTCACCCCTCTGGGTTCTACTTCAGTTCAGTTCAGTTGCTCAGTCATGTCCGCCTCTTTGTGACCCCATGGACTGCAGCATGCCAGGCTTCCCTGTCCATCACCAACTCCTGGAGCCTACTCAAACTCATGTCCATCTCATCGGTGATGCCATCCAACCATCTCATCTTCTGTTGTCCCCTTCTCCTCCCGCCTTCAACCTTTCTCAGCATTAGGATCTTTTCCAATGAGTCGGTTCTTTGCATCAGGTGGCCAAAGTGTTGGAGTTTCAGCTTCAGCATCAGGCCTTCCAATGAACACTTAGGACTGATTTCCTTTAGGATTTACTGGTTGGATCTCCTTGCAGTCCAAGGGACTCTCAAGAGTCTTCTCCAGCACCACAGTTCAAAAGCATCAATTCTTGGGCACTCGGCTTTCTTTATAGTCCAACTCTCACATCCACTCATGACCACTGGAAAAACCATAGCTTTGACTAGACAGATCTTTGTTGGTAAAGCAACGTCTCTGCTTTTTAATATGCCGTCTAGGTTGGTCAGAACTTTTCTTCCAAGGAGCAAGTGTCTTTTAATTTCATGGCTGCAGTCACCATCTGCACTGATTTTGGAGCCCAAAAAATAAAGTCTGTCACAGTTTCCATTGTTTCTCCATCTCTTTGCCATGAAGTGATGGGACTGCAATTCTGAGCTCAGAATGTCTATTGGGAGAAAGTAGATTATTAAGCTTTTCTTTTCAAAAATGAAGTTAAATCAATTTATTAATTTAGCATAGAGGCATTTAGGAAGACTTCACAAGACACACCATTAACGCACATTGAGATGTAGAATATTTCAAGTGCTGTCCAAGAACAATTTTCCAAACACAAGCCAGGCCCCTCGTTCTCCAGAGCGGAGGGTTTTTAACACTCTGTTGTCTTACATAGGATCATGTAATGAAAAATAACAGAGACTCTGGTCTTGCTGCAGAATCAGAAAGAGCTAGCAGCTGGCTGGGCAGGCTGACTCTCTGTGATTCGCATGTTATCATGAAGACTCTGGCTTGCTAAAATTCTTCATAAAAAAACTCCAATGGCGATACATTTCAGATGTCACAGTTTTCACTAATAAAGAAATGGAGGAATGCTGCTCTCTGAGTAGCTCACTCATTCGCACAACAAATATTTACCAAGAGCCTGTTATGAGCAAGGCACTGGCAGAAGCTACAATTCTTTATATCTTTTCAGAACTTGGGATGTTTTTTTATGTTGAGCATTTCTTTCATTGACAAACATTTGGAGGTATCAAGTCTGTGTAAGATGCTAGGCAAGATGGAATCTAGCAGGGGATGCAGGGTAAGAGGATGGCTGAGGATACAGACCCTGGAGACAGGCTGCCTGGGTGTTAATCTCACCTTCACTTTCACTGTGTTCCTTGGGAATGCTCTAGAACATCTGGGGCCTCAGTCTTTTCACCTCTACGATGGGGATAATGCTACCTCCAGTGGAAGGCTTGTGAAAATTAACTGTGTCAACATGTGTGGGGTTCTTAGATCAGGGACTGGACATCTTAGTGCAGTTTAAGTGGCTGCTACTATTATCGTGGGCTTTGCAGGGGGTGCTAGTGGTAAAGAACCTGCTTGCCAATGCAGGTGGATGTGAAAGACATGGGTTAGATCCCTGGGTCAGGAAGATCCCCTGGAGGAGGGCAAGGCAACCCACTCCAGTACTCTTGCCTGGAGAATCCCATGGACAGAGGAGCCTGGCAGGCTGCAGTCCATGGGGTCACAGGGAGTCGGATATGACTGAAGCATCTTAGCATGCATTGTTATTGTGCTGAAGCTGTGAAGATACTGTGCTGTCTTTTTAGTTTTCATTTGCAAGGCACTGTATTCCTTACCTTTACCAGCATCCTTTTGTTCCCCACAATAACTGTATGATTTGTAGCAAGACATTAAGTCTATTATCTTCACTTTATCACTGAGGAAAGGAGAGGCAGATGGGTCAGTGGTATGTCTGAGGCTACCCAGAACCCAAGACCTTGACCCTAAGGACCATTCTCTTCCCACTGGGCTTGCAGCTTTGACAATAGTGGCCTGTGTTGCATTAGTTCAGGCTGGACTGATTTTGACTGTGAACCACGGGAACTGGGTTAAGCACCTCTCTGTTTGACCATAGAGTTAGGAAGCCTTGTGTTCCCCTCAGCTTTAAGAAGCAGTATGCCCTGAAGGATGAGGGAAAGATGCCTGATACTGTTGGGTCCAGAGACTGGGAGCTGGGATTCTGCTTGGAAGGTCTGTTTCTTAAAATAGTTCTTCTGCTGATCTGGGGACCTCTGACCAAAGGAAGAGAAACCAGCAGAAGCAGGGGCAGATGCTGAGCAGGTTGGATGTCACCACACTTACTGCTTTGGACCTCCGCATGGACCATTTGACAACATCTCCTCTGTAAGAATTACTTTAAGTGTAACCAGGTGACAACCCAAGGCTCTGCTGCTGGGACATTAGAAGATTCTAGGGACCTACTGAGTAGTCATGAGAACAGCTAAGGAACTTCTGGACAAAGAAAAGTGAGAGAGGGAATCTGAAAATAAGACAGCACCTTAACTCTCAGAGGTGGGAGAGGGTTCCTGCTGCTCCCTTCTTCCTGGGGGCTGGGGGCTGTGAGTGGGGAGTGGGCCAGATGGGAGGAACTGAAGCTGATGGGGGTCTCTGGGAACAGGAGGGACGTGCCCAGAGCTGGATGTAACTGGAGGACAGAACTCACTGGTGGGGAGGTAGTCAGTGACCAGCTGGATCACCCAGTGCTGAGAGGCAGACTTCTAAGACTCCATGTATTTTACGAGGTTTTGGAAAATTGCAGCGGAGAGGGGCAGAACACAAATCAGATGCCTCTGTACCTCACATAGCATCAAAGGATGCTACAAGGATGGTGGGCTTTTCATGCCTCGAATGTCCAGAGCTTAATATCTGAGGGCAATCTCTAGAGTACCTTCTGTTGAGCCCTTTAACCTAACTCTGTGTGATGCTTCATTTCCTGTGTCAATTTGGCTGGGCCATGGGACCTAATTGTTTGGTCAGATATCAGAACAGATGTTGCTCTGAAAGTATTGTCTTCGATGAGATGAACACTTATATCTGTAGACTTTAAGTAAAACAGATTACTTACTCTCCATAATTTGGGTGGGCCTTACCCAATCATTCAAAGTCCTTCAGAGTGGAAAAGCTCTCCTACAAATATTACATGGTCATCTTACTAGAAATATCCTATATCTTTATTAGGGTGATGTTCACACGGATGTGTATATTTATCAAAACTTCTCAATCCCATACTCAAGTCCTGTGCATTTTACTAAATGTAAATTTTACCTTAATAAATAAAAAATTATACCTTATCCTTCAGTAAAAACTGCCTTAGAAGACAATGAAAATACCAAAGAAAGTTGCATAATCAGAAGAATAAAAATTAATTAAAATGGAAAAGTCTTGCTTGGTAAAGTAAAAAAAAAAGCTTTTTTTTTCCCTTGGAAAAGAAGCAATTCTTCCTGAAGAGTGCAACATCGAAAATCTGCTTGAGTTTCTCACCCACTGGTCTGCTCTGTATATTTCAGACTCAACCCTGTAATAGCAACTCTTCCCTGGGTTTCCAACCTGTAGGTTCTTACTAGGTTCTCACAGTCACTTGAGTGAGATCCTTAGAGTAAATCTCTGTCTCTTGTATATATGTACCTCTATCTCTCTTACACACACACACACACACACACACACACACACACACACACACACATGCTTATACACACACATTCACACACATGCATTGGGAAAGAGAGGAAAATTGCCATCCTGCCAGAATCCTTTTGCTGGAGAGAACGCCCACAACAAGACCATTTCAGGGCTGGGAGCAGAGGTAAGGGTCAGTGGATTCACACGTCACTCTGTCTAAAGCCACCGTGTTCTCTCATTTCTAAAGTGTCAGCTACCATCAGACACAAGAACAGCTTTTCCAGAATAGTGAACACGCTGATGTTAAATATTCACATTGATGAAAAGATGCATCTGAATTTCAAAAACCTTAAAATGTGAAGCCGTGTGTATTTCTGAACTTTAGAAAGACAGTAGTTAGCAATAGTTAACTTTTATTTTACTTTACCAAATGTCAAGCAACATATGGGATCAGTGCTAAGCATAATTGCTCTACATGTTAGCCTCCTTGCCTGTGAAACGGGGACACGACAGCAAGGACCCCATGTTGGGTCAAGAGGATTTCAGTGAGATGATGCTCAGAGTGCTTAGCACAGGGCCTGGCTATAGGAATTGCTCAGGCTGTTTTCCCTTGTTATGATTCTTAGCATGTGTGGGCCACCAAACCCGGTAGATGGATGGA
The DNA here is from genome assembly GCF_001704415.2 of Capra hircus. NCBI lineage: Eukaryota > Metazoa > Chordata > Mammalia > Artiodactyla > Bovidae > Capra > Capra hircus. The sequence continues at coordinate 61,210,817 of NC_030828.1, forward strand.
TGGTGGACGGGTGGATCTATAAATGAAAGGCAAAGTCCCTAAGCCGAAGTTCATAGGCCACTGGGGAAATTCCCAGGTAACTGCATTCATTATACCAGGTTGTAAATAACTGAGAAAAGGGTATATCAAGGGAGCCCCTGGCCAAATTGGAGTTTCTATAGCTAGGCACCCAAGGGCTACAGGAACAGGCTAATCTTGGCTGCTCCATCTACATGAAGGTGCTTGTCCAGGACCAGCTACTCATTGAGCAAGGCCCAGCTAACACTTCCTGAGTGCCTACTGTTTCTTAGGCTCTGGGTCGGGCAGGCTCACATTTCATTCAAATGGGATGATCTTCCATTCACTTGTTTATCCATTCAACACATGAGGGTATTTACACAGTACCTGCTTTGTTCCAGGTACTCAGTCCAAGAGAAAGATATTCTGTAGAGGATAAGATGGACAAGAACCTTGTTCTCAATGGCTTTGTATTCTAGGACAAAGCACCTTAACTCTCAGAGGTGGGAGAGGGTTCCTGCTGCTCCCTTCTTCCTGGGGGCTGGGGGCTGTGAGTGGGGAGTGGGCCAGATGGGAGCAACCGAAGCTGACGGAGGTCTCTGGGAACAGGAGGGACGTGCCCAGAGCTGGATGTAACTGGAGAGATGGACAGTAATTTCAAAGATAAGTGTTGTCAAGAAAGTAAAGACCAGTGACTCAAAAACAATCTGCTGTGCAGTCTCCAGGAGGTTGGACAGGGAAGGTCTTTTGTGAGGTACATGGGAGCTGTGAACTAAATGAGGAGCCAGCTATGAGAAGGCTAATGAAATGAGTGTTCCGCAAGAAGAACAGCAAGTGCAAAGGTCCTTGGTGGGAATGTTACTGAACTCAGGTTTGGCTGCTTGTGGCTCAAGAAGTTTATACTGAGAGACATATGTTGGGTAAAAGGAAAGATGCTTTATTGAGGAAGCCAGCTATCCTGGGGAGAAGATGGACTCATGTCCCAAAGAACCAACTCCCCATTGCCAATCAGTGGGCAAGAGCTCCCAGAGGGCAGTTTCAGGGGTGCATAGATGCTGCGGGGAGGCTCCATGTAGAACAGCACAGTCAGCTCTGAAAGTGATCTTGAACTTGGTCGTGTGACAGTCTGATCGGGATCATCTTGATTGTTTTAAGTATAGTTAGCAGCAGCAGCAGTTTTCAGTTCCAGGGTCAGTTTGTTCCTATTTCCTTGAGGCCAGTTCTCAAAATTGTGGCAGCTTATGTTGTGGCTACATCCTGGTCATTGTGTAATTAACTTCTTTCACCTGATGGGAGTTATAGTATCTACAGAACAGCTCAAAGGATATGGTTCAGAATATTATCTATAGCCTTTGAGGAAAAACTTAAAGTCCTTGACTTTGTTTATTGGCTAAACTATGATTATTTTGTGTTATTTGACTGTTTTTCTTTGTTTTTGCATTGTTTCACTTCTCTAATTAAAATTAGTGTTTGACTAAATTTTTCTAGATAAGAGGCAGGTGGAGAATATGGTGGTGGTGGTGGGGTGGGGTGGCGGCGGGGAGTCTCTCCTGGGAAGGCTCCACAGGGTCCTGCTCAGCTTCAGAAATGGGCTTGGAGTGTTGGAAGAACAGAAGGGAAGCAGGAGGCAGTGGTAACAGTGGGCTCCCAGAGGTGAGCCGACCATAGGTGGTAAGAAATCTGAATGTCCTCACCATGCAGTGGAATCATGATGGCAACAGTGTTAGCTACCTCCATGCCAGGCAGAATACCCGACATGCTCTGTCTTATCCCTCACATTAATGAGGATGTCATTATCCTCATTTATTGACAGGGATATTGAAGACTAGAGATGGGAATTACCTTGTCAGGGTGAATCAGGACTAATCAGTGATGGGTCCAAGGTAGAAATGCAATTCTATGGTCTTTATACTCCAAGTTACATTGAGATGTTCTCACTCACTTTAAGGAGCAGCTAGACGCAGGCTACCATTGTGGGGCTTTGTGAACATGTGTGATTTTGCAGGACCTGTAAGGTCATGCCTTTTATAGTTCTTGAGCACGAGGGTGACTCAGGACCTGGGTAGCGGAGCATATTTGCACCATGAAATCTCAGCCCCTGGGGTCTCAGGTTGCTCTTCTCGTCTGACGCAGAAGAAGGATAAAGCAGCGAGCCCTACTTTTCCGGAGTTGAAAATGAACTTGCAGAGGGAGCATGCAGGCTTAGGGGTGAAGAGAACAGGGAGGGGTTGGTCTGTAAGGCCAGTAGAAAGGGGAACGAAAGCAAAAAGAGCAAAGCCCAGTAAGTCAGACTGTGGTCTCAGCCTTCTAAACCCTTCTGCTTCTCTGATTGATACTTTTCAATTATTTCTTCCCATTTCACTGACATTTGAAATGCTATTTTTTTTTTTCTGAGCGATAACTTCAAATGCTCAAGTTCCCACAGTCCTGGTAGCCCTGTTTAGCTGTAGTGGTAAATTGCTTCCTTGTACAGCATAATGGCATTGACAGCCTTTTGCTATAGGGAAATGAGTTCTCCAGTGGGACACGCCAATGATAAGACGTCCGGTTTTGAAATTGTATTTCTCTGTATCAGAATTAAATCTGGACTTTATATATCTGGGCTGCCATGCTCGGGAGCTGGCCCCTATACAGTACACCCCGAGACTGACAAGCAATGCTTACATAGGAACTCTTTCGCTTAAATTGGATCTGCGCTTTTATGCTCTCTCCTATTATTAGCTATTAAAATCTCTCAAACCGCAGCCCCCCTCCACACCCCCCTTTTCTCCTTCTTCATCGTAGTGGTTTTTTTTTCCCTGTTTTAAATAGTGATAGGGTTTTTCCAACCTAGTTGTCTGAAACCCAGACAACGGCAGAATTGGGGGAGAAGAGGCTTTCTCATCTTTGCAGGCAATAATTCCCCTCCGGAGGCTGAAAGGTGTAAAATTAACGCAAACTTAGTAAAACGCAGTATTGATTTTCTGTGATTCATAGGGGGATCTGCTTTTCATTACAATAGGGGGTCAGAGCTGAGCATATAATACGGGGAGGCTGAAAGGCTTTTGTGCAGATGACTTTTCCTGGATGGAAGAGGGGCGTCATTTTCAGATGCTGTGTGTGAACCCGCTTCACGCTCTTCTTTCCTCCTGGGTTGTCACCTGCGTGTCTGTCTGCTTCCTCCCCAACCCCCTGCCTGCCCCCGTCCTCTCAATTCCCTGCAATGGAAATAGTTCAAAACCAAAGCAAAATGCTCCCTGCCCTCCAAGAATTCTCACCTGCACCCATTTCTGACCATATTCTGGTGTGTTCACTTGGGGTATCCTCTTATCAACATCCCGTCACCCAGCTGAATAAAGGAGGTGGCTTGGAGGGTATCAGCACATGCAATTTCATTTCAGCCTGAGTGTTAATTTCCCTTAACATAATTCTTTTTAAAAGCATAAAATAATCAGCTGTGTCCGAGTAATGGGTTCTTCCCTCTGCTTGTGTTCTGTTAAGATCCAAGGGCTTTCTCTCGATCCCTTGTTTCAAAGTTATTTACGTTCCTGGCCACCTCTTTTTCCTGGAAGATTGTATTCTTGGCATTTGAATGGGAGGGGGTTCCTGAGAAATCCAAATACCATCCGTGAATTTGGTTTCATATTTCCCAGATTCTGTCTCCAGACAGCACTGAGCAGTTCTCCGGGCAATGACGCAAAGGTTACCAGGTGTGGAAAGGCAAGGAAGGGAGATGGAAAGACTGATGCCCACTGCTCAGAGCTGACTGTGAACTGGCTCCTGGCTGAGGGCATGGGAGAGGGGCAGCCCAGGGTAGGGAAGCCCCCTTTGCCCTGGACTGAGAAGACGCCCTACCCCCACCCAATTCAGAAGTGCGAGTTCCCTTCTGCAGGGCACCGAGCAGAGGCTGCCATTCAACCAGAATGTAACTTTAAAGCTTGTGTTTCCTAAATGTCATTAATAATCAGGAACGTTGGATACAGAAGGGCAAGTTAAATCCTGTCATTGAAACAGCAAACAGCTTTAGTCAAATGTATTGGCAAAGGATTAAAAATGCATCAAGCATGTATTTGTCTTCTCTATGGGAAGCCCTTATTAATAGTCTGAAGAGTGGAAAGCTTTGCCCTTATACAATCAGCACTGTAGTTGTTTCTTTAAAAATATGTTTTAATGTGTGAAATTGCAGGATGCCAACGTTGCCATTAAAACCCTTCTCCAGTTCCAATAATTTCTCCACTTACATTTCTTTCCTCCCCCCTTAAAAAAAAAAAAAAAAAAAAAGACACCTTACTTCTTTTCCAAGGCATATTTCAAAGCGGTCGGAGCGGGAATGCGGGGTTATCAGAAAGGCACACCCCCAACCTGGCCTCTGTCTCTGCCCAAGGCGGCCACAGTGTGGGGCGGTTCAGAAGCAACTTGGGGGCCCTGTTCACAGGCCCAGGCTCAGGAAACCTTTCCTTCGGAGGAATTTAGACTCTGATGTTTGTGGCAGAAAAGCGTGATCTCATCCCAGCTCTGTTTTGTCATTTCTTGGGCATCTGGTACAGACCACAAAGTGGACATGTGATGAGTCTGCTGATTTCCCATGACTCTTGCACTGATGTGCGAGGTCAGGCGTGACCAAGGTCAAGCGCAAATATAGACCAGAGTCCAACTCAGGTCTCTCTGATGTCTCAGTTGTTTTTCTTCCTGTCTTTTCTCTTCCCGTTCTTTTCTTTCTCCCCTTCCTTTCTTCCTTCCCTCCCTCTCGTCACCCCTCCCTCCCTTCCCTCCTGTTTGGCTCCATCTAGTTATTCAACAGACGTCGGCTGAGATCCTATCGTGTACCAGGGTCCAAGATGAGGGACGCAGGCTCTGCCTTCACAGACGCACTTCTTCCCTTGCACAGGACCCAGGAGCCCCATGGCTGACCGCGGTCCCCGCTCCCCTACCTGAACCCACGTGGATGTCAGCCCCGGGTCACCTCCAAAGTCCTTTCCAGACCCACAGTCTCCAAGACTATGGCCTGTGGAGAAATGGGATGTGAGTGAAAAAACCCACCGCGCTCTCCTGTCTTTATTGAATTTCTCCCAGTTCCCAGGGCCACGGGTAACAGCCACAACAGTTCAGCGATCCTCCTCTTGGCTCCTTCTAACTTGTGTTTCAGATTCAGTCTCATGTGCCATATTGTCAATGCTCCGGCTCATGGGCTATTATTGTCACACACACACACACAAGCTCATGAAAAAAAAAAAAAATCAATGCAATTTGAATTTCTCTTCCCCAGCCGGGTCTTTGGTAAATTGTTGTAGAGAGCTATTGATCTCTTATTGCGATGTGATTTTTAAACAGCATTAAGGTAAACATAGTCTTATTGTGTTCATTTTACTGGATAACACTTATCTAGACAAAAGGAGACACGGCGCTGCCGGAGCTACTCAGCTTACCTCGAGGAAAGATGCGGTGAATCACCTCCAATAAAAACAAAGCAAAACAAAAAGCTCTCCACGCTGAACGGAACGGGAAAATTGCTCTCTTGTCACTAATTTTGATTGAATTGAGTCGGCAATCTCTGAACTGGTTCACTGATACAACAATAGGAAACATTTAACTATTTCTTACACTTTTCCACATAGAAAGCGGGCTTTCAGACAGTTGATAGGGTGTGCGTGTTCAAGGCTCAGACACACACAGATGGGGGATGGCCACCTTGGATCTGGGACTTGAGGAAGTGAGATGGCCCCCGGGAGAGCCCCCAGACGCTGCTGGAGATACAGAGACCTGGCCCTTGCCTGGGGCAGACCTTGGAAGAAACGGGGACCCGGAGCTGATGATGCTGATGCTGTGGGAGCGGACATATACTGAAGGTTTTCTGGGCACCAAGCTCTGCTCTAAGTGCATCATCTCATTAAACCCTTACGATATCACCCTGTGATTTTTACCCAGGGTAGAACTTAGAGTTGCCAGACCTGGCGAGGAACCAGTCTTGGGTCAGAATTGCACTGGACCAGAAAGCACAAAACTCCTATTTGGGCTGTGACTCTGCTGATAGACTTGCCTCCAAACAGAACCAATATATATAGGTGCGTGCATGCGTGCTAAGTCACTTCAGTTGTGTCTGACTCTTTGCGACCCCATGGACTGTAGCCCATCAGGCTCCTCTGTGCAAGGAATTCTCCATGCAAGAATGCTGGAATGGGTCACCATGCCCTCCTCTAGCGGATCTTCCTAACTCAAGGGTTGAAACCCCTTGGGGTTGCAACTTGAGGTTGAAGCTCAAGTCTGAAGGCCGTCTGCTGGCAGAATTCCTTCTTGCCTGGGGGAAGGTCAGTCTTTTTCTCCTAAGCCCTTCGGTTGATTGAATGAGGCCCACTCCCATTATGGAGGGTAATCTGCTCCACTCAATGGTTCCTGATTTAGATATGACTCTCTTCTGAAGAGCATCTTCACAGCAACATCTACACTAGTGTTTGACCACATCTCTGGGTTCTGTTACCCAGCCAAATTGACACATAAAATTAGTCATTACAAGTCCACCCCGCATCAACATGGCCCCCATATGCATCCCCTTAAGCTACAGATAATCTCTAAATAAAGACAGTCACAAGGTCATACTTACATTTGACTCGATGCACCATCCTGTGTACAACTGGAGACATGCCAGCATCTTCCCCAGAAGAGAATGGAGTCCTTGGGTGATGTCCGCCTTTCACCTTGATATGCTCCCACCTAAACACTGTGCTGTGGTGCCAACAGCTGTTTTTGTTGTTTAGTCACTTAGTCGTGTCTGACTGTGTGTGACCCCATGGACTGTAGCCCTCCAGGCTCCTCTGTCCATGGAATTCTCCAGGCAGGAATACTGGAGTGGGTTACCATTCCCTTTTCCAGGGGATCTTCCTGGCCCAGAGATTGAACCCACATCTCTTGCATTGGCAGGTGGGTTCTTTACCACTGAGCCAGCAGGGAAGCTCCATTAAAAAAAAAAAAAAAATTGAACGCTCTGAAAATGCTCACAGCAACTTAAAAAGCCATATTCGAAACAGTAAATAAAATATTTAAGAAACATTTAAAAAGTTAAAAAAAAAGCAACAGCGTCTAGAAAGTGGAGACAGCTGAATTCAATTTTGATGGGGCTTCTGCGACTTCTTACATGGTTAAGACCTCTCCTTGTCAACAATACACTCCTAGAGTTTTGGGCAAGTTACTGATTTTTTGTGTGTGTTTTGGTCCCCTCCTTCATAAAGTGGGGAAAGTTACCCCAGACTCGCAGCCAACTGATGATTAAAGGACCTGATGCATATAAGAAGCCCCATACTCAGTAAACTCAGGTCAACTTCCACTTCCCTTTCTCAATCACAGACCAGGTGTTGGCAAGGGTCTTTTTTGTAAAGGGCTGGAGAGTAAATGTTTTAGGCTTTGGGAGCCATTATGGCCTTTGTCCCCACTGTTCAACCTTGTTTTTGTGGTGTCAAAGTCCCTGTTGTTGTTTAGTCATTAAGTCGTGTCCAACTCTTTGTGACCCCATGGACTGTAGCCCTGCAGGCTCCCCAGTCCATGGGATTCTCCAGACAAGAATACTCGAGTGGGTTGCCATTTTCATCTCCAGGGGATCTTCCTGACCCAGTGATCGAACCCATGTCTCTTGCATTGGCAGGTGGATTCTTAACCACTGAGCTACTAGGGAAGCCTGAAAGTCCCTGTAGATGATACCTAAACAAGTGAGTGTGGCTGTTCGCTAATAAAACTTTACTGTCATTGCTGAAATACGAACTGCTGATAATTTGCATGAGTCACAGAGTCTTGTGATTTTTTTTTCAACCATTTAGACATGTAAAACCATTCTCGGATCGTGGGCCCTACAAAAGCAGGTGGCAGGCTGGATGTGGCCCCTCCCTGGGCAGTGGTTTGCAAAGGCAGGCAGTAGACCCTAAGCCCCTGAAGGCAGGAGGTACAGATTTTTTTTTCTGCTCAGAGTCCCCAGCAAGTTTCCCATGCAGGAATCAACAAAACGCAGTGTGACAGATTAGAATCCTGCATGTGTCTACATCTTAGGGTTCAGGGGACGGCCAAGTGAAGAAATATTTCTAAACCAGGGTTGACATCACGAAAGACTGCATCTTTTCTGAGCTTTATTTACCATTTGGTCCTTGAAGGGGAAGTTTTAAAGTTTACAGCAGTGACTATCAGGAAATGGCCAATAAAAAGGGATGGAAGCAAGGATCTAAAATCTATTTGGTGGAGTTATTCATCTATCTGTTTATTAATCCAACAAAAACAATTTCACCCCTCTCCCATCCTCCCTGCTCACACACAAAGGAAAAACTTTGTTTTTCCTGGATCCCCAGGGAGCCTTCGTTTGGGGCTGAGGGGTGGCCTAAGGAGAGATCAGGGAAGCTCAGCGGTATAGTCTATTAAAGCACAGCTGTTCATCAATTAGGACGGAGAAAATAGTCCTGCTGTTTTAGAATGGCGTGATGCTCCTCGCACTGTCTGAGCGAGCACCGTGAGACCCGACGGGCACCCGTTTCCCTTCATCTGTCTCCCCCAGACGCTGGTCTAGAGGGGGCCCAGGTCCCCGCATTTCTGCATCTCTGCCACCCTCAGGCCCGCTGCATCCAGCCCCGATAACAGCCAGAGGGCACCCGCTGCCCCTGTTGGTCCGAAAGCTGATCCACACCCTAGAGGGCTGTAGGAGATTGAGGTCTCCATGGGTCCTCGCAGATGCTGTTCAAACAGTATAGTGTCCTTGGGATTGACCTGAATGAGGCATCTAACAGGGCTCCCTGCAAAGGGGAAGTTGGCTGTGGTGAGCTCAGGGAGCTTCTTGTGACTATCGTTTAGATCCCAAAGAGGTATTTAATCCACTCCTAATCCTTACAACAATTAAAGGGAACATCAGAGAGAATATTGAGCACCATTCAGTAACTGGTTCTCATTCTCAGCTCAGGTTCAGGTTAAAAATTTTTTTCCATAATACTTAGAAACATAGTTTTCAAGGCCATGTGTGGGTTGACGCCCACCTACCGCTCCAACATCAGCTCTTGCCAGAACACCTCAGGGCCTTTGTCTCATTTGCCTCCTTCGGTCTTTATTAAATGTCAGCTCCTCAGGTCGTTACTAAAGTCACTATCCCATCACATTATCACATCATCCTGTCTGTTCTCCCGCTTTGTGGTTCTTTGGTTTGTTCTCTCCTCTGCATCCTGGAAGTCTCTGCTAGCAAGCAGCTCCATAGCAGCTTGGCACAAAGTAGGAGCTCAGTACATCCTCGTTGATGGGAGGATGGCAAAGTGAGGCTAACGAAAGAGCCTCCCAGACGGAGGACTGCTCCGGAGTAGGGGTCGGAGCTCCGAGGCTCAAGACTCAAGCCTCCACATGTGGCCGCTCTGGTCTGGGGCCAACCACTCAGCCCTTGAGCGTCAGTCTCTGCAGCTGAAAGATACGGGCAACGCTTGAACCCTCCCCTCAGGAGCTTTGGGAAAATTAAATGCTGCGGTGGTTGTGCAAAGAGACTCGTGGGCTGTAAATCTCGCCGCGTGTCTTAGTCACTTGGGACCCTGCCAGTTCCGGAGGGCAGGGACAGACAGGGGCTCAGCTTTGTCACCGGACCATCTGGCGGCATCTTGGTTCACTTTCCATAGCAGTTGTTGAGTGAAAGGATGGTGTGGGCTGGCCTCAGCCGACACTAAGAAATTGAGAATAAAGCAATCATGCTCCGAAATAGAGATTGTCTGACTCTCCCTGTGGTATGGGCTGGATTGTTTCCATAAAATTCATACACTGGAGTCCTAACCCCTAGCATCTTAGAAAGTGAGTATATTCGGCGATGCCGTCTTTAAAGGGGTGATGAAGGTTAAGTGACATCATATGGGTGGACCCGGGTCCAGTCTGACTGGTGTCCTTACAGAAGAGATTAGGACACAGGCACAGAGGGAAGAGTATATGAAGATACAGGGAAGAGGCGGTCATCTGTAAGGCGAGGAAAGAGACCTCGAAACCAATCCTACCGACACCTTCGTTGTGGACTTCCAGCCTCTAGAACGGTGAGAATCAATTTCTGCCGTGCACACTGCCCTGTCTATGATATCCTATGAGCCCTGACTGATGAATGTACCCAGACAGCCCATTTATTGTAGTAAACACAACTCCTCATTATGGAAAATGACCTCATTCGAGGCCCCAGGAGAAGTGCATTATAGAAGAGATCTCATGGCATCTCCCAGCAAAGTGGTCCTCAGCACCCCCAGCTGTAAGATGAGGAAACTGGCCTGTCCTGGGCCCACATCCAGGATGAGGCAAGGCTAGAAGAGTGAGGTGGTTAAGCCTAGGGGCTCTAAGAAAAACCTCGGGTTTGAATCTTAGCTTGGTCATTTCCCAGCCCTGAGATCTTAGCAAATTACTGCAGAGTTTCAGTTCCCCATTGTTTAATGGAGCTGATAAGAGTGGTACCCAACTCTTGGAGCTGTGGAGGGGCATCAGCGAGGTCACTCCTTAGAGTCTTTCTCAGCACTCTGTGAGCAACACAGCTCTCGAGTTCCTGGGCACGGATCACAGCTCATAGCAGGTTGACCAGACTTGAGAACCCTCCCTTCTCCGGCTGCCCCTGGTCCCGGGTGATGAAGGCTCTGGGCAGGAATGAACCACAGGCCCTGCTGCCTGACACACAGCCCCTTGAAGAGGAGCTGGCCCTCTGAAGCACATCTAGCCATTTGAACCCCTGTCTCAGCCCCTGTGACCACCATCTGGGCTTTTTAAGGACCTTCTCCTGTGTCTCCTGCTGCTGTAGCCCAAACAGGAAGTCTGCTGTGGCCATCAGTTGCCTCTGAAATCGGGCAGTTCAAATGTCAAAAAAGGTGAAAGTAAGACCCAGTGTGGAGGGACTTCCCTGGTGGTCCAGTGACTAAGACTTCCCCTTCCAAAGCAAGGCCTGTGGGTTCAATCCCTAGTCAGGGAACTAAGAGCCCTCACGGCCCTTTTTGGCCCTCACGGCCAAAAAACCAAAACGTAAAACAGAAGCAGTCCTGTAATAAATTCAATGAAGATTTTACAAAGGGTCCACGTTAAAAAAAATCTTTTAAATGAAAGTTAGAAAGCAAAGATTGAGGACAAATCACAGCAGCAGTTCATGTTGGTTCCTGATCACATTTGTAAAAGACAGGATGGTCCACGAAGGGTTTCCGAGTTGAGTCCTTCCCTGGTCCTGGCCTGTGCTGCTCCTTGGCTGTGCAGCTTTAGAGGAACTTTCTTAACCTCTCTGTGCCTTGGTTTCTACATCTGTATGGTGGGATTCATCACAGTACCTATTGCGTAGGTAGCTGGAGAGATCAAGAGGTAATACACAGAAAGTGTTTAGCAAAGCGTCTGCTCTGGGCTTCCTGGGTGGTGCTACGGGGAAAGAACCCATCTGCCAGTGCAGGAGAGACTCATGAGATGCGGGTTCGACCCCTGAGTCAGGAAGATCCCCTGGAGGAGGGCATGGCAACCCACTCCAGTATTCTTGCCTGTAGAGTCCTGGACAGAGGGGCCTGGTGGGCTACAGTCCATGGGGTCGCAAAGAGCTGGACACGACTGAAGCGACTTAGCAGCAGCAGCTGCTCAGGAAATGGTAGCTGTGGTCTGAGGTCTCCGGCTTATGCTCGTCCTCTGAATCCCCCTCCTCCTCCCGGGCCCACTGACTGCTCAGTCCACACGTGTCTCTAACGCTCCACCCCCGCACTACCACTGCTTCTCATGCAAAGTGTTGTTCTCAGCTCTGCCCGAGAGACTAGTTAGCGTCATTTTCCAAGGTCCAGCTTCTGTTGCCTCCTCTGTGAAGCTGCTGAATATTACCAGGGTGCTCCTAAAATCTTACAAAGCAAGTTCTCTTTCCTTCATTTTTACTCATGGGGAAACTGAGGCTCACGAAGATTGATTTGTCCAAGGCCATAAAGCTTTCAAGGTCACAAGGTTTCAAATTAAGAGCTCTGCGGTCCCCAGGCCATCCTGATTGACCCCTGTCTGTCTTTCCACATATTGTATTCACATTACTTGTGGCCTTTGACCCGGTCACAATGTGCATAATTTGATGGTAGGTGTTAAGTCTATTCATCTCTGTATCCCTAACCTCTCGCAGGACACCTGGTACAGGCAGATGCTTGATAAATACTGAGTGAATGAATGAAGGGAAGAATAAATTCCACATGCATGTAATAAAGGAGTCAGATTTAAAGGGATCACTAAGCTTGCCACAGCTCTCAAAAGGCTAAGTCAGATAATTCATGGAAATGTCTTCCTGTCAAATTCGTGTTAGGAAAATACGGTAGCAAGTAGCATTGCGTGGTTTTTTAATATAATTTGCAATTTCTGTAGCTTCTTATTGAAATATGAACTTAAAGAGGCACATGGGTGGTCGAATGTGTGTATCCAGAGAATTGTGGGAGGATCTCAGTGCAGACCCAGCTTGAGCAGCATCTTGAACTGGGACGGATGTGGGAACAGGAAGAGCGTGAGGGCTGAGTGGAGGTGGGCGTGGTCCTGCTCAGCTGCTTACTGGTTCCCTTACCTTCGACGAGACACTGGGCTTCAGTTTCTTCATCCGTGAAATGGGGACAATGTGAAATGGGACTCTGTTAGGAACCACAGCTGTTACAGGGAGCACCCAAGGTGAGTCAGTTTCCACTTCCTCTCTTCGTGATTTACAAGACAGAGTTCAGGGTCTTCACTCTGACAGTTGTTTGGTTCTCTTTCTCCACCTGGCAGCGTCCCGTGTGGCACTGGCCAGGCCTGGTGCACCAGGCAGCTCCTGGTCAGTGTGAGAGGATTGGAAGAAAAGGCCGAGACTCTTAGAGCTCGCTGGATGGTGCCATCCTTTCCAACTGCAGGCTCAGCTTGACTGCGGGTGGTGGGACTTCGGCGGGAAGTGACGGGGATGGGGGAACAGATGGCATTTGTGAGGGTCCAGAGGAGGGGAAATTCGAGGTGTGTGTATGAGTCAATCGGCAGGCAGTGCTTGAGTTGGGGGGCAGAGTGTGAGAAGAGGAGGAGGAGGGCTTAGATGGGGAAGGGGCTTCTTGATGAGCAGTCTGTGGCCCCTGAAGGGGCTTTATTCCTCCCTTCTTCCTTGCTGTCCTTCCTTTCTCTTCTCTCCCCCTGCTGATTTCAGAAGGACAGAGTTTAAAGCAAGGTTAAAGTTGGAGGGCAGAGAAGACAGATCTCAGTGGGGTTCTAAGTGGGTGTGAGAAAGAGATCAGATTAGCAGAGGATCAGATGACCAGTACAGCTTCCAGATCCTGAAACGAAGTTCAAGTCTGTAAAGGACAAAAGAGAGTCCCGTATCCTCTTCAACATCACGCGTCTCTTGCTTCGTTTCCCTGCCTTTGGATGACTTATGATCTACATGCTTAATCTCAGGCCCCCCAGGGACATCTTCCTGACCTACTCTGTGATCAGAACTCTTAAGTTCTCAAGAATTTGATTTCTCCCAGGTTTAAATTAAAGGGAACAGGAATACTCTCTGTCTGTCTCTGTCTGTCCATTTGTCCGTCCATCCATCCAACCATCTTCTGTCCTTACTTTCTCTATCTCTTTTTTCCTTTCATTCACCCTCCCATCTATCCGTTCATCTTTCTTTCTTTCTATCCATCTTTCTTCCTCCCAACCATCCATCCAACCATCCATCTATCCATATTCCTTCCTTCCTTCCATCCTCCTATCTGTCCATCCATCTTTCTTCCTTCCTTCCATCCATCCACCTTCCCATCCATCCATCCATCCATCCATCTTCCTTCCAACCATCTAGTCATCCATCCATCTGTCCATATTCCTTCCTTCCTTCCATCCTCCTATCTGTCCATCCATCTTTCTTCCTTCCTCCCATCCATCCACCTTCCCATCCATCCATCCATCCATCTTCCTTCCAACCATCTAGTCATCCATCCATCTGTCCACACTCCTTCCATCCATCCATCCTCCTATCCATCCATTCATCCATCCACCCGTCTATCTTCCTTCCTTCCATCCCCCATCTATCTATCCATCCTTCTATCCATCCATCCATCTATGCATCTTCCTTCTTCCATCCTTTCATTCACCCACCCATCCACTACTGCCCAAGAAGAGTAGTAGATTAGGGACAAGCAAGGGAGGGCGTGACCGTTATTTATGGAAGCAGACTTACTAGGTCACGTAGATTTGGGGAGATGAGCACTGCCTGCTAGCTGTAGTTCTCCTGGTCAATCACCGCATCACCCAGAGGCCCAGTGATGTCATGTGTGAATGAGGGCTAATGGCCCCTGCCTCACAAGGAGATGATGCCATCCACACCAGCCCTGTGAATGCAACCTCCCCCCAGAGCTTCCCCTGGGGCTGCGGAGGGGAACGTCTTCTCACTAACCTGTGCCAGGCACGACTGCCTGACTAAGGGGTTATTTGCATATTTTTCCAGAAGGAGAACCTGGCAGGTCTGCCCTGGCCCCCGCTCATTGTGGAGAAGTTCTTGTTCTTCCCAAAGCCCACCTGCCTGGTCTCGTTCCACCAGAGGCTTTGGGGCTCTGTGTGCGGTGGTTGCCTGCCAGGGGGCGTGCACACCAGTCAACCAGGCAAGGAGGGAGCCTCATGGGGAGGGTTCCTAGTGGGTTATTCTCTACCAGGATGGGCGCTCAGAGCCAGGGTCTCCCAGCCCTGCACATTGCCTCCCCCAAGATGGGTGGGGTATCCTGGGCACTGTTTTTCCAGATAAGGAAGCTTCAAGGGGCTGGGAAGGGTAAATAATGTGCCCAAGGTCAAATGCCCATGGGTGGACATGCAGAATGGCGGGAGGTTTAGAACTGGGACCGCAGCCAGCTGCTCCCACCCTGCTTCCATTTCGATTTCAGAGGGGTGAGCTCTACCTTCAACTCAGACCTATGAAGTGCGTACAGTCTGAGCAAGAAAATGGCCAAGAATTCTGGAGCTTCAGCCTGTTGGGGTGGCTGGAGTGTGTTTGCCTGTCTACAGTCCCAGGACCAGGGTGGCAGCGATAGGGTGAACAATAGGAGGTTGAAGTGAGTTTTTAAGAGGCTGGATGTCTTCGTCTTAAAAGATGGATGTCATCCTTTATTCTGAGACATCTTTATGCCTGTCCTAGAATTTCAATGTGCAAAGTGTTTTCTTGTATGAAATGAGAATGATAAACAAACAAACAAACAAACAAAACGGCTCTTGGGTTTTGTTTTTTTAAAAGTGAAAAGTGAAAGTGTTAGTTGCTCAGTCATGTGGGACTCTTTGTGACCCCGTTGACTCTAGCCCACCAGGCTCCTCTGTCCATGGAATTCTTCAGGCAAGAATACTGGAGTGGGTTGCCATGCCCTTTTCCAGGCGATCTTCCCAACCCAGGGATCCAATGAAGGTCTCCTGCATTGCAGGCAGATTCTTCACCATCGGAGCCAGGAGGGAAGTCTTTGGCCAAAGAAAAACTGGGAACTCTACATGGATTCCCTTTATCCATCTATTTATCTGCCTTTGTATCTATCATCTCTCTCTATCATATCTGTCTACTTATTATCTATGTTTCCACCGATTCTGGTATCTATCTGCCATTGATCTACCATACCTATCACCTCTGTTTGTATCTATCGTCTCTGCTTGCTATCCATATATCCATCTCTTCTGTTATCTGCCATTTACCTATCATATCTCTCATCTATCTTTGTATCTACCAGCTCTATCCTATCTACCTATTATCTATCTATCCATCTATTGTCTTTCTGCTTTCTATTATTTATCTATCGTATCTATTATCAGTCTATCTTCCTCTCTACCCGTCATCTACCTGCTTGCCTGTCTTTAACTGTAAAATGTGCTGCTCTGTGACATCGGTAGGTCTGGGCAGCCCTGCTCTGTGTATCGGAGAAGGCAATGGCACCCACTCCAGTACTCTCGCCTGGCAAATCCCATGGACGGAGGAGCCTGGTAGGCTGCAGTCCATGGGGTCGCTAGGAGTTGGACATGACTGAGCGACTTCACTTTCACACATTGGAGAAGGAAATTGCAAGCCACTCCAGTGTTCTTGCCTGGAGAGTCCCAGGGACGGAGGACCTGGTGGGCTGCCGTCTATGAGGTCGCACAGAGTCGGACACGACTGAAGCAACTTAGTAGCAGCAGCTCTGTGTATCTCAAGGAAGTTCTATGGATTAGGAGGTCCCAGTGCCTTCCTGGGGCTGCCGATCAGCCGCATCTCAGCCATCTCAGAGCCCAGGAGCTCTGGAGAGCGGACCAGGTTCTCACAGGGCCTGGCACAGTTCATTCACTCACTCACTCACTTTACAGATCACGTGGGCTTCTTACTCTGGACCAGCTCCTGTCCGGCGTGCTAGGGGAAGAACAGACAGGAGCAGTAACAGCCTTCAGCTTTTCAGGGTAGCAGGGGCCCCGGTAAATACAAGGCAGATTTGCTCGCTCTGTGGGGTGAGGAGAGAGGACTTCTGAGGAGGGTGTGTGTGTGCAGGGGTCACGGGAACACCTGGGGCTGGAGCTGGCTTAGGGGGGTGTTTGATACGGAAGAGCTTCTGAATCTCAATGGCAGAGGCTCAGAGGACCTGGGGACCAGATTCCCGGAGAGCTCAGGCATTTAAACACCAGAGAAAATGGAAATGTGTAATTCCTTGGAATGGCAGATGGACTGTGGTCTCTTTTAGAGTGCAGCATCGCCACCGATTTGGACCTCACGCCTTCTCGGAGGGTTATAGAGACTGGGCCCTGCATTTCACAAGGTCTGTCTCTTTATGGAGGCTTTTCTCAGACTTGATGTCATCTGGTTCACACAGCGGGCCTGGCGAGGTGGGTGTTATTATCTCCATTATGTAAAAGGACATGGAGCCTCGGGCAGATGAGATGACTTGCTTAGGGCCGCCTGGCTTGTCGCTTGACTTAAGGCTTCAGGGCCACTGCACCCCAAGGCAGCCGTTTCCTTGCAAACCCTGAACGTTTGCCCTGCGCACGGCGGCCCTGTTTTGTTTTCCTCTCTCTGACATCAGCTGGCTTTAGAAAGGTCAGTCGACTCCTTTGACCAGTGACCTCAGCATCCAATAACTGTGACGGGGACACACAGCTGGGTGGTGGTCTTGGTGTCCTTTCTCCCTCCCCATTATGCTGGGGGCCACCCCCTGAGAAGTGAGTTTCGAAGGGACCTCAGGAAGAATGGGACATGTTGACTCTCAGTGTTCAAAATGCTGGCATCTGGGGGAAACTCATTATTTATATTCTTCAGGGGGAGGCTCTGGTTATGTTTAACTCAAGTGAAAACATTTGCTAAAAAGCCTGACAAATCACAAAGAAGGAACTTAACTTTTAAAAAAAAAAAAAAAGGAAATTTAGGATCGGAAGTTGAATACTGATTAATATTCCGGGTTAAATCTTTCTGAGCCAGGGAACAGATGACCCTCATAGCCCTCCTGTGTGTGGACTTCTATTTCCATGAATGTTGCCTGGCGTTAGTTTTATTGTTGGTGTACAGGGTGTGTGTGATTTTAAGGATATAAATTCCAACCATGTTTTGTATGAAGGGTCTCAGTGCATACTGACATTGTGAGTGTCAGCCCCAGATCACTTTAATCAGAGAGTGGATATGCATGATAAAACGGATAAGGGACTTTAATCAAAAAATCCGCTGGCCTGGAAACGTGACGCACTCCGCCAAACACACTTCATCCCACTTTTCTTGTGCCACTGCCAAGATTCTGTTTCATGAATATGCATTGGGCATGATATTACATTAAAATGTGACATTGGTGTATGGGGTGGAGGATTTAGAATTCCCTCCCCCGCCCCAAGATGTGTGTATATATCTGTACACACACACACACACGCACGCGCACGCGAGCGCTCACACGTATACATTTCTGCAAAGTTTTCTTCAGTTGCACCTTCATGTCCCAGGATGATTTGTCCCTTCCCAAAGCTCATTTGGGAGCCGAATATTGAATTTATATAACTTATCATCCTTATAAGAAACTAAAAGTAACACTAGGCAAGAATTTTATCTAAGCTCTACCCATGAGCGTCGATCCAGTTTTCAGCAAGGGTTACATCTTTCCATATAAAATGCTTATTCAAGAGAGAGGGCACAGGCAGGCGATTCTGTGGCTTGTTCCTATTTCAAGGCATTAGCGAGTGAGGTATAGTGAGGGAGCGCATGTTTCGTCTGCATCACATACCTCTAGAATCAGGGCCAGAGACCCCAGTGAAATGCCTGGGGAGCTCTTCAGGAAGAGCAATGTTGGGGCACACGTCTGTTTGCTTTGGTGTCCTCGGACTCTAGCTAATGGACCACTGTCAGCTCCCAGCTCTCCTCTCTGCCTGCTGTGTGTTTTCCTCCATCTAGATGGAGGCTGCAAAAGTTGAGACTCGATCAAAAATAATATCATGCCAAGCAAAGCGCACCACTTGCCGGATAAAAGTGCACGACACAGATGAAAGACGAATGTATGGTCAGACCTTGCTTGTTATCTTGCAGAGTCCCATCCAGGGAAAAAAATTCTGGGTGGTGTTTGGCAAGCACAGATTCATCTGAAGGATCAGAGGTTGAATGGCTCCAGAAGGCTATTTGCATAGAAATGGGCTGGTGCCTGACTCCCCAGAGGGCTGCGTGTTCCTTAGCCTCTCCGTGGCACTGGTGGCCAAGGGCTAGCACTGTACTCTCTGTAGGCTTCCCAGGTGGTGCTGATGATAAAGAGCCCACCTGCCAACACAAGATGTAAGAGTTGCTGGTTCAATCCCTGGGTCAGGAAGACCCCCTGGAGGAGGAAATGGCAACCCACTCCAGTATCCTTGCCTGGAGAATCCCATGGACAGAGGAACCTGGCGGGCTACAGTCCATGGGGTCACAAAGAGTCAGACAGACTGACATACACACATGCACATACTCTCTGTGCTCAGGCATGTCTGACTCTGGGGCCTCATGGACTGTAGCCCACCAGGTTTCTCTGTTCATGGAGTTTTCCAGGCAAGGATACTGGAGTGGGTTGCCATTTCCTACTCCAGGGGATCTTCCCAATCCAAGGACTGAACCCAGGTCTCCTGCTTTGCTGGAGAAGGAAATGGCAACCCACTCCAGTATTCTTGCCTGGAGAATCCTAGGGACAGAGGAGCCTGGTGGGCTACTGTCTATGGGGTCGCACAAGGTTGGACAAGACTGAAGTGGCTTAGCAGCAGCAGCAGCTCTTGCTTTGCAGGTAGATTCTTTGCCATCTGAGCTACCAGGGAAGCTGCGAAAATACTGAATCGCTTTGCTGTACACCAGAAACTTACACTTACTTTTAAATCAAGTACACGTCAATTAAAAAGTGGTGGTGTTTTCAGGGAAGCCCCTGCAAACTTCAATAATTTTCTTGGAAAAATTCCATGTGTCGTCATTTCTCACTCAAAAGGCAAACCTGATTATGGAGCTTGGGTGGTGACAGTTGTCAAACCCAGACTGCGCTGCGTCTGCCTGCGGTCCCTGGCAGGTAGATTGACCCTTGCATCCAGGGCGTGATGTTCTGGTTCTTAACTTTATAAACCATCCCAAGGATCACTTGAAAAAGGAAGGTGTCTGGGAAAGGGAGGGCAGTTCTTCTCATTTATAGCTGGTATTATCATTGCATCCAAATCTCCAAATGCTGTAGCCCAGGGCACGGGCAGGAGGGAGAACAATTCTGACATGCTTGGTGGTAATGAAGCCTTCTGCATTTGCTTATGACGTGTTGATGCCTCATATTGGGTTATATCATGTCATGTTTCATTATTACAGAATTCATAAGACATAGTAGAATAGTGGCAGGAATTTGGGAATTAGGGGAAGAAAATGAACCCACAACCCCACACCTACAGTATATTTTTCTTATCTGTTCCCTGCTGTGGTTTCAGTTAAAAAGCTCCCCCTGTGACTCTGTGTTATTAATTAGGATGGTTGGTTATCTGCAAGAAGCAGATATTTCTAAGATACAGTCACACAGTATGTGAACGAGGGTATCTGGGGACTCACTCTACTTGAGGAAATAGAACCGTACTTGAAAGTTCCATTATGTGGTGAAGACAAACGCATCTAAAAATAACCCACGAGTCTGATTTTTCCTCCTTCTTCCTATAGGGTGGTTATCTGCTTCAGCTTTGGCTTTTCAACGTTTGGGGGTCCTCTAGACATGCACATAATTTCAGCTTTCTTCTTTTCTGCCTGGGCTGCTGACTCGTCTTTAAATTTAATGTGATTGTGGCAGAAACACTTGACATGAAGTCTACCATCCTATGTTTCAGGTGCACAATGCGATATTGTTATTTACTGGCGCAGTGCTGTATGGCAGGGCTCCAGAATTTATCCGCCCTGTGTAACCACACCTGCTGTGCCTCCCCTTCCCTCTCCCCGGTCCCTGGCACTCGCTGTTTTATTCTTTGCCTTTATTAGTTGACTGCTTTGAAACTGCATGTAAGTATAACCTTGCAGTATTTGTCCTTCAGTCTCCAGCTTATCTCACTTAGCGTAGCGTCCTCCAGGTGCATTGATGTTTTTACATATGGC
Organism: Capra hircus; assembly: GCF_001704415.2. NCBI lineage: Eukaryota > Metazoa > Chordata > Mammalia > Artiodactyla > Bovidae > Capra > Capra hircus. The sequence continues at coordinate 61,231,281 of NC_030828.1, forward strand.
AAGATTACCCTTTTTCGAGGCTGAGTAGTATTCCACTGTATATATGTATTAATACCTGCAGAGCTCTACACCAAGGTCACAGGTGTGAGGCCTTGTACCATGGCCCCAAAGGCAGAGCCCCACACCAAGGTCATCCCTGGAACTGACTGAGCCCCATAGCAACCGTTGCCATGAGCCCTCCTTATCTAAAAATGGACAGCCCCCTGACCCCTTATTAGATAAAAATACCCACCCTAATCAATCACCTAATGCCACCCTTCCAGTAGGAATTTCCTTTGTCTTGAGGCTATAAAAGTTGGCTACTAGCCTGAGTAGCCAATTGAGTACCATAAAAATTGGCTGCTAGTCTCTACCTGGTCTGTCGGGAGACTGGCCTCTTTGCTGGCGGTGCCCTCATTATCTCTGCTCTCTGTTCTTAGTAAACTCATCCCTTTCTGAAATACTCTGTGTCTGGAAATTCTTTCCCAACCCATGCACAGACCACAACAGTACCACATCCTCCTTATCCATTCATCTGCCAGCGGACGCTTAGGTTGTTTACACCTCTTGGCCGTTATGAAGAGTTTTGCAGTGAATATGGGAGTGTGAGTATCTTTTAGAAGTCCCAATTTCAAATCTTTTGGTTAAATACCCACAAATGAGATGGCTGAATGATATAGTAATTCCATTTTTTAAAAAGAATAAATTTCCATACTTTTCCCATAGGGACTGCATCAATTTTTTCTAGAGGGGAAAGTACCAGGACAGAGATCTCTGTCTCTGCGATGCTCAGCAGGGGTGGGAACTACTAAGCAACCGACAGTGGGCTTCCCAGGGGCACTAGCGGTAAAGAACACACCTGCTAACGCAGGAGATGTAAGAGACGCAGGTTCGATCCCTGAGTTGGGAAAATTCCCTCGAGAAGGGTAAGGCAACCCAGTCCAGTACTCTTGCCTGAGAAGCCCGTGGACAGGGGACCCTGGAGGGCTACAGTCCGTGGGGTTGCACAGAGTCAGACATGACTGAGCACGTAGCACATACAGTGGGATGCAGACGAGCAATCCCAGAGGTCATCTGAGGTTTGGGTCAGAGTCCAAGTAGCCCTGTTCATTAGTCCCTCATTGAAAAGAATGACAAGGCCATATGCTCTTTAAGTAAAGAAACGGTCCCATTTTTATGGGCTCATTTTCAGGAGCAATGTAGAAGGGGTGACTGCGCTGGTCTGGATGGGTTTCAGGGTAGAGAGTGGAGTAGAGCTATCTATCTGTTTGTTCCATCACCAGCATCAGCCCCTCTGTAACTTTTACCCTCCGCTCCCTGCCATAAGCCCTCATTATTAACCATGTCCAGCTCCCCAGAGGAAATCAGAGAGCTGTGAACGCTGCTCCATGCCAGGCTGTTTGAGTTTGTGCAGCTGAGACACCTGGATCTGCATGCTGAGGTTTCTGAGTAGAGTGCCGTCCCTCCTCATGGTGCTGAAGAGCCAGGACTCAGCAGTGATCACTGCTTCAGTCCTCATTCCTCCCCTAAGAGGGGATGTTGGTGAAGGAAGTGAGGAATGCAAGAACCATAACCGAGATGGCAGGCACCGCTACACCTCGGCATGGGCTGTTTGATAAAGCAGTTAGACTTTTCTGGTGAGGTACACAGCCTCCGCTCCCCACTTTCCTTCCTGAGTCTTAGATGGCTACACCCACAGAGGAGGGCTTGCCTAGCTCACCCACCCAGGTGCAGGCAAGGAGCATTGGAACAGAATAATACTAAAAATAAAAAAGGCAGACTCAACTTTGGTCTACTCTCTGCTTAGGGACTAGTGGCACAGAGGGGAACCCATGTCTGTATGCTGACCACCGTGACAGAGGAACTCCTCCTGTGGGTAAGATTTGTGCTGGGAGTGTCCCAGAGCCTGACTCATCAAAGAAGTGACTCCTCTTCCTTAGAGGCCTAGAGGTGCTCCAGGGAGAAGACAAAAGAAGGGAAGACCATTAAGATAGAAGTTTTCTCTCTGATATTGTTGGTGTATTTGCCAGATTTAGCAAATAGAAATACAGGAGGCATGGTTACATTTGAATTTCAAGCGTGTTTGTTGAGGGCCTATTTATACTCAAATAATTATTTATTGTTTATCTGAAATTCATGTCTAATTGGGTGCTATGGCCTGAAGTGTGCCCCATCCCTGCAGATTCACCTCCTGAAGCCAAAACCCCGGTGGAATAGTATCGTTGGTTGGAGGTGGAGCCTTTAGAAAATGATCAGGTTTAGGTGAGGTCTGGAGGGTAGGGCCCTCATGATGGATTATAGGAAGAGACAGTTGGACTGCAAGGAGATCAAACCAGTCAATCCCAAAGGAAATCGGATTGGAAGGACTGATGCTGAAGCTGAAGCTCCAACTTTGGCCACCTGATGTGAAAAACTGACTCTTGGAAAAGATGTTGATGTTGGGAAAGATTGAATACAGTAGGATAAGGGGTTGGCAGAGGATGAAATGGTTAGATAGCATCACCGACTCAATGGACGTGGATTTAAACAAGCTCCGGGAGACGGTGAGGAACAGAGGGGCCTGGCATGCTACAGTCAATGGAGTCGCAAAGAGTTGGGCATGACTTAGCAACTGAACAACAAGAAGAGGCAGCAGGGCGCTTGCTGTCTTGCTCTCTCTCCCCACCATCTGAGGACATGGCGAGAAGATGACTGTCTCTAAGTCGAGAAGAGAGCCCTCATTGGAAACTGATCACACTGGTATCGTGATCCCAGACTTCTAGCCTTTAGAACAAAGAGAAAATAAGTGTTGTTTAAACCCCCAGTCTATGGCATTTGGTTACGGCCATCCAAGTTGACTGAGATACTGGGCATCCTATATTTTGTCTGGAAACCCTAATTGTTGGTTTATTCTTTTTTGGTTATACTTAGCATTTCCAACACTACTTTGGGTGCCCAAAGGTGATTTTGGCTGGGAAAGTTGGCTAAGGTAAGAGATAGAGAAATAGAAAGATACAAAGACATTTCCTGCCCAAGTGTTACTAATTCTTGGGAAATTGCAGAAAAACAAGGCACAGGCTGCTTTTGTTGCTTCCTAGTTGAGAGGGGCAAAAATGTCTTTTCAGTGACCTAAACTGCTGTCATCCAAGATGGCCTGGCGGTCATGGATGGGAAGTTTTCTAAAATATGTGTATGAGTCTACCCACTATTTCCCTTATGATCCAAACGTCCACATCTGTTTGCATGAGAATGAAGTAGCTATGTTGTCAATTTCTGGGTGAAGAGTAAATAAAGGGAACTTAAAGAGCAGTCATAGGAATTCCGTGGTAGTCCAGGGGATGGCAACTCATACCAGTATTCTTGCCTGGAGAATTCCGTGGGCAGGGGAGACTGGTGGGTTTTCCATGGACAAAGAATCGGACACAACTGAGAAGCTAACACTTTCACCAGTGGTTAAGAATCCACCTTGCAATGCAGGGGTTGTGGCTTTGATCCCCTTTTCAGGGAACTAAGATCCCACATGTGGCAGAGCAACTAAGCCTGCGTGTTGTAACTAAAGAGTCTGTGCGCAATAACAGAAGATTATGCACGCTGCAAGTAAGACATGATCTGTTCAGTTCAGTTCAGTTGCTCAGTCGTGTCCAGCTCTATGTGACCCCATGGACTGCAGCACGCTAGGCTTCCTATCCATCACCAACTCCCGGAGCTTGCTCAAACTCACGTCCATTGAGTAGGTGATGCCATCTAACCATCTCATCCTCTGTTGTCCCCTTTTCCTGCCTTCAATCTTTCTTAGCATCAGGGTCTAGACCTGATACAGTCAAATAAGTATTAAAAAAAAACACACACACACACAGTCACAATTAGGGCCAGTGAGATGCTTCTGTACCAGTCTTGAGGGCTTCATTGTAGTCCCTTTCTCAATACTTGGAAGTACTTGGCCCTTGTGTCAAAGTTGAGAGTCCTTGGGAGGAAGACCTAGTTCTTCATGGGCTGCTTAGGGGATATTTGACAAGTTACTTCTCCCTTCTGAGCCTCAGTATCCTTTTCTGTTAAATGGGGTTGAAACGGATAGGACTATTGAGAAGGTTATATTCTGGATGAGAGGCATAGCCTGGCACTCAGTCAGTCTTCAGTAACTCACAGTCATTATTTTTATTCAAATAACCTGTGTCCCAGTTGTAAATACACCAGCCAGTAGCTTTGGATCATTAAGAGCACTTACAAATAAAGACATTTCCCTCTGAAGTAGAAGGTTATGTCATGGCAAATAAATATTGTATTGATAGCATTAATAATAAAAAGTGCAAATGTGACTATAAAGCAGGATAATGGATCTGACTTAGCCATGCAGGTTTCCAAGCGGGTTTGGGGAATCTATTTGATTTGTGGGGTTTTATGCTAGGCAGTCACAATAGATAATCCTTGTATTAACTGGCTCCCTCATCAGAGCTATGGGAACTATACAAAGTGCACTAGACGAATGGGTTCAATAGGGGATGATCCTGCCTTGGGGATCACTACTGAGAGGTGTGAACTGATGCACAGTTGTCTGGGTGCCCTAGGGTTTCTTGGTGTAGCTTTTCAGAAGTGGGTGCTATTTGCCTGGGTCTGAAAACAACCCTTTTCCTAAGTCACTTGTATGTGTGGTCTCATCAGCTCTGACTCAAGAAAAGTGCAAAGTGATCTGGAAACACTGGGAGCTTGGAGAGACTTTGGCATTACCTTCCCCCGGAGAACTGGGCAGTGACTTGCCCAGGGTCACGCTGAGGCTAATGTGAGTGAGTCTCTGAAGCTGTTCTATAAGCATTAAACTTTGACTTTCAAAAGAAATTGCTAATATCTTTTCTCTGTCTCCCTGACCATGGCAAACCTTGGTCATCACCTCTCTCTACCATGTGGAAAACACACAACTTGAGCCATGAATCCGTTACTATGGGTGACTCCCAACATCTATTCCACCCCAAATGGGTAGTGGGAGCCACCTGGGTTAGTCAGGGTAATCAGCGCCAGCTGCAGTAGCAGATAAAGCCCAGTGCTCAGCGGCTTGATACAATACAACGGCAACGATGTCTAGACCAGTGCGCGGCCGTTCGCCAAATGGTTCAGGAATCTGGACCTCTGCATCCTAGGGTGTTTGCCATCTTATAGGGCCTGAACTGCTGGTGAGAAAAAGCACGAGGACCACATAGGACATTTTAAGCACAGGCCTTGGAAGTGGCATCACTTTCCTCACGTTTTATTGGTATGTGAGCCAGGCAAATGGTCCAGTCTGAACTGTAGGAGAGACTGGGAAATGACGGTCTTCATGGATATCCAGGAGGGTGAATGGGATGAGAAAATATCAACCAGCGTTCTCCTACAGCATCCAAGGTCATCCCTTCCCCCTTGCCAGCGGGGGTTCAGGATGGTGAACACGTGTATAGCTGTGGCGGATTCATGTTGATGTATGGCAAAACCAATACAATATTATAAAGTAATTAACCTCCAATTAAAATAAATAAAATCTTCCCTGGTGGCTCAGAGGTTAAAGCATCTGCCTCCAATGCGGGAGACCCGGGTTCGATCCCTGGGTCGGGAAGATCCCCTGGAGAAGGAAATGGCAATCCACTCCAGTATTCTTGCCTGGAGAATCCCATGGACGGAGAAGCCTAGTAGGTTACAGTCCACGGGGTCGCAAAGAGTCGGACACGACTGAGCGACTTCACCTTACCTTACCTTATATTAAAAAAAAGAATGAATATGAAACCCAGAGTATATGTATGGACTGGTGAAAGCTGGGTGTTTTAGCAAAGGTTCTTTCATACCTAAGGAGATGAGCCCGTTTCCCTCTTTGGAGAAACCCCTAGACCTGCTGCATTCTGGCTCCTACCCGCCTGAGGAAGCTACACTCTCATGGAAAAGGGCCAGGTAGAGGGAATCTTGGAGCAGAAACAATCCTCTAACGGTAACTGGAACTTGCCCTGTGGCTAGACCTCTGTGCTGGGGCATAATCCATCATTTCATTGCTGAAGCCGGCTTGAACCTGGCCATGCTGTTACTTGTGACTGAAATCATCGAACAGGTAGCAGCTATGGTGAAAATTCCCTGATGCAGTGTCCAAAAGCGAGCAAAAGATGTCAACATTATATAATAAACTGGATCGTTACAGGCAGCCAGTGCCAAACACTCAGGTTGGACTCAAAAGCCCAGAGGCAACTTGGGAAAGGGAATAACCAGGGCTCCAGAGTCAGAAAGACCTGGATTCAAGATTCTAACTTGACTGCTTGAGCCGCTCTGCAACCCTGGGCAAGTTACCTACCTTCTCTGAGCCTTTTTTCTCCCCCCTAGAGTCCCAGTGCTTTCCTTGCCAAGCGGTTGAAATTCTGTAAGCGCTGGCCCACAGATGACATTTAATGGCTGATGACTACTTTTTCGCTTGGACTGACTTGCTCAGGGAAGAAAGTACCTGTTTCTTCACTGTGTACAGTTTTTGGCCTCCTCTGTACAGACAGCCTAGGGGAGGGGGTTCTGCATCTAAGATCCTACTTTAACATGGCAGCTGGGTCGGACCCTCCATTATTCATTTTCTGCAGTAATGGGCTCATTAGATGTCTTTTCAGGCAACTCCATGGATTCTGGAGTGTAACCAAACACCACTTCTCCAGCGGTTATTTTCTTCCTCGAGATGCTTACACTTTTTGGAGCTGATGCCAAGACATCCAGTGAGGCACTCAGATCCTTTTTGGAAGAAGACAGGATATAAATCATTAATAAGTAAATAAATAAGTAACCATGTGATTCTGTCAATTTGGGAGGGAAAAAAATCAGTCAAGCCAGAGTTTGCTGTCATGTAGATCCTGGATTGACTGAATTATGAACGTTTTTGGGGAGAGGAGAAAGGGGCATGAGTGTTGACATTGTGCTACTCTCTGACAAGTAAGTTTGAGAACAAAACTTATAAAAAAACAAGGAGGAGAAAGTTAGTCCTAGTGAATGCCTCATTTCCTCTTCTGCAGTTAACAAAGGCACAGCGGTGAAGTCCTGCGTGGGCGCAGAATGGGTGCCAATAGAATATTGCCACCTCTTTCTTTCTCTTCTAAAAAATTAAAATTCAGCATCATATATGTGTTTCTTGCCATGCTGTGCTAAAGTCACTCCAGTCATGTCCAACTCTTTGTGACCCTATGGACCGTAGCCTGCCAGGCTCCTCTGTCCATGGCATTCTCCAGGCAAGAATCCTGGAGCGGGTCGCCATGCCCTCCTCCAGGGCATCTTCCCGACCCAGGGATCGAACCCACATCTCTTATATCTCCTGTGCTGGCAGGCGGGTTCTTTACCACTAGTGCCACCTACCTCAATACAAATCATTGTTTCTCTACAATTCAGTTCAGTTCAGTTGCTCAGTCGTGTCCAACTCTTTGCAACCCCATGAATCGCAGCATGCCAGGCCTCCCTGTCCATCACCATCTCCCGGAGTTCACTCAAACTCACGTCCATAGAGTCGGTGATGCCATCCAACCATCTCATCCTCTGTTGTCCCCTTCTCCTCCTGCCCCAAATCCCTCCCAGCATCAGAGTCTTTTCCAATGAGTAGTAATTCTTATTTTAAATTTGAAAGCCCCTAATATTCAAAGAACTGCCCAATTCTCTTTCATAAAGGGGTAAGGGCTTTTTCACTGAAGAGATGATTTTACATTCCTTTGGACTTTAAAAAAATAATAATGACTTCATTATCCCCTTTTTAACACTCTAGCATAATTACATACATAGAAATAAGCATAATTCCTTCATTTTGGTGTAGAGTACTGGGAGCTTCGATACATGTAGGCAGTCATGTTTCACCACCACAAAGATATGGAGGTCAATTTCTAGCACACAAAAATTTTCATGTCCCTTTGCTGTGAACCCTCCTCTCCCTCCCCAGCTCCTAGTAACCTCAGATCTGTTACTGCACCTGTGGTTCTTGTCTGTGAGAGGATGCTGTGTAAATGGAATCCTACAGAATATCGCCTTTTGAATCTGACTTACTTCACTTGGCACAATGCTTTGGGGATTCACCTATGCTGCTGTATGTACAAGGGCTGTTTTGTTCCTTTTTCACTGATTAATACTATTTCAAGCGCCGCATTCTCCTTGGAGTCTTGGTGAGATGCCTAAACAGTATCCAACTCTCTCTGTCTTCAACCCACCCCCAAACCCTGACCAAGGACCCACCAGACCTCGTTATTTTAGGGAAGACATCATTTGCTCAGTTTTCCCCACTTTTCTGTATCTATTTTGTTCCCTCTTAACTTTTATCTCAGACAGGTGATTTTCTTTGTCTAAGAGAATGACGTAGATGTGGCCAAGCCCCACTTCTGAGCCTGAGCTTTTAAAGGTCTTGAGGTTTCGCTTGCCTTTGTGGTTCTGCCATCCTCGTGGGAGGTACCTGCCCAAGCCGCCCTCTGGTCTCAGACAGAGGAGGAGAGACGCAGGGAGCAGCACTGCCTCTCTTAAGGCCAAGCAAGAGGAGCCACCTGCAGCTGTGTGAGCAACAGCCAGCAAGTGTGGTCTGTTACACAGCTGTGGTTGACTGACACCCCCACTGCCTTTGCATCACAGAGAGCTGCTTGGGAAGAAAGAAACTGCTGCTTCTCACATGGCCAAAGGCACCCCAGAGTCATTTCACTTCTCCTTTAAGGCTCAGCTCAGAGTTCTGCCTGTTCCCTAAAGCCTTCCCTGATTAGTCTGGTTCTGACGGATTCTCCTACCTCTCATCTCCATAGCTCTTTGTACTTTCAGCCAAGAATTTATCTGGGTTCTGCTTTATGAGCTTGTGAAGGACCTTTGCACTTCTGTTCCTCTTACGCTGCATCTTGGCCTAATGGGCTCATTACTGTTAAGTTGGTTTAGATGTCACCTCCTCAGAGAGACCTCTTCTGATCGCCATGCCACCCCCCAATCTAAGGCAGCCCCTCCACTCACTCTCTACTGTATCTCTTTGCTTAAGACACCCATCACTTTCTGGAATCATCTGCATTTTTCCATGGATGTGCATGTTAAATGCACTGGTTGTGAACTCCTGGGTGGCCTGGACTCTGCTGAGGTGGTTCCCACTCTATCCCCAGCATTTACAGCAAAGGGGTGCCTTAGCAGGGCCACTTTACTGAATGAGTGATGACCAAAGCTTCCATGCCTGTCTACTGCCTGCCAGCTGCCTTTCTCTAGAGGACTGATCATGTCTGCAAATAAAAAAGGACCAGACTCATGCTGTTATACACTTGGGGCCTGACCACTGATCTCGGTGTCTGTCCTCTCAACATGCTGCTTCCCAGCCTCCTCCTTGCATGGAACATTTAGTTTCTCCCATCTTCACCCTGACACCTTCTCTCATTCTTCTCCCCCTTATAATTGAGAAATAATTCACTTATCAAAAATTCATCCATTTAAAGCATACCATTCAATGATCATAGTAAATTTATAGAGATGTCCAACCATCACCACAATCAAAGTTAACAACATTTCATCACCAAAAATAACTCCCCCGCTCCCATGAGCAATCACATACTCTTAACTGTAGGCAGCCACTGGTCTGCTTTCTGTCTCTGTAGATAGGCCTGGTCTGGGCATTCCCTATGAATGGAATCATGCCGCATGTGGTTTTGTGACGGGCTTCTTTCATTAAGCCTCAGGTTGGCAAGGTCCATCCTCACCGAAACTTAAGTCAGGGCTTCATCTGTCTTAGTGCTGGATAGAGCATTCCTTTGCAAGGATAGACCACATTTTGTTTATCCAGTCACCACTCGATAGCCATTTGGGCTGTTTCCACTTTCTGGCTACAGCGAGACAGCCTGTTTGAGGTATTTTTGCGGTGGAAAGTTTTCATCTCTTGGGTGACACCAGGGCTCTAGCTCTGCACCCTATCCTGACTTTTGCCTTCGCCTCTCTGCTAGCATTTACTTATGAGTCCATTAGAATGATGCTGCCAATAGCGATGACAACAACGATGATGATGATCGGAATCATCTACTCTTTCTCAGCATTTGCTCTGTGCCAGACACACTTTAAAGCAGCTTACACATGTTCATTGGTTCATCAGAACAACTCATGGTTCCTGTTCATTCGCCAAGTCGTGTCTTTGCGACCCCACGGATTGCAGCACGCCAGGCTCCCTGGTCCTACGTTATCTCCCGGAGTTGGCTCAGATTCAGGTCAGTGCTTATAGTTGGGTTGCTATTCCCATTTCCCAGATGACAAAACTGAGGCACAAAGTTGCTAAGCCATCAGCCCAGGGTCACAGTGCTAGGATGTGTCAGACTCTGGTTGACTCTGGCTCAGCACAGGAATCTACCGCCCTCAGAGGGGATGCCCCTTGTTTGACCTGGCTCTGGGAACCTTGACCTCTTCTGCACCTGCCCCTGTGGAAGGCTCTCCATGCACCCTGTCCCAGCCTGATATGACATCTCCTTGCTCCGAAAGTGAGCTCTTGAGGGCAGGAACTGGGTCTTTTTCATGTCTGCGTTCCTGTACATTTTTCACACTGCCTGGCACATAAGTAGAGATTTGAAAAATAATCATTTAATTGAAAATAATTCAATTAAATGCATAAAACATTCCTCAGTGTAAGCCATGTATTAATATTTGCTGACTCAGGAGAGACAAGTACAAATGACAGGGATGAGATCTTTCCAGATGGGAGGGGAGGGGTCCTGGGCATGGATTCTGGGGCTAACTGAGGATGGAAATTGTTTCTTCTTTTCTCCCCCACTTTTTTATGGTTTTCAATAACTGAATTCTGCTATAGTTACTTCCCTTAAACCCCTAATATGAGTCACCCACGAAAATAAAACATCTGATTTTACATACAAATGAACACCCAAATCAATGAGGTTACTCTCACCAGTCTTATACATGGTAAAAAAAAAAATGAATTAGGGGAAGAACACTTGGAAAAAGAAATATTAAGATCCTCTGTCAGTGACATCGGCAAATTCTAACTCCATCTCCAGGTTCAATCCCTGCCCCCTATATGTCCAGAATGGTAATAATGTCGGATAATAACTGACATTGTGCAGAGCCCTGTAGCCCCAGAGTTTACAAAATCCTCTTATTGAAATAATCATCTCCCAGATCCTCTAAATCTCATCTTTATCACCTTCCCATTTCTGAGGCTGAATTCCTCCAGCAGGGCTGAACTGCTCACAGGATCCTGTGCAGTTTCATTCTCTCTGGTCCCTAGATTGCTGTGCCTGCTGGGACTGTTGGCCTCACAGGCTCATTTCCCTTTGTGCCTATCAGTCCTCCGTTTTAGCTTAGTCAACCCTTCCTCCAGGAAGCCTTCCTTGACTCCTCCAAAGAGATTCATGTCCCTCTGTGCTCAACAAGCTCCTTGTAGCCTCTGTCCACCATCAACACTGTTCTATGACCATTTTCACCACTAGACTGTGCACTTCTGAATACAGAGACCATTTGCACATGAAACAGAATTGTCATCGTTCAGTCACTCAGTCGTGTCTGACTCTTGGCACCCCCGTGGACTGCTGCATGCCAGGGTTCCCTGTTCTTCAGTATCTCCCAGAGTTTGCTCAAACTCATGTCCATTGAGTCGACAGTGCCATCCAACCATCTCATCTTCTGCCACTCCCTTCTACTCCAGCCCTCAATCTTTCCCAGAACCAGACTCTTTTCCAGTGAGTCGGCTCTTTGGATCAGGTGGCCAAACAATTGAAGCTTCAGCCTCAGTCCTTCCATTGAATATTCAGGGCTGATTTCCTTTAGGATTCACTGGTTTGATCTCCTTGCAGTCCAAGGGACCTTCAAGAGTTTTCTCCAGCATCATAGTTTGAAAGCATCAATTCTTTAGCGCTCAACCTTCTTTATGGCCCAACTCTCACATCTGTACATGACTACTGGAAAAACCAGACCTCTGACTATATGGACTATAGAACAGAATAGATGTCCAACAAAAGGGCATTTAGTGAATGACCGGATGACAACACCACACAGCATGACTCTAACACGTCTCTCTGGACAGGTGAAGAAAGGAAGGCTCAGAAAGGGCAGGGCACTGGGAGCCTTGCAGATTCTCTGCAGGATGGCTTCAGCTCAAGAATCACGATTATTTTTTCTTTGCTATCTGTTTGGGCAGCTGGGCTGACCTTCTCAGGCCACAGCTGTCTCTCAGAGGCTCATTTGAGTTGCTGCGATGGGATCCACCCAAAGAATCTCCAATTCCTTTAAGCTTCTGTGGGCGTGGAGACCATGTACCAAATTGAAATACACATTAAAAGAATTTTGTGGGTGGAGCCAATCACGGAAAAAACTACTGTACAAATACTGTCAAATGGGGCATGTATTTTAAAGGTTAGACAAAATATCTCCTTGCCTTTTTTCTTCAGTTCTCTTTTTATAGTCCACTGCAAAACAACAATGGATAAAAGGGTGCAGAGAATGCATGTATATTTTCTTTTCTTTTTTTTTTTTTTACCTTTCCCTAAGGAGCTTCTGTGCTACCCACACTAATTGTAGGTTTTTCTGAAAATGCAGCATGAATCATTTATAAATAAAGAGACTTTAAAATCCCTAAAAGACTCCCTGAGGTATTCAGTATTTCAGCATAAAATAACTGTTAAATGGAGTTATTCTGAATTAGCTTTTACTGGAAAATGGTGAAAATAAAGTTTTCTTTTCACTGTGACTGTTGCAGTAATTCTTTTACACAGCCACCCGGGGTAATTGACAAGCCATTTCCATAATTCAAGTTTTAGCCCAGCCATCCCCTGAAACGGCTAGTCTCAGAGAAATGGGGGTTTCCAAGAAAGAGACCTCTCACACTGGCCAAGAAGGAAGCCAGCTCAGGGTCCCTTTGGGGAGACCTGAAGCAGCTGTCAAAACTCAAGGCCAGTAGCAGACATTGTCTCTTGTGGGTAGGGAAAGAGCAACACCTTCAGATTTCAAAGCACCAGCATTCTAAGCAAGCCCAGCTCTGTCTCTTGTAGACTGTGTGATCTTGGGGGAGTTGCTTAACCTATCTATTATTAAGATAATAATAATTCTTATTCTGTGGAGTTGTTTGAAATTTGAAGCAAAATTTATAAATGCCCAGAACAAAATAGAAGAAGAAAGCGGCAACTATAATCAGTTAATAACAAGGATGCCACTGCTTGTACATTGAGTGGGCCTTGAACACACGTGCTGAAGGGCCATCTCAGGGCCTTGCCTCCTCTCTGCCTTGCTGGTCGTCTGAATGCCCTCACGCCTTCGGCCTTCTCTCTGTCCACTCTCGCATCCATTGGTTGGCTGGTTAGCTTGCTCTGCAAATATTTTCAGCATATGATCTTATGCCATGTGCTGTGTACAAAGGATGGGGGGATCTGAAAGTGATAGATTATGGGGCAGGAATTTAGTCTAAGGAGGAAAAGGTGAAGCTGTCCAAGACAGTGACAAGGGTGAGCCAATGACAGTTACGTACTGGACACAGTGACGGTGCAAAAGAAACAGAGGCCATTCCACCTGGAAATGGCGGGGTGGGGGATGCAGGTCAGGGATGGTTTCACAGGTGGAGGGTAGGTCCTAGAGCTGACCCTTGAGTGTGAGGGTTTTCCAGATGAGAAGGAGGCGAGGCAAGGCAGCCACCATCCCGTAGGATGGATGTTCTCTGAGGTCAGGGACTATGTCCGTCTGATTGTCCCGCATCCCTGACCTTGTCACATACCTGATTCAGAACAGGCTTTCCACGTGTGTTTTGTTGAGGGGATTAGTGAGTTCTAGGCACTGGTGCAGAGGAAGCCAGGACTTGGAGACGGAAGAACTGACGGGGCAGCTGGTGTGTCTGGGGATGGTCATTAGCCGAGTAAGGTGGAGAGGGGAGTAAGAGCAGGAGCGATGGAGATGGACCAAGTCCAGGTGAGAAAGGACCTTTGCTGTCCGGCTGAGAGCAGGGAGGAGGCACTGAAGGGTGTGACCGAGCAGAGCCACGTGCATGAACTCTCCTGCCTTTGGGCGAATCCTCTTCAGTAAACTGGCAGGAGGAGGGCTCAGAGGCTGGAAATAGGCAAGGATTTGACAGGCGCCATTGGAGTCATCCTTTCGCTGTCCTGGCTCGGCACCCAGTCAGAGGTCAGTTTTGATCCCGGGTATAAAATTATGCAGAGAAGATTCCAGTACTACTCAGCAAATGATTGACAAATTGTCCTGTCACTCAAACACTTCTTCCACTTATCATAAAGAGGCAAAGAAAATTATCTGTTCAGTGCATACGGGAAAGAAAGTGCGCTCATTAACCTCTGGATGCTGAGATCGGAAACGTGTGCAGCTTCAAGGAATAGAGATCCTTCAAGAAAGACGTGAGGAGGAAGCCAGGGAGCAGGTATGGGTGTGCTTGTGTGTACACATTACTCTCTCTATTTATACGCACATGTGGCCCGCACATCTGGTCTCCACGATCCACTGCAGAAACACACAAACCTAAACACCCCCCCCCCACGCTCACCAGCATGCAAATATCTTGCAAAGGGTGTAGCTAATGCATAAGTTTTCACCTCCAAAGAGTGTGTACACATAAAGACAGATGCTTGCGTACCAGTGTTTTACAATGGGAGCTGGCTGCCAGCTGTTGGAACTCGGGACTCATCTGAAAATATTGCACTTTTTGGAGAGCTTTGTAAAGAATCCATCTATTTTTGGATTCCTCTTGAATACAGCTCAGATTTTTCTAAATAGAGGCATTGGTCAGGAAGGAACCTTCAGATGGCAAAAGTCCCCAGTGACAGATAGACAGATGCCATCATAGTATGCTTAGTCAGGGTTCTCCAGAGAAACAGAACCCATAGAACATGTGTGTATCTCTCTCTAGCTATGTACGTTTGTTTTCAGTCGCTAAGTTGCGTCCGACTCTTTGCAACCCCGTGGACTGCAGCACATCAGACTCCTCTGTCCTTCATCATCTTGGGGAGTTTGCGCAAACTCATGTATGTTGAGTCAGTGATGCTGTTGAACTATCTCATCCGCTGCTGCCCTCTTCTCCTCTTGCCATCAATCTTTCCCAGCATCAGGGTCTTTTCCAGTGAGTCAGCTCTTCCCGTCACGTGACCAAAGTTTTGGAGCTTCAGCTTCAGCATCAGTCCTTTCAATGAATATTCAGGACTAATTTCCTTCAGGGTTGACTGGTTTGATCTTGCTGTCCACGGGACTCTCAAGAGTCTGCTCCAAAACCACAACTCAACAGTGTCATTTCTTCAGTGCTCAGCCTGCTTTATGGTCCAACTCTTACATCCATATGTGACTACTGGAAAAACCATAGCTTTGACTATATGGATCTTTGTAAGCAAAGCGATGTCTCTGTTTTTTAATAAGCTGTCTAGGTTTGTCATGGCTTTCCTTCCAAGGAGCAAGAGTCTTTCAATTTCACGGCTGCAGTCACTGTCCGTAGTGATTTTGGAGCCCAAGAAACTCTGTCACTGCTTCCATTTCCCCCCATCTACTTGCCATGAAGTGATGGGACTGGATGCCATGATCTTAGTTTTTTAAATGTTAAGTTTTAAGCCAGTTTTTTCACTCTCTTCTTTCACCTTCATCAAGAAGTTCTTCTTCACTTCTTCTGCCAGTAGACTGCATCTGCCTTGAAAGATAACTATTATGAAGTTTTGCCTAAGGTGATTAGATAACTGAAAAGTCCCACCACCTGGCATCTGAGAGCTGGGGACTCAGGAAAGCTGGTGGTCAAGTTTTAAGGCCTGAGGGCTGGAAGGTCTATGCTGGAGACTCCAGGGCGGGTCTGAGAGCAAACCCCATCTCCACCTCCTTTTTGTTCTTCTCAGGCCCCCAGTGGGTTAGATGAGGCCCAGCCACATTGGCAGAGGGTCCTCTGCTTTACCTGACCACTCATTCAATTCTCATCTCTTTTAGAAATACCCTCACAAACACATCAGTGTTCTGGGTGTCCTGTGGCCCAGTCAAGCTGACACAGAAACCATCACGCTCACAAAGTCACAATACCTGCTCCTTCCTCTTGACCACATGCCCTGTGCTGACATCAGGCTTGGGCCCTTTACATGCGTCCTCCAGAACCCCAATGATAAACTTCATGAAATACATATTGTCTCATTATACAGGTTAGAGACGGAGGCTTGGAAAGATAGCCCCGTGTCTTGGCCGAGGTCACGGAGGGAGAAAATAGCTGGGATCCATAGGCTTCTTCCACCATAAAAATCTATCTATAGTGCCCTTTTGCTCTCTGTTTTTTATTGTTAAGTACTTAAACTTCTGGAAGAAGCACAAGCTGGAATCAAGATTGATGGGAAAAATATCAATAAGCTCAGATACGCAGATGACACCACCCTTATGGCAGAAAGTGAAGAGGAACTAAAAAGCCTCTTGAAAGTGAAAGAGGAGAGTGAAAAAGTTGGCTTAAAGCTCAACATTCAGAAAACGAAGATCGTGGCATCTGGTCCCATCACTTCATGGGAAATAGATGGGGAAACAGCAGAAACAGTGTCAGACTTTATTTTTTGGGCTCCAAAATCACTGCAGATGGTGACTGTAGCCATGAAATTAAAAGACGCTTACTCCTTGGAAGAAAACTTATCACCAACCTAGATAGCATATTGAAAAGCAAAGACATTACTTTGCCAACAAAGGTCCATCTAGTCAAGGCTATGGTTTTTCCAGTGGTCATGTATGGATGTAAGAGTTGGACTGTGAAGAAAGCTGAACGCTGAAGAATTGATGCGTTTGAACTGTGGTGTTGGAGAAGACTCTTGAGAGTCCCTTGGACTGCAAGGAAATCCAACCAGTCCATTCTAAAGGAGATCAGCCTTGGGTGTTCTTTGGAAGGACTGATGCTAAAGCTGAAACTCCAGTACTTTGGCCACCTCACGTGAAGAGTTGACTCATTGGAAAAGACTCTGATGCTGGGAGGGATTGTGGGCACTAGGAAAAGGGGATGACAGAGGATGAGATGGCTGGATGGCATTACCGACTCGATGGACATGAGTTTGAGTGAACTCCAGGAGTTGGTGATGGACAGGGAGGCCTGGTGTGCTACAATTCATGGGGTCGCAAAAAGTTGGACCCGACTGAGGGACTGAACTGAACTGAACTGAAACTTCTATTAGCATATTTCACCCTCATACGAGTAATGGGAGGTAGGCCTTAGTCATTCAGTTCAGTTCAGTTCCGTTGCACAATCATGTCCTTCGTGACCCCAAGGACTGCAGCATGACAGGCCTCCTCATCCATCATCAACTCTTGGAGCTTGCTCAAACTCACGTCCATTGAGTTGGTGATGCCATCCAACCATCTCATCTTCTGTTGTCCCCTTCTCCTCCTGCCTTCAATCTTTCCCATCATCAGGGTCTTTTCCAATGAGTCAGCTCTTCACATCAGGTGGCCAAAGTATTGGAGTTTCAGCTTCAACATCAGTCCTTCCAAAGAATATTCAGGATTGATTTCCCTTAGGATGGATTGGTTGGATCTTGCGGTCTTTTATTGAAATAGTTACTGAACCAGGCACTGTGTTGGTTTGGGGAATCAGCCAATGAGCAGAGGAGACTGAACCCCAGACTCAATCTAATAGGAGACTACAGAGTATGAGCAATTTAGGAAGAAGTCCTGCAGGTGATAATATATGGGATGGAGAAGAAGAAAGAACAGCTAGAGGGAAGAATGTGTCCTGGGATTTCTTTTAGATGCAGGGGAGGGTAGTCAGAAAAAAAGCTTGCTGGTGAGATGATTTTGTTGTTGTTGTTTAGTTGATTAGTCGCGTCTGACTCTTTGTAACCCTATGGAGGGTAGCCTGCCAGGTTCCTCTGTCCACGGGATTTTCCAGGCAAGAATACTAGAGTGGGTTGCCATTTCCTTCTCCAGGGGATCTTGCCCACCCAGGGATCGAACTTGCATCTCTTACATTGACCCACAGTTTCTTTACTGCTGAGCCCTGTGGGAAGCTCCTGATGAAGTGATAGTTAAGTTGAAAATTCAGAGGAAGGAAGAGAATTGCAAATGAGGAAAAGAAAGTTTGGAGAGAACTGACCAAACCATGATCACACGGTCCCTTAGCACTGGGGTTGGTCTCAGAACAAAGTCTTAGCTCTTACCAGCACAGCTGCCTCTTTCAAGCACTGGTACACAGAGCTGATAGAATTCTCTGCTTGCTCTGTGCTGCCGGGACAGATAGAAGGACAGCTGTTTTCCTGAGATGGGCCACGGATCCTCAGGTCCCAATGACAGGCTCAGAGAGTTTTTCTTGGGGTGACACATTCTCATCTTTTCTTCCTATCTGATCTTGGTCATCTCCCTCTCAACCTCTGGTTGCAAAAGATAGCAGAGTTTAAGCTACCCTACCAGCTTCCCTGGTGGCTCAGTGGTAAACAATCTGCCTGCTAATGCAGGAGATGCGTGTTTGATCCGTGGGTCAGGAAGATCTCCTGGAGAAAGAAATGGCAACCCATTCCAGTATTCTTGCCTGGGAATTGCCATGGACAGAGGAGCCTGGCAGGCTATAGTCTATGAGGTCGCAAGAGAGTCAGATATGACTTAGCTACCAAATAACAACAACAGGTCTGAATAGGAATGAACGGGTCCTACTACTCTCCCTTCTGTCCCCAAAGCCCACTATTTAAAATATGTCTTTCTGCCAGTGGCTGAGTAGGTTGAAATCTTTGAAACCCTGAGTGTTCTGTAAGATCCAAATAATTCCCTGTAAATCAAAGTACTTGGCATGCTGGCTGCAAAGCCTGCAGCTTTTTTTTCCTAAGGTAATCTCTAGAAAGTAGTTTGTACTCATGTTTCCACAGTGATTAAATATGCAAAGTAATTTCCACGATTTTCACCGCGTTCTGAACCAAATCAGATTCCGTTCTGCTCCTCTTTGTACAAAGCCACTTATTGGATCAGATTCCAAAACAAATCCCCCGAATTTGGCGGATCATCATTTTAAAAGGGGGCTTGTTAAGGTAATCATTAAATTAAACCACCCCTTTAAGAATATTTAGATCTGGTCTGCCAAGCGGAACGGTCTAATGGTTTTTAAATTAGAAGCTGCAGAATGCTGGTGAATTTTCTTTTGTGGGTCAAGTGGGTATTAACAAATGCTAAGACTGTTCTCTCTTTTATCATCACCTTGAAATCTATAAAGAAAAGCAAAGAGTGGGAAGGACCCGAGGAGACAGGCAGGGTGGGGACTGAACATCTGCTTGCTGATACCCAGGGTGGGTCAGTTGCAGAATGAGGCAGGAGCAAGCATGAGACGATGCTACTAGTCATCTCTTTACACCTGATCTTGAGAGAGACTGAAGCCTGAATCCACTGGCAAGAGCAGATACTCAGGGCATGCCTCGACTCCTGCAGGCTTCAGCCACTCATGGTCAGACCTTCTGACCACAGAGCCTGGGCTGATGCCTGTGGCCAGGAGACTTTTTAAAAAGCCGATCGCTGTCTCTCTTTCCAGGGAGGTTGACACAGAGTCCCGAAGAATGCAGAAGCAGGAGTGCCTTGTCGTCACATCTGTAAGATACTCAGGGAGCTGTGACTCTCATCCACGTGTTTCACTTGCTCTTTCCGGGGCTCTTGGCTTCCTGGCAGTGCCTGGATCCCAGGTTAACATGACCCAGGACAGGGGCCCAAGAGCATCACACTGGGTTTACCTGTGGCTAATTCAAGTAGACTCTGAGCTGGGATTTAGGGGTTGCTGAGGGAGACTTTCATGCGCCTTGCTTGTGAGCCCACCTCCAGGGGTCTGAATTCACCTGGGGTGGGGCCCAGAGCTGCTTTTGCTATTTTTTAAAAAAAACTTTCCAGATAATTATAATGTGCATCCAGGGCTGAAAACTATTCAATTTAGAAAAAAGGCAATTCTCACACAGAACTCTAAACAGATCGGGGTCCTGTGTGGATGGGAGCTTCAGTCAAACCAGAGGGCTGGTGACCTCAGGCCCCCGGGCCAAGTGTACCCTGTGCTGGTCACCAGTTTTGTATGACTCTGGTGGCTCAGTGGTAAAGAATAGAACTTTCCCATATCAAGAGATACATTCACCTTCTGAATTTCTTCGCATCCATTTAAAAATGTACAAACCAGGGTTTCCCAGGCAGCTCAGTGGTACAGAATCTGTCTGTCAAGCAGGAGACATGGGTTCTGTGGGGTGGCAGAGTGAGACATGGCTTAGTGACTAAACGGCAGCAGCAGAGCTAAGAATAGTTGGTGCATTTTCATTTATTTATTTTATTACTTTTTAAAATAGTTTTCATGTATTAATTTTGGCTGTGCTGGGCCTTCAGTGCTGCACAGGCATTTCGTCGTGAGCAGAGCTACTCCCTAGTTGCACACGGTGACTTCTTGTTTTGGTGGCTTCTCCTGTTGCAGAGCGTGGGCTCTGGGCATCTGAGCTTCAGTAGAGGCGTGTGGGTTCAGTGGGTGTGGCTCCCAGACTCCAGGGCACAGGCTCAAGAGTTGAGGTGCATGCGCTTTGTTGCTTTGCAGCATGTGGGATCTTCCTGGATCAGGGATTAAACCAGTGTCAGCCCTGGGTGCTCACTGGAAGGACTGATGTTGAAGCTGAAACTCCAATACTTTGGCCACCTCATGCAAAGAGCTGACTCATTGGAAAAGACCCTGATGCTGGGAGGGATTGAGGGCAGGAGGAGAAGGGGATGACAGAGGATGAGACGGCTGGATGGCATCACCAAATCAATAGACATGGGTTTGGGTGGACTCTGGGAGCTGGTGATGGACAGGGAGGCCTGGCATGCTGTGGTTCATGGGGTCGCCAAGAGTCGGACATGACTGAGTGACTGAACTGAACTGAATTCCTGCATTGGCAGGTGAATTCTTTACCACAGAGCCACCAGGGAAACCCTAGTTCGTACATTTTTAAATGGATGGAAAGAAATTCAAAAGATGAATGTATTTCTTGATATGGGAAAGTTCTATGAAATTCAAGTTTCAGTGTCCATAAGTAAAGTTTCATGAGCTCTGCTCATTTGTCTACATATTGTCAATGGGCTGCTTTTGTGCCAGGATGTCTAAGTTGAGTTTAGTTGCAGCAGAGATCATATGCACTGCAAAATCTAAAATATTTACCATCTGGCCCTTACAGAAAAAAAAAAAAAATAAATAAATTGTGGACCTTTGAATTAAATCATAGGAGGAAAGAGCCATTGAAAAGAAGCTTCTTTTTAACTGAAACCATGTAAAATACAACCTCCTTAAAATCAGTAAGTCCAAAGAAATAAAGAAAAAAAAGAGATGAAATTCCATATTGCTATGGATATTGGGGGAAGAATAGTTCCACACACAGCCCATGGGAGTGCTAGTATATTCTTTCTGTTCTATTAGTACATACCAAGGACCTTAACAATGTTCCTATGCTTTCCCCAGCCCGTTGTTTCTAGAAATGAATGTTATGGAAACTCCCAATTATATGTGTGGTTTTATCTATCAGATTTTATTGCAAAGTTGTAATATGAAAACAGCAAAAATCGCCACCCCCAAAACTATGTCCAATAATAGGAGATGTTTTATCTACAGATGAATGGATAAAGAAGATATGGTTTGTATATACAATGGAATACGACGCAGCTGTGAAAAGGAATGGAATAATGCTATTTGCAGCAACATGGACGGACTACAGATGATTATACTAAGTGAAGTAAGTCAGATAGAAGAAGACAAATGTCATAGGGTATTGCTTATATGTGGAATCCAAAAAACGATAGAAATGAACTTATTTACAGAATAGGATAGACTCACAGATGAAGAAAACAAACTTATGGTTATCAAAGAGGGAAGTGGAAGGAGGGATTAATTAAGAGTTTGGAATTAACAAATACACATTGCTGCTGGTGGTGCTAAGTCGCTTCAGTTGTGTCCGACTCTGTGCGACCCGAGAGACGGCAGCCCACCAGGCTTCGCTGTCCCTGGGGTTCTCCAGGCAAGAACACTGGAGTGGGTTGCCATTTCCTTCTCCAATGCATGAAAGTGAAAAGTGAAAGTGGAGTTGCTCAGTTGTGCCCGACTTTTAGTGACCCCATGGACTGCAGCATACCAGGCTCCTCTGTCCATGGGATTTTCCAGGCAAGAGTACTGGAGTGGGGTGCCATTGCCTTCTCCGATATATAAAATAGATAAACAACAAGGACCTACTGTGTAGCATGAGACTATATTCAATATCTTGTAATAATCTACAAAAAAGGCCTTAATGACCCAGATAACCACGATGGGGTGGTCACTCACCTAGAGCCAGACATCCTAGAGTGTGAAGCCAAGTGGGCCTCAGGAAGGATGACTGTGAACAAAGCCAGGGGAAGTGATGGAATTCTAGCTGAGCCATTTCAAATCCTAAAAGATGATGCTGTGAAAGTGCTTCACTCAATATGCCAGCAAATTTGGAAAACTCAGCAGTGGCTACAGGACTGGAAAAGATCCGTTTTTATTCCAATTTGAAGAGCTCTGTCAAAAAATAGTCAAACTACTGCACAATTGCACTCATTTCACATGCTAGCAAAATAAGCTTAAAATCGTCCAAGCTAGGCTTCAACAGTACATGGACCAAGAACTTCCAGATTTATAAGCTGGATTTAGAAAAGGCAGAGGAACCAGAGATCAAATTGCCAACATCTGTTGGATCATCAAAAAATGAAAAGGCAAGAGAATTCCAGAAAAATGTCTACTTCTGACTATGTGGATCACAGCAAACTGTGGAAAATTCTTAAAGAGATGGGAATACAAGACCGCCTTACCTGCCTTCAGAGAGGTCAAGAAACAACAGTTTGAACTGGACATGGAACAATGGATTAGTTCTAAATTGGGAAAGGAGTATGTCAAGGCTGAATATTGTCACCCTGCCTATTTAACTTATATGCAGAGTACATCATGTGAAATGCCAGGCTGGATGAAGCATAAGCTGGAATCAAGATTGCCAGGAGAAATATTAACAACCTCAGATATGCAGATAATATCACCATAATGGCAGAAAGTGACGGGGAACTGAAGAGCTCCTTGATAAAGGTGAAAGAGGAGAGTAGAAAAGCTGGCTTAAAAATCAACATTCAAAAAACTGAGGTCATAGCATCCAGTCCTGTCACTTTATGGCAAATAGATGGGGTAAAAATGAAAATAGTGACTGACTTTATTTTCTTGGGCTCCAAAATCACTACAGATGGTAACTGTAGCCATGAAATTAAAAGATGCTTGCTCCTTGGAAGAAAAGCTATGACCAATCTAGACAGCATATTGAAAAGCTGAGACATCACTTTGCCGACAAAGGTCCATTTAGTCAAAGCTATGGTTTCTCCAGCAGTCATGTAAGGATGTGAAAGCTGGGCAGTAAAGAAGGCTGAGCCCGGAAGAACTGATGCTTTCAAAATTTGGTGCTGAGGAGAGTTCCTTGGACTGCAAGGAGATCAAACCAGTCAATTCTAAAGAATCAACTATACTTTGGCCACCTGATGTGAAGAGCTGACTCATTGGAATAGAGCTTGATTCTGGGAAAGATTGAAGGCAGGAAGAGAAGGGGACAACAGAGGATGAGATGATTGGATGGCATCACCAACTCAGTGGACAGGAGTTGAGCAAAATCCATGAGATAGTCAAGGACAGGGAAGCCTGGCATGCTGCAGTCCATGGGGTCGCAAAGAGTCAGACATGCCTTAGCGACCAAACAACAACCCAGGGGTGATGACAAATGCTTTGTAGGATTTATTTAATCATTAGAAAATGCAGACAGGAAAGTACGATCGGCCTCATTTTACGTAAGGAAATGGACTCAACTTGCCTCTAATCATTCGTAGGTGATGGAACTCCATCCACACACAGATTTCCCTTGTTTTTTCTACAGTGCAGCTACATGCTTTTTATATGTAGGACAGACTGCTGGCTATGTCTCTATTGTTTGAAGCCACCAAGTTTGTGGCTAGTTCAAGACTGCCCCATAAAACACAGGCCTGGGAACCAGAAGCAGAGCTGCCCAGAGACAGCCTGCAAACTGGAGGGTTCCTGAAGGACTCAAGCTGCAGGATAACTCCAGGAGCTCGCTGGAGTGTGCTTTCAAGTTTACATGCAGCATTTCCGATCGTAAGTCTTCTCTAATCCCCTGGATATTGGTATAATTTTTATTCCCCAAGAAACCGAGGATTAAAAAGCTTAAGAGGTTTACCCAAGGCAGGTAAATCAGACGAGTGAGGCTATAAACCCAGAATGGCAATGCTGCAGGAAGCACAGTTCAGGTAAGTCCAACATATGCTGATTAAGAGTTGCCTACATACTGGGTACAAAGGCAAGACAGACTGAGCCAGGCCCTTTCCTTCAGGAGACAGCAATTTAGTGGTATAGACAGATATGAAAGCACACAAGCTCCATGCAGGGGATACATTTGAAGTGGAGGAAAGGTGTGGATGCCTGCTCCAGCCTTGGGGGTTCAGCCGGGAGGAGGCAGCTCCCCATCCTGGCTTGGGAAGAGGATTTAGAGTTAGGCGGGTGGAGGAACTTCTCTGGTGGTTCAGTGATTAAGAATTTGCCTTCCAATGCAGAGGATATAGGTTTGATCCTTGGTCAGGGAACCAAGATCCTGTATTCCACAAAATAACTAAGCCAGTGTGCTCCAACTAGAGGGAGCCCACTTGCCCCAAAGAAGAGCCCAGTGCAGCCCAAAAAAACGTTAGGCAGGTGGAGATGGAGCCATGAGTGGTCCTGGACAGCAGCTCTCAAACTGTTTGGTGCTAAGACTCCTTTGCTAAGTCACTTCAGTCGTGTCCGACTCTTAGCGACCCTGTGGACTGCAGCCCTCCAGGCTCCTCCTTTACACACTTCAAATTACTGTGGGCCCCAAAAAGCTTTTGTCACGTGAATTACAGTATATTAGAAATTAAAACTGAGAAATTGTAAACATATTTACCAATTTATTGAAAGGAAAACTAATAAGCCCTTTAGGCATGAACATAAAGAACACCTATTTTTAGCGAAAAATAAGTCATTTCAAAACAAACTTGTAGGCTATAGAAAAGTGGCCTTGTTTGACATTTTGTGAATCTCCTTAGTGTCCAGCTGTCTGGCTTATCAGGTGGCTCAGTGGTAAAGAATCCACCTGCCAATGAAGGAGGCACAGGAGACGTGGCTTCGATCCCGGGGTCGGGAAGATCCTCTGCAGGAGGTGTGGCAGCCCACTCCAGTGTTCTTGCCTGGAGATTCCCATGGACAGAGGAGCCTGGCGGGCTGCAATCCATGGGGTGCAGAGTCGGACACGACTGAGCGACTGAGCTCAGACTCATATCTGGCTCATCAGCTGGGTCTTTCGATCCGGCGCCACAGTCAGTCCGTTGTGATATGTGGCTTTGACTTATACCTATGGAGAAGACATTTGACCTCACACACACAGTAAGGGGGACAAGGAAGGACCTTGGGGACCCTCTGAGGGGCTCTGATGGATCCTTATCCAGATCCAGTTCCCCTCCCAGGTAAAACTCATTCGCCAAACACACCGTGCTGTGGCCTGCCTTCTGGCCTTGGGTTAAGAACAGAGGGAACAGCCTGACCCGAGGCCAGGAGGCAGACCGCGGCACAGCATGTTTGGTGAATGAGTTATACACAGCTCTGCATAACCAGACAACATCTTGGGAAAGACCCCAGATGGAAAGAATGCCCCTTGAAGTGGTGGATGGGGGACTGTATGGATGCGTGGTGCTCCATGCTTCAGCCAGCAGTGATGGAAGGCAGTCCACGTAGGGTTTTAGCCAAGGAGAGGCCCCAAGCTACTGGCCTTGGGAAAGAGGACTCCAGCTGCTCAGGAGGGAAGGGTTTGTGGGGCAGGAGGGGCCAGAAAGGGCAAGCTGAAAGCTGATGCAATGGTCCAGCCAATGGATGGCCAGCCTCTGGAAGATCCTGGGAGGTGTTATCACTGGGTTACATCATAGTACAAAGCTGCAGCTCACACTGATGGCCCCGAGCCAACGAGACAAGGTTAATCACACTGAATAGGCTGTTTTAAGAACAGGGGAAATGTTTCCATTAAAATAATTAAAATCTTAAAACGTTTGGGGGCTCAAAGGTATACGTTTCAGTTACCTGGAAAATCGACTTCATTTTCTCAGCATCCCAGAGAAAGAAGACACTACCGTATTTCTTCTACACAGTGGGACTGGTGGGGGAAAAGGACTGTGTAAGGCAAACAGACGGGGGTCCTGACTCTCCAGAGTTGCCCCCACTCAGTAACTCTGTGACCCTCGGTGCAGGAACCAGGCTCTTCGTGCCTACATTTTCACCATCTATATGAAAGTGACAACGATTCCTACTGCAGAGACGAAATGAGATCCTGATCTATTGAGCTTTGGTCAGCATCATTTCCTGTCCTTTTGCTTGCCCATGTCAGTTTCCCAGACAGCACCCTGGAAAGTGTTTGTTCTGTCAAGGGTCTGATTGACAGCATTTAGAGCCAAGTTCCCAACCGAGCTGCAAAAGCTCTTGCTCTATATAACTGGTGTTTTTCTTCAAAACATCCTTTTCTATGATTGCCCATAAATCTCACATGGCATAGAAGTAGGGATTTTGCGTCTTGAAAACACATGTACAAAAAGGCAATGAACATCCACAGAGTTTAGATGGATTTGGGAACTCCCCTCTCTCCTCCATCCCTCACAGTTCCCCCAGATGACTCTTATGCCCAAGGACAAAGTGGAGAGCCAGCATGGGCCACTGGAGGCCTGGAGGAGGGTGGGTGGGGGTGCTTGGGGAAGGCTGGAGGGGGCGGAGTCCCAGACCACCTACCCCACTTCAGCCATTGCAATGTGTCTGACGTTCCCTTCTGTGGGGATTCCATAGGAGTTTGATTGACAAGATCGGACCTACAAAGCACACACACATGCGCACACACAGGTTTGCAATTTTAGGACCGGTTAGATTAGCATGAGGAAACTGGTGAGTCTCCCTGGAGTTTCTCCCTAGGCCTCCTGCTATGAGAGGGGTGGAATGGTTTCATGTCTCGGGCTTGAAAGTCCTCTGGACCCCTCTTTGTTACGACTTCTGCTCCCAGATCTCCTTTGATCTGGGAACCACTCCTGGCTCCAGGACATACTCCAGCGCACATGGAGTGCGTCCTAGCCCAACCTTAGTCTTAGTGGGAGAAGCAAGCGCAGGGCAAAGGGTGGGACCCGGGCTCTAATCTGCAACTACTGGGTGTGAGACTTAACACAGACCTCTCAGTTCTCCAGGCTCCTGTAGAACTAAGATTGTTAGTTGAGATTGTTGGGATTGTAAATGAGACCTGGGAAGCAGAAGCATCCAGGATATAGTAGATGCTCAGTGGAAGTCAGCTTCCCTGGTGGCTCAGATGGTAGGGAACCCACCTGCCAATGCAGGAGATGCGAGAGACAAGGGTTCAATCCCTGGGTCAGGAAGGTCTCCTGGAGAAGGAAATGGCAACCCGTTCCAGTACTCTTGCCTGGAAAATTCCACAGACAGAGAAGCTTCATGGGCTACATGCAGTCCATGGGGTCACAAAGAGCCTGCACACACACACAGTAAAAGCCAGTTGAATACTTTGGAGATTCCTAAGATAGATGGAATAGCATGAAGTGAAGTGTGTGTGTGCGTGTGTGTGTGTGTGTGTGTGTGTTGGGATGGTACCAAGTGAAGGATCTAGGTGTGCAGAATGTTTACCTTTTTTTTTCTGCTTGCTTGCTTGCAAGCTCAGTCCCTCAGTCATGCCCACTCTTTGTGACCCTGTGGACTGTAGCCCACCAGGCTTCTCTGTCCATAGGATTTCCCAGGCAGGAATACTGAAGTGGGTTGCCAATTCCTACTCCAGGGGGTCTTCCCGACCCAGGGATTGAACCCACGTCTCCTGCTTGGCAAACAGATTCTTTACCACTGGGCTGCCTGGGAAGCCTCATCCTTTTTTTTTTTTTTTTTTTTTTTTTCTTCTTTAGGGGAAGGAATTCTGTCCAGCTTTCAGGAGGATCAGAAACTGTCAGACACACAGCCCAGCTCACCCCTGCCATCCTTCTATTTTGCCCTTCTGCATTGGAGTATGACTGGTTATTAAAATGAAAAATTCTCTTTTCCTCACCCACAGCAGCTGTTTCATTATGTTTTGCATTTCTCTCCATCTCAGTGTTAGCTCTAGTCCTGGGCAAGGACTTTCATAATTTCTTTAATGTATATATCTCTATTGACACTATGATGGATGATAACAGACTCTCGCTGAGGAATGAAGCGGCTTTACAGGGCCAGTCCGACCTACTGGGGAAAGAGCAAGGATTAAATAACCAATTATAAATGGATATTTACCTGATAGATTAGGATGGAGGCTTTAGAGCAGTCTTGCTCTATTAGGTAAATGATCTATGCTCTTCAAAAGTTTATAAATATGTATTTCACCAAAAGACTCAAGCCCTGACAATAATTAACATGCATTTCATAGCATTCCATTAAAAACCGAGCCCTCCTCTCGATTTTTCCAAAGCAAATGAGGTTGAGCTAGTGCTGCAGGGAGTCAGTAGCTGGTCTTCTGAGCAACTCTGGAATGTGCCATTGACGCATCGACTCATCCGAAACTGTTCTGTCCCACCTGTACCTCCTCCTGGGTCCCCTCTTATCACAGGTTACTGCAGCATCTTAGCGACAAAGTTAGAACTTCTCACCCTCATTGGATCCTCAGTCTTTACCTGAAATTGATGACAAAGTCCTATCCAGCCCCCAACTCCCCCCTTTCAATATTTTCCTGCTGCCAGCCTTCGGCTTCTATGTTAAAAATCTACATACGTTATTGCTCTTGTCAAAAACCCTCCACAGGAATCATTATGCTGTACACTTGAAACTAATATAATGTCACATGTCAATTATACGTCAATAAAAACCACAAACAAACACAAACACACCACAGCTCTGTGTTGTTTCAGTAGCATTTCCCCAATGTACGTGCTTTGCAATACCAATTCTATGAGATGACACTTAAAATTTTTTTAAATGATATTATAATGAAAACATTTGAGAAACATTGTATCTTTCATTGTCCCTCTTGGAAGTTCCAACGTGTATGTAAATTTTTTTGTATGTGTCTGTGTTTTCTTTGCCTGGCTTTGGTAGTATTAGGGTGATGGTGGCCTCATAGGATGAGTTCAAAAGTGATATTTCCTCTGCAATTTTTAAGAATTGTTTCAGAAGGAGAGGTGTTAATTGTTCTCTAAAGGTTTGGTAGATCTCTCTTGTGAAGCCTTCTGATCCTGGACTTCTGTCTGTTGGGAGTTTTTCAAGCATGGATTCAATTTCAGTACTTGTAAATGGTCTGTCCGTATTTTCCATTTCTTGGAAGTTCCAAGGTGTATGAAAGTATTGAAGGCTCTGAGAAGTCCAGCAGTGTTTACCATGGTGTTTTCCAAGCTTATTTTTGTAATATCTATTACCATCTTATGGAACTCTTGTTTCATGGAGCATACCTCGATAAGTCCTGGCTCACAAGATAAAGTCACAATCGTGTAGTCCCCCAGCCAATGAAGCCCTTTACAACTCACCTCCAGGCTACCTTTCCAAATTCCTCTCTGGCTCATCCCTCCCCATTACAGGCCATTATTCATGCTCAGAATGTACATGATCAACTCTTTTCTTTCCATGGAAATTCCTCCTTACTTTTTCTCCTTCCTTGTCTTGCAAACTCTTAAGCTTTAAAAACCAACTCAAGCATTGCTTACACCGAACCATCAGTTCGACACTCCCTTAACTTCATCATGTTAGCATTTTTATGCACCTCTGCTATTTTTCTTTTAGCTGTTTCTATATGAGAGTTGGGTTTCCCAGGTGGCTCAATAATGAAAAAAATTCGCCTGCCAGTAAAGGAGACACAGGAGACGTGGGTTCCATCTCTGGGTCAGGAAGATCCCCTGGAGAAAGAAATTGCAATCTGCTTCAGTATTCTTGCATGAAGAATCCCATGGACAGAGGAGCCTGGCAGGCTACAGTCCATGAGGTCGGTGCAAAAAGTCGGAGACGACTGAGTGGGCACACACGTATGAGAGTTACTTTTTTATTTCCCTGTTTCACCAGAAGAGTGGTGGACAGAAGCTTTATCTTGGGTCTTTCTCTACCTCTGCAGCCTAGACATTTCCTGGCACTTAATTCACATGCAATGAGTATTTATTTGCTGAAGGGACTTAGAGACCAAATTACCCGAAGTACATTATTCTTTTTACATTTTGAGCTTTTTTGTATGACCATATGAATTATTTAAGCAACAGAACCTTAGAGAAGAGAGGGGTACTTGGTTTGGTCCAGCCTCATCACCACAAAAAGTGCTTCAAACAAAGGTAGAAAACTCAGCCCTTCCTTGCTGCCCACCTCTGCTCCACCATCGATGAATGAGGCTAGTTGATTCGTGGCTTGAGAAGCATCAATTTGACACACTCGTTTGAAAGAGCCATATTGGATATTATTTTAGCAGAGATATTAACATTATGCTCCCGTTGTAGTTCTTCTGATTTCTTATGTCTGAGAAAGAGCTTTTAGCTTTGACTCAATGGAAGTGATATTGGAATGAATGCACTTCCAATGGTATTTGGACCCCCATGAATATAAGATGCTTTATCTCTGGAGACCATCCAGGCAAGCCATGCTTTAAATAAATAAAATGAATGTTCTCATCATCCAGGATGCCTATGAGCCAAGCCTTTTCAGTGTTATAATGTGGATACAAAGCATGATTATGGATATGGGCAAGAGGGAGGGTAATATAATAGAGACAGGAGGCCATTGCTCTGCATCAAAGTAATAGAGCTTCTTAATGGGAGCCTGGACAGGGTGATGACTTAACTCTATAATCCCATCAGTTTTATTGTCCAAATGCCATTTGTACATTTATGGAGGAGCTTCTTTAACGGGAGGGAAATACTAATTGTAACATTTAAAAATATGGACTAGCCAGGCACCAAGTCCAGTTCTCTCTCTCTCTCTTTTTCTCTTCCATTTGAGCGTGTTTGGGTGTGATGTGTGGATGTGTGTGGATGTATGTAACTGTTTGACTTGTGTCTGGGGGTGCATGATCCCCAACCAATGGCAGTGATGGACTGCACTGGAGGGAACTGACGACACAGACCTCTCATCATCCTGAACTAAGAGAAGGGGGCATATTCAAGTTGTCCTCTTTGGTTCAAACACTTCCTTTTTCATCAGCTATTTCTATTTCCTGGAAAAGTTCCCAGGAGGCTGAATGGGAGCCCAGATGAAGATTTGCTGGAGATGAGGCAACTTTCCATGGAAAGGGAAGCCCCGTGTCTGTCCTGGGCCATTTAGTACTCAAAGCGGACAGTCTACTCCTACTTTAGTTTTGCGTCAGTTTCACAAACTAGGGCCTGTGGGCTGTCCATCTTCTTTCGCAATTGATTTTTTACTGGAATGCAACTGTGCCCCTGGGCTTACATCTGGCCACGCGGCTTTCACAGCACAATGGCAGCGTTGAGGAGTTACCACAAAGATGGTGGACCCTGAAAGCACAAGACATTTACTCCTTGGTACAGGGAAAGTCTGGGGATCCCCAGGTACAGGGAAAGTCTGGGGATCCCCAGGTAGTACTGGTGGTAAAGAACCCACCTGTCAATGCAAAAGCCACAGGGGGTGGGGGTTCAGTCCCTGGGTCAGGAAGATCTCCTGGAGGAGGGGGCGACAACCCACTCCAGTATTCTTGCCTGGAGAATCCCACGGACAGAGGAGCCTGGCGGCTTACTGGCCATAGGGTCACACAGAGCCGGACACAACTGAAGCGACTTGGCATGCAGCGTGGTCTAGACCACGAACCTGAGTTGGGCAGGTCCTCCAAGCTGTGCTTGCTGGCTCTCGGCTGATACTGGAGACCCACCTGGTCCTTCCTCTGCCGCTGTCTGAGCAGCTCCCATGATGGGTGACAGCACCGGGCTGGGAAGCAGAGGTGAGTTTTGATGTTCCCTTTCAGATCTCTGGCTTCTCACGTTTCCCAAGGTCTTGGAGTCCCAGAAGATTCCTTACAGTGGACTTTCACAGCTTCTTTCCATGTAGCTATTTTACCCAATGGGGAGTACTATTTCTTTTTTTTTAATTTAATTTTTCCATACCCAACTCAACACTGAGAAATGCAAGCTCTCGCTCCTGGAAAGTCCGCTTTCAAATGAACCCAAACACCTCCATGGAGCATCCCTACACAGTCTGAGTGTTGGCTGGTGAGCCTTTGGCTTCGCCTCTACTTGAGCATCCTTTAATATGTTTGTTGGCCATCTGTATGTCTTCTGCAGAGAAATGTCTCTTTAGGCGTTCCGCCCATTTTTTGATTGGGTTGTTTGCTATTCTGCTATTGAGCTACATGAGGTGCCCGCTGGTGAGACGGAAAGAGCGTAGCGGTAGAGCCTGAAACTGGGCTTGAAGGGTCAGCCGATGACTCAGCTATTATTTACTGAGCCTACTTGACCTCAGTGACACCAACAGTTTTACAAGGAGTCTTCACTCTATTTAACATTTTAACACTGCACAAAGAAAATGAAATTCTTTTGGAATATTTGGAGCAAAACCCACATGTATTAGTTTCCTGTGGCTGTCTTAACAGTGTACCATAAACTGGGATGGCGTAGAAAAACGGTAATTATTCTTCTGAAGCTCTGGAAGCTCAAAGTCCGAAATCAAGTTGTCAGCGGGGCCGGGCTCCCTCTAAAGGTTCTAGGAGAGAGTACTCCCTGGCCTCTTCCAGCTTCCTGATGCTCCAGACAGCATCTCTCAAATCTCTGCCTCCATCCTCAAAGGCCATCTTCCCACTGTGTCTTCACATGACCTTCTCCTCTCCGTGAGTGTCTGTCTCCAAATTGTCCTGCTTAGAAAGACACCAGTCCTACTGGAGTGGCTAATGACCTCATTCTGTCTTGATTCCACCTGAAAACACTATTTCTAATAAGGCCATATTCACAACTACAAGGGTTTAAGACTTCAATACACATTTTGGGAGGACATAATTTGACCCATATCATCACCCGTTACAATTTTCCATTATTTTCTTTAGAAGAAGTTTTATAATATCTATGTGCCATATTTAAAATAGTCAAAGAACTTCATGCATACCTTTAAATTATTTTTATATACAGTTAAAACATGAATATTTTCCTAGGTATGCTATTTTAAAATTTTGTGGGAAAATATTGTAGGGTTTTTTTTTTGTTTTGTTTTGTTTTTTTGACACCAAAGCGTAGGTCATATGAAACTCTCCAAATAGTAAAGGCAAAAATCCTTCTTGTATTTTGACATAGATTCATTGATGAGAATATCTTGTTTTATCAGCAATCAATAGTAGTATGTCTGAGAATATTGAACATATATTATTATGTGTAAGAACACGACACATAGAAAATATAGGAAATTACCCTTTCAAGTGAAGCTTTTTTTGTAAGTAAGTCACTACTTTCTTTTTCCATTCTAAAATTCTGCAATTATTTTTATCTTACAATTTCCCATTATAATCCTAAAATTCTATAATTATATTCATCTTCCAAGCACAGAAGTAATGTATACTCCTATAATTAAGCTAATATAAATAGTATAAACAGTTCCACTTGGTCCTCATTGTGGGGACAATTATATTAGGTTTAAGAAGCAAAACTACAGACAGAGATTTCTTGAAAAATGAGTCATTTGTAGAAGCATTACATTTCACTCGGATTTTTGCATCATGTTGTTAAAAGAGAAACTAGCTGTAATCCTATTGTGAAATGCCAAATGAATGAGTGACATGATCTTTGGAGAAAATGCTTTTAATACAATTTTTTTTTTTAATGTCTTTTTTGGTCTATGTTTCAGTTCAGTTCAGTCCCTCAGTCATGTCTGACTCTTTGTGACCCCATGAATCACAGCACGCCAGGCCTCCCTGTCCATCACCAACTCCTGGAGTTCACTCAGACTCGCGTTCATCGAGTCAGTGATGCCATCCAGCCGTCTCATCCTCTGTCGTCCCCTTCTCCTCCTGCCCCCAATCCCTCCCAGCATCAGAGTCTTTTCCAATGAGTCAACTCTTCGCATGAGGTGGCCAAAGTACTGGAGTTTCAGCTTTAGCATCATTCCTTCCAAAGAAATCCCAGGGCTGATCTCCTTCAGAATGGACTAGTTGAATCTCCTTGCAGTCCAAGGGACTCTCAAGAGTTTTCTCCAACACCGCAGTTCAAAAGTATCAATTCTTCGGCACTCAGCCTTCTTCACAGTCCAACTCTCACATCCATACATGACCACAGGAAAAACCATAGCCTTGACTAGACAGACCTTAATCAGCAAAGTAATGTCTCTACTTTTCAATATGCTATCTGCTGCTGCTGCTGCTAAGTCACTTCAGTCATGTCCGACTCTGAGTGACCCCATAAACGGCAGCCCACCAGGCTCCCCTGTCTCTGGGATTCTCCAGGCAAGAACACTGGAGTGGGTTGCCATTTCCTTCTCCAATGCATGAAAGTGAAAAGTGAAAAGTGAAAGCGAAGTCGCTCAGTCGTGTGCAACTCTTAGCGACCCCATGGACTGCAGCCTACAAGGCTCCTCCGTCCATAGGATTTTCCAGGCAAGAGTACTGGAGTGGGGTGCCATTGCCTTCTCCGAGTATGCTGTCTAGGTTGGTCATAAGTTTTCTTCCAAGGAGTAAGCGTCTTTTAATTTCATGGCTGCAGTCTATGTTTAGGGAGAGCCTAAAACCTAGGTTAGTGTTTTTCAGAAAATCTACCTATATCTGGATTCCTTGGTCTGTGTGTGTGTGTGTGTGTGTGTGTTGGGGGGTCACTTATTTAAAATGCAGACTATAGGTTCACCTGAGACTACTGGAATCAGAGGATCTGAGGGATGGGGTCCAGGTCTCTGGATTGTTAACATGTCTCCCTGGAGATGTTTATACACATATAAGTTTGACAATCTCTTACCTGGATCCTTTGCTAGTATTGTTAGTCACCTGATGACTGATACCTAAATGAAGGAGGAATATAGAGGCTTAGCCTCAAAACCCTGAACCTAGCTCACAGCACCCATCTTGTGATTTCAAACAGGGCGCCCCAAGGACCCTCTGCTCCTCTTCTGCATCAATACATTGGGAGGATTCCTAGAGGGCTTGTTTTTGGACTGCAGACTGTGCTCTCAGAATCAGGTCCCATCCCCATCTCCTCTGCTCATATTAACACCCCCTCCTCCATGGGACCCCGGTCAGCCTAACTCTTCAGTGAATTTTCTGGGGTCCAGCTATGGGGACCCCGGGAACAAAGGCAGGGAAGGCAAGATGAGGGCTGGCATGCAGCTTGCCTGCTGCCTAAGGCAGCCAAATAAAATACAGGACACCTTGCAAAATTTGCATTATAGATAAACAGTACACAATATTTCAGTATAACCATGTCCCAAATATTGCAGGGGACATACTTAGCTGAAAAGAAATTCAGATTGCACCAGGCGTCTTGTATTTTTTACTCGCTGCATCTGACAGCCCTATATCCTGAGCGTTCTCTGGGTGAAGTGAGCCCTCCAGATTTAAGTCCCTCCTATTACAGCCCTGGAGAGACAAAGTCATGCCTGACTTTTGCTGCAAAAGAATCAGCCAAGGCCAGGTTCACTTGGGGCTGAGAAGAGTTTCCATGTTTTTTAAAATATCTGGTTTCAAACTGTGGTAGTAATGGCTCCAAAATCACTGCAGATGGTGATTGCAGCCATGAACTTAAAAGACTCTTACTCCTTGGAAGGAAAGTTATGACCAACCTAGATGGCGTATTCAAAAGCAGAGACATTATTTTGCCAACAAAGGTCTGTCTAGTAAAGGCTATGGTTTTTCCAGTGGTCATGTATGGATGTAAGTAAGAGTTGGACTGTGAAGAAAGCTGAGTGCCGAAAAATTGATGTTTTTGAACTGTGGTGTTGGAGAAGACTCTTGAGAGTCCCTTGGACTGCAAGGAGATCCAACCAGTCCATCCTAAAGGAGATCAGTCCTGGGGGTTCATTGGAAGGACTGATGTTGAAGCTGAAACTCCAATGCTTTGGCCACCTGATGCGAAGAGCTGACTCATTTGAAAAGCCCCTGATGCTGGGAAGGACTGAAGGCAGGAGGAGAAGGGGATGACAGAGGATGAGATGGTTGGATGGCATCACCAGCTCAATGGGCATGAGTTTGGGTAGACTCTGGGAGTTGGTGATTGACAGGGAGGCCTGGTGTGCGGTGGTTCATTGAGTTGCAGAGTCGTACACGACTGAGTGGCGTGACTGAACTGAACTGAAATAATGTACAAGTTGATAGTTGCCACTAGACTTCTATGATCTGAAGGTCTTTGTGTTTGTTCTAAATATCTCTACCTTTATGTCCCCAAAGATGCCTTAAACGTTTTATTTTTGGCCATACTGAGAGACATGCAGGATCTTCCAGAACCAGGGATCGAACCCGCGCCCCTGCAGTGGAAGTGTGGAGTCTTAACCACTGGACTGCCAGGGAAATCCTATCTGTAGGTCTTTGAGTGATTGGGACAGAAACAATTTTTATAGCTTCTACTCCCATCCCCTACCCCGATCCTTTCATGACAGTTTCAAGCTTCACTCATGGAAGGCTAATTCGTGATTGATCATTTCCCCCTCTGGGGGTGACATAGAAGCTAGAGGGCTGAAGTGGGTCAGTACTACGTTTTGAGTCCCAGCCAACTCTTCAATTAGAAGGTGGAGGTAAGTGAGCTGTTACCCAGGCGTGCTCTCTCTTACGCTCTCTCTCTCTCTTTCGGTCATTTATCTCATCTCTCAAGAATATGCCACTTGGCATTGCTGCAAACCTCCTCCTTGTGTTTTGCCACGGTGTTCCTTTCTCCAGATCCATTTCAATCGGTGTGATGTCTAAGCCATTCGGAAAAGTTCCCCTAAGTTCACCACCATTCGGAAAACTCAGAGGGGAAGGACTGAATGTCATAAACGAGCAGAACAGTAAGCATCATCATCGTCTCAGGAAAAAGAAATAGAGGTAGCAGCTAAAACATTATAATCCAAACAACGCTGTGGGTAATTTTCCCTTCATAACCTAAAGACCAAAAACTTTACGACTCTTTAAACTTCAATATTGCACCAATTAAATTTCAGCTTAGGAATCCGAGCTTCTGGTCTGCATTCCATTAAAAAATGTAGCCTGTTTCTGTTCCCTGAAGAATCATAGGACTAACTTTTTATTCTTCCTAATCGCTCTTATTTTTCGCAATTAAAGAGGATGAGAAGAATACTAACTGCGGATGCTAACTCATGTGTTCTCGATCACATCTTAAACAATGCTATTTTCTTACAGAAAGTGGAAACGATGGCAAACTCCGAGGCTTTTTTTTTTTCTTGTCGCATTTAACTTTTCTACCTCACAGCCCAGATAGCTTTTTTTAATCAAAGCAGGTAATGGAAGAACAGTCTGTACCCTCAAATGCAATCATATTTAATCATTTTTAATATCCTTATTTCTCAGCTGATCAAACTTTAAAATTTTGAATGCTTTGGTTTGATTTACAACTCGGCAGAACTTTAACTAATAAAGAATTACATTCCTTTGTTGTCGTGTGGAGTGAGAAGTATGCTTGGGAGAGGCCTGTGCTATGGGTCTGAATTCCAGGTACTGGGCAGGGTTCTGGTGGTAATTTGACTCTGTGCCTCTGTTTTCCCACCTGTCAAAGGGGTGGGTTAGTGTATGTGTTCACTTATACTTCTCTGAAATGGTTAATGCTGGTGTGTGGCTCTCATTGCTGGAGTGCAGGGTGCAAACAGCACCCCTCTGGATTGCTCCTGCTTTGCACGGTGCTTGCATACAGCAGACACTTCATAAATGTGTGCGGAGTGGGGACTGGACTGAGTGTTATGCTTGTTCAGTTAATGAGTCATGTGCGACTCTGCAATCCCATGGACTGCAGCATGCCAGGCTCCTCTGTCCTCCACTGTCTTCAGGAGTTTGTTCAAATTCATGTCCATTGAGTCAGTGATGCTATCTAACCATCTCATTCTCTGCTGCCCCGTTCTCCTTTTGCCTCCAATCTTTCCCAGCATCAGGATCTTTTCCAATGAGTCAGCTCTTCCCATCAGGTGGCCAGCGTATTGGAGCTTCAGCTTTAGCATGAGTCATTCCGGTGAATACTCAGGGTACAATCATTGAAAATGTTAAGTAGGATTAGGGTATAAATATATAAAATTGAATCACTTTGCTGTATATGTGAAACTAACACAACATTGTCAATCAACTATAATCCAATAAAATTTTTTAAAAATGTTAAAAAGGATTTGCTTTGCTGAAAACTGGACACTGATGGATGGAATATTGAGGGAAAGTTGACCCCCTAAATATGTTTTGTGCATGATTCCAGGGAGTTTAAATGCTTCTCTTTTTCAACAACAGGGCTCAGCTGAGGGGCTGCAGTGTGAATGCACACAGCCCCTTCTGCCAGCAGCTCACGGAAAGAAGGGGCGTTTTGTGCATGATTCCAGGGAGTTTAAATGCTTCTCTTTTTCAACAACAGGGCTCAGCTGAGGGGCTGCAGTGTGAATGCACACAGCCCCTTCTGCCAGCAGCTCACGGAAAGAAGAAGCAGCTCTGTGTGCAGGAACTGAGGAGTCCCGGGATGGGCGGTGAGGGCTGGGGAGACCCCCAAAGTGCAGGCTGAAGACGGAGCAGGCTTTCATCAAGTGAAAGGGAAGAAACGTCAATGCCCAGGTGAAGGAACTGGAATGTGGAAAAGCTAAAAGGGAACAGGAGAGCATGAAGATGGCTCTTGTGATGAGGAGTGAAACTGAATTTCAAATTTTTTAATATTTTCCTGAAGAAGAATTTTTAACCGAAAAAGATTACCACTAGAAATGTCAATAGAAAAAGAGATGTTTCCCAAGAAAAAGTCGTGGGCTAGAGAGAATCCAGAAAGTCCT
This sequence comes from Capra hircus, assembly GCF_001704415.2. NCBI lineage: Eukaryota > Metazoa > Chordata > Mammalia > Artiodactyla > Bovidae > Capra > Capra hircus. Next base: position 61,270,063 of record NC_030828.1, read on the forward strand.
GTCCTGACAGTCAGGTTTGATGGGGACCTGAGGATCCTGGGCGTTTTCCCCATGTCCCCTCCCGGGGTGACTCTGCTTTGTGCCAGGCTGAAGTTGCCTGCCTGTCCAGCTCTTGCCCTTTCCAGCTCTGAGATCCCTGCCTCTCTTTCTGCTGGGTTTTCCTCCTTTTTCTGCCAGCTAGCCACTTTCAGGATGCCCCCAGCATCTGTAGCTCAGCCCCAGAAAGGCACGTAAGAGAGATTCTTTTTCTCCTTGCTGTCTTTGGTGACTTTAAAGTCCATTCTAATTAATCACCCTCCCCCGACGCCATCATTACTTTCTGATATCACAGTGCCTGGGTTCAGGTTGTGCTGTTACGAGGGGAAGTGCACATTGGCCATATTGTCGGGATTTTTGATGTGTGGTGACTAGGTGCCTGTTTCTCAAAGCTGATAACAGATATCACACCAGAGTAGAGGGCATTCAGGGCATTCAGGACTCATAAAACTTACACTGTTGCCTCAGAGTGTGTGCCATGAGCCTTTAGCCAGGACAGAAGATGGTTTCAAGGGACCTGAGTCCTGGCGTTGGTCCAGGACGGGACTGCTAGACCCAAAGGGCAAGTCAGAAACAAAGAGTTCTAGGTCCTTTGAAACCAATACACTTAATTTTAAAAAATTTAATTATACCATTCATACGTGTTCATTAGAGAAAACTTTGAGATTGTTTATTTTCATACGTGTGTGTCTGTAATGCACACACACATAAGGTTTGTATAAAGGGTTTTCATCTTGATTTCTTCACTCTGTTTCATGGCATGAACATGAAGCTCTTTTCTGAAGCTCTTAAGCTGTCTTTGAGAGTGTGATTTCTTTTAAATTGCAGTACAGGTGTTGGTGATGGTCAGTGTAGGTGATTCATTGAACTCCATTTCCCTTGTATTTGGACATTCAGGTGGTTATCTGGGATCACCGATACGGATAACAGTAAACACCAGGTGCCCTGTGCCCACCACATCCCAGCTCCATCTGGGTTTAATCCTAGAACTGAGCTTCCCTCTTGGCTCCTTTGGTAGAACTTCTCTCTGATCCATCATCACCTTGGAACTAAAATCTGAGTTGGGACCAAGGCTGCCTCCAGCCCAGTCAGCCCCATTGTGTGAGTTAGGAAAAGGTGAGATGCCCCTTGCCCCAAAGCCCTTGACTTTCATTTGTCAGAAGATTTTTGTAGCGGGTGTTGTCATTATCTGGAGTGAGAAGAGTGCCCACTCAGCCATGGCCCCCTTGTGCTGTGCACACCCTTGAACAGTTCTTAGTGATGGCCCGGGAGGGCTGGTGCCTACCCTCCAGGACGGGTCTGTTTCTGCCCTCCCCGTCTCTGTGTCTCTCCCCGCCTTGGTCATCTCTTCCCTGGCCCTGCCAGTGGCAACCTATCCTCTTCCTGATTAATTGCGACAATTTGTTTTTGTCTCATGCCTTCGTACTCATCTACTTACTATTATTTGCTTTCTTTTAAAAATCGCTTTAACTCTTCCTCTAGTCAGAATGCCCAGTGAAATGGGTTTTGGAGTCAGATGGTCCTTGATCAAACAAAGGCCCCATCACTTATTAGTCTGTGACCTTGGGCAACTGACTTTGCTGGGCTAATCCTCTTTTCTCAATGGCAAAATGGAATGAGATTATCCAACATATGACACACTTGCTTGTGTGGATCAAAGGGAAAAACCCAGGCTCACCATCCATTAGTTTCTTTCCTTCTCCCTCCTTGAGGGCAAAGACTGTGTGTGTAACTTCCTCTGTCCCTGCGGCCAGTAGAGTAATGGGACATGTCAGGAACCCCTGGGGTTTGCTTGAATAAGCAAATGGGGGCTGAGAAGGAGAAAGAGGGGACTCATGCTTTCATTGAGTCATTTTATAAGGGGATATTTACTGAGCCCCTGCTATGTGCTAGAGAACAGAGATGCAAGGAGAGACACACAGCCCCTTGCTGCAAAGAGCTTACTACCCTGTGTCCACCCCATACCTCAGAGAAAGGGGTAAGCCAAAGGCTTGAGAGGAAGACCCAGGCACATTCGACACCATAATCTACTCCATGCCGGAAGCTGGGAGCCAGAAATTAGTCTGTCCTGGTCCTTCCTTTCAAGTCTTCCTAAAGTACAGGACTTCTAAGTGTTGAAGGATGCATAGGAGTTCTCCACTCAATCAACAAGTAATTTCAGGTATGCCTGCTATTTGCTGTCCTTAGGGACCTTTCTGAGGAGATGACATAAGCCACTGGATAAAGAAGTGCTTGCACCAGACGACGTCACCGAGAGGCAGTGAGAAACAGCCTGGGCTGCAAGAGGATTGTGCTGGGCTGGAAGAGACAAGGAGGGCTTCCCAGAGGAGGTGATATATGGGGGAAGCAAAGGGCCTCAAGCAGGAGTGTTGTCTGTTAGCTTGGGTGGTGTCACCTCAGGGGATCAGGAGCCTTTAGCATCCATATGTCCCTGATTTTTCTCATCTCAGTGGATGCAGAGGGTGATGGCAAAAAGTCCTGCACCTTCTCCATTTGGGAGGTGTCTCATTTCCTTGTGGCTTGGTGGGCGTCTCCATTAACCTCTCACCTTTGATGAATATGCGCAGGTAGAAGCGAAAGTGTTAGTTGCTCAGTTGTGTCTGACCTCTTTGTGACCCCACGGACAGTAGCCTACCAGGTTCCCCTGTCCATGGAATTCTCCAGACAAGAATACTGGAGTGGGTAGCCATTCCCTTCTCCAGGGAAATCTTCCCAACCCAGGGACTGAACCCAGGTCTCCTGCTTTGCAGGCATATTCTTTACCATCTGAGTCACCAGGGAATTTGCCTCTAAAACTCCAGGACTTCCCAGGAGAGGGAGACACTGAGCTGCTGCTGCTGCTGCTGCTAAGTCGCTTCAGTCGTGTCCAACTCTGTGCGACCCCATAGATGGCAGCCCACCAGGCTCCCCCGTCCCTCGGATTCTCCAGGCAAGAACACTGGAGTGGGTTGCCATTTCCTTCTCCAATGCATGACAGTGAAAAGAGAAAGTGAAGTCGCTCAGTTAGTTGGAGCTATATGAAGGCTTTGCCCATGAAACAATTACATGGAGTCAGGGAAACACCCAGGCCTGGGGACAAATGGCTGTGCATCCAAAGCTAAGGCAGGTGGGGACCTGGGCCTCATTTCTCTCCTCTGCCTTCCTAAGAAGGCCACTCTCATGAGCTCAGCTAGGAGCCTGCTGTGGGGAAAATTTACAGAAATGTAAAAACAGAGGCTGCACTATGAACATTATCCCAGGTAAAGTTCAGGGAGTACTTTAGTGATGTTAGGAGTGACCAACAAGTAAATGTCAGCCCAGGACTTGGCTTCAAAGCCCAATAGGGCAATACTATCTGACCTCAGGCAAGTTCTTGAATTTTCTGGGCCTCAGTTTTCTCACCTGTAAAATGGGAACAATATAACAGATTTGTAGGTTTGCTATGATCTATTATTGTTGCATGTGGGTGAATGAGCATGTAAACAATAATGGTGAAAGCTGAAGCTGATTGGCTGTTTATACTAAGCCAGGAACTGTGAAAATTCCCATTTTTATCACTTAACTCTCTCCCTCAGAGGCTTGGGCTATTGCTCCCTTTGCACTGTTTTTACCAGGCACCAGGAAAGACGGTTGTGGTTATCATTTTTCCTATTTCCTTGTCTGCTTCTCCTGCACAGGTGGAACAGCCCCAGGGTCAACTCTTCTCCTCGTTGGTGGCCTTTGGGGCTGATCCCTGGTCAGTGCTCTGCAGGGGTGGCCCCAGGCTGAATTAGATGCTGGATGTGGGCGCTGGCTCTCAGGGGAGAACCTAAGAGGGGAGTCTGCTTGGCCAAGGGGAGCAGAGACACGTGGTCTTCCCACAGCGGAGAAGTCGCTGGAAGGCACAGACCCTGAAATCTCCCTCGTTGGGCAATGCTGGTTTGTCAGGGCGATTGTTTGGTTGTATGCCCATAGACGATTCCCCATGCTGAGTTCGGATCGTGCCACTTATTAGCCCCTTGCATGGCAAGTCATGGACCTGGGCTTGGGTTTCCCTAGAGAGAGAACCCTGGGAGGTCCAGGAACACATGCAGAGTGGTGAAGAGGGGACATAGGAAAGGGGAGAGGTGAGGCATCACAGTTATCCCATGGGTCAGGAGTATGAGATGCTCACATTCATAGATGGATCCCCTGTGGGAGAGTGACTCAGTGGGGACGTGCATGCATGTAAGTCGCTTCAGTCGTGTCCAACTCTTTTGTGACCCCAAGGACTATAGCCTGCCAGGCTTCTCTGTCCATGGCATTTCTCAGGCAAGAATACTGGAATGGTTGCCATTTCCTTCTCCAGGAGATCGTCCCACCCCAGGGGTCAAACCCGAGTCTCTTATGTCTCCTGCATTGGCAGGTGGGTTCTCTACCACTAGTGCCACCTGGGAAGCCTAGCGGGGTGGGAGAGAGTGCTAACTCCAGCCCATAATGCTTGATGCTCAGCTATCTGGGCTGTGACGGCAGCACCCTCAGCTGAGAGCCAGGACCCTGGCTGTTGTAAGTCTGCCCGGAGTCTCATCCTGAACTACAAGGGCCAAGGGGTATGCAGCCACTGACCGATTACATCTGCCAGTCATGTGACCTGCCAAACCTGTTTCCTCTCCTTGCAAATGGGCTGGCCATCCTTGTCTTTGCAGTGGGTGCTTGTGGCAGCCACAGAGGGTCAGACAGAAGCGGTGAGGCAGCGCCACGTCTGTCCTGCAGGAGACCCGGGAGAAGATGTAGTCACAGACTAGATGAAGATGCACTAAGCAGGCAGTTGGATGCATATTCGAGAAGGAATCCACACCAGCTCTTTCCCTCGGGCCACAGCTGGGGTGGGTGGGGACTGGTGGAGCCTTGACCAGCCTGAGGAACTGAGGAGAGAGGATTCTGATACCTGATGTCCAGCAGGCATCCTGGGGGTTGGCCCCTGCCTGGCTTTCTGCTCACAGCCCCGTGGTGGAGTTTGGTCCTGTGCCTCTTCAGCTTTGCAGACTTCTTTTCTGGACAGTGTTTTGTTTGCCTTTGTGGGCCAGGTGCCTGCAGAGAGCCCATGCTCTGGGTTTTTGGGGACCCAGACAGGGGCAAGGGGGAGACGCTCTCACGCAAGGGAGGGAGAAGGACACCGAGATGCCAGAGACCTCATTTTCCAGCTTCCCTTGCAGCTAGGTCAGGTCACGTGACTCAGTGTATTCGTTTTCTGCTGCTGCTAAACAAACTACTACGGACTTCGTGGCTTAACGCAATTAAAGTATTCTCCTACAGTTCTGGAGGTCAGAAGTGTGACATGGATTTCACTGGGTTAACTTCAAGGTGTCAGCAGGGTTATGTTCCTTATGGAGGCTCCAGGGGACAATCCATTTTCTCGTCCCTTCCAGCATCCAGAGCGGGCTTGCATTCCCGGGCTCACGGCTTCCCTCTTCCATCTTCAGAGCCAACATCTTTCTCATCCTTTCTCTGTTGTGAGAGTTTTCTGAGTGGCTAAAGACAAGAAGAATCCACTGCTCTTAAGAGTTCACACACTTACTTCCAGCCATTCTGGATAATCCAGGATATTGACTAACCTTAATCACATCCTAACATTCTTCTTGCCATAGAAGGCAGCATGTTCACAGATTTCAGAGATGAAGATGTGGACGTTGATGGGGGCCATTATGCTGCCCTTTGCCCATGGATAACAGGCTGTAAGGACAAGCACAGGCAACTTCTGTTTCTTGAACTTAAGAAGAAGCCACATGCTTTTCATCTTTCACACACCCTCCAAGACCCAAGACTGAAGGCATTTGGGGCACTCAACCTAGACCCAGAGATGGAAGCTGTATGTTGAGGGTGGTGGAGACACCTATGTGCTCTGGCTCCCTGTGGGAAAACCCAGAGCATCCTTCACTGATCTGGATGGGCGTATGAGTTAGACGGAAATTTCTCCCTTATTCAAAGCAATACCTGGGGGACTCTATGTCCTGGTACAGATCTTCCACTTCAGGTCAGTTCAGTTCAGTTCAGTCACTCAGTCGTGTCCAACTCTTTGTGACCCCATGAATCACAGCATGCCAGGCCTCCCTGTCCATCACCATCTCCCGGAGTTCACTCAGACTCACGTCCATCGAGTCCGTGATGCCATCCAGCCATCTCATCCTCGGTCGTCCTCTTCTCCTCCTGCCCCCAATCCCTCCCAGCATCAGAGTCTTTTCCAATGAGTCAACTCTTCGCATGAGGTGGCCAAAGTACTGGAGTTTCAGCTTTAGCATCATTCCTTCCAAAGAAATCCCAGGACTGATCTCCTTTAGAATGGACTGGTTGGATCTCCTTGCAGTCCAAGGGACTCTCAAGAGTCTTCTCCAACACCACACTTCAAAAGCATCAATTCTTTGGCGCTCAGCCTTCTTCACAGTCCAACTCTTACATCCATACATGACCACAGGAAAAACCATAGCCTTGACTAGACGGACCTTAGTCGGCAAAGTAATGTCTCTGCTTTTTAATATGCTGTCTAGGTTGGTCATAACTTTCCTTCCAAGGAGTAAGCGTCTTTTAATTTCATGGCTGCAGTCACCATCTGCAGTAATTTTGGAGCCCCCCAAAATAAAGTCTGACACTGTTTCCACTGTTTCCCCATCTATTTCCCATGAAGTGATGGGACCAGATGCCATGATCTTCGTTTTCTGAAAGTTGAGCTTTAGGCCAACTTTTTCACTCTCCTCTTTCACTTTCATCAAGAGGCTTTTTAGCTCCTCTTCACTTTCTACCATAAGGGTGGTATCATCTGCATATCTGAGGTTATTGATATTTCTCCCGGCAATCTTGATTCCAGCTTGTGTTTCTTCCAGTCCAGCGTTTCTCATGATGTACTCTGCATGTAAGTTAAATAAGCAGGGTGACAATATACAGCCTTGACGTACTCCTTTTCCTATTTGGAACCAGTCTGTTGTTCCATGTCCAATTCTTACCGTTGCTTCCTGACCTGCATACAGATTTCTCAAGAAGCAGGTCAGGTGGTCTGGTATTCCCATCTCTTTCAGAATTTTCCACAGTTTATTGTGATCCACACAGTCAAAGGCTTTGGCATAGTCAATAAAGCAGAAATAGATGTTTTTGAATGCATTCTTTTTAAAAAAATTTTTTATTTTTGACTGTGTTGGGTCTTCATTGCTTCGAGGACTTTTTCTCTAGTGACAGTGAGCGGGACTGCTCTCTAGTTGTGGTACTTGGGTTGCTCAATGCAGTGTCTTCTCTTGTTGCAGAGCATGGGCTCTGGGCAGGTGGGGTTCAGCAGTTCCAGCACGTGGGCTCAGGAGCTGTGGCACAGGAGCTTAGTTGCTCCACAGCACAGGGAATCTTCTTGGACAAGGGATTAAATCCATACCACTGAGCCACCAAAGAAGCCCCGGAGAGATGATTATATTAGAGATGGAGCTGAGTTACAGAGAGCCAGCCTGGCTTGCTTGGGACTTGGAGAAGTGCTTCCCGGGGGTGGATATTTCATCAAAGCTTTAGCCAGCCAGACAGGGATGGAAGGGGCAAGGACGCTGACTCTCCACTAAGCTGTTCTGCCTGGGAAGTTGCTCTCTCTTTCTCGTACCTTTTGCTTTACCTTCAGGCCCGTTTTCCTTAGGCCTACAAACAGGAGTGATTTGGCACTGAAATTGGGCTTGCCTCGGGCTGGCAGGCACAGGTTAATTTCCAGGACTAGAGTACACTGTACATCCAGGGGATAGAGTTGGAAGGGGTCCAAATTCGGGGCCCAGCTTCTGGCTCCAGCGTGGGCTACACTCTCTAACTCATGGATCTGCAGGGCCCTCTTCCTGGGGGCCCCTTATATGACACACCTGGTGACTGATGATCTGGCATTGGCTTGCATACCACCAGTGACCGGGAACTCGATTTCCACTCCCAGATCTGTTTCCGCCATCTCTAAGGTTTCAACAAAGGGGAGCAAGTCGGTGCTGGGAGACCTCAGAGGCTAAGAACCAAGATCAAGATGAGCTCAGGGCAGGATAAGAGAACGTAACTGACATCTTGGATCAGTGAGCCTGGGATCAGACAGACTCAAGTGACTCTAGGTATCTCAAGGAGGGAGATATAGAACACCCTGGGTATTCTAATGTCTGGGTACCACAGGGTATTAGAAACTTTGGGATGTTTGCAAGAGCTGGCCTTGCAAAGATCAGGGAAGCTCCTGCTGGAACTTAAGAGCTCAGAGCCACAGAGAGGACAGACGTGGCTGGCAGGAGGCTGAGCTGAAATTGGAGGCTTCCCAGAGGTTAGGCAGTGGTGAAACCTCGTGCCAACTGCCTGCAGAAACCGGGGCACCTGATGTTCCTGCAGGGGCAATGGAGCTCCTGCTGATCTCCTGCTTTCCAGGTCTCTACGCCCGAGTGCCTCTCATCTCAGGGAACTACCAGGCATCTTGTGGCTGAGAAAGGCAGCTTCTGGCCTTCTAGCCCCTGCCTTGAGGGAAGGAGCAGAGAAGAGGGCAGGGCAGAGGAGTGGGCTGGGTGAGAGGAAGGGAAGGCAAGAGACTGTCCAGCACATGTGGTCTGGTTCAGACACCTGCCCCATCTTTCCTAGCATTTTCATGTGAAAAGTAGTCGACCAAGCACATGCTGGCTTAGAAACGACTCCATGGATGAGTTTATTGGAAGCTGCACAAGCTAAAGAGGAGACGACCCCCAATTTAGGGTCACTACTTATTTTCTCCATGGAAAGATTCCCCTCGAAGTGTTCGGACTTCTTGGAAAATCAACTTGGGATAACCAATTTATTCATCTACTAACAGAGTATATCATGAGAAATGCTGGGCTGGAAGAAGCACAAGCTGGAATCAAGATTGCCGGGAGAAATATCAATAACCTCAGATATGCAGATAATACCACCCTTATGGTAGAAAGTGAAGAGGAACTAAAAAGCCTCTTGATGAAAGTGAAAGAGGGGAGTGAAAAAGTTGGCTTAAAGCTCAACATTCAGAAAACGAAGATCATGGCATCTGGTTCCATCACTTCATGGGAAATAGATGGGGAAACAGTGGCAACAGTGTCAGACTTCATTTTGGGGGGCTCCAAAATCACTGCAGATGGTGACTGCAGCCATGAAATTAAAAGACGCTTACTCCTTGGAAGGAAAGTTATGACCAACCTAGATAGCATATTGAAAAGCAAAGACATTACTTTGCCAACAAAGGTCTGTCTAGTCAAGGCTATGGTTTTTCCAGTGGTCATGTATGGATGTAAGAGTTGGACTGTGAAGAAAGTTGAGCACTGAAGAATTGATGCTTTTGAACTGTGGTGTTGGAGAAGACTTCTGAGAGTCCCTTGGACTGCAAGGAGATCCAACCCGTCCATCCTAAAGGTGATCAGCCCTGGGTGTTCTTTGGAAGGAATGATGCTAAGGCTGAAACTCTAATACTTTGGCCACCTCATGCGAAGAGTTGACTCATTGGAAAAGACTCTGATGCTGGGAGGGATTAGGGGCCGGAAGAAAAGGGGACGACCGAGGATGAGATGGCTGAATGGCATCACCGACTCGAAGTACATGAGTCTGAGTGAACTCCAGGAGTTGGTGATGGACAGGGAGGCCTGGTGTGCTGCGATTCATAGGGTCACAAAGAGTCTGACACGACTGAGCGACTGAACTGAACTGAACTGAACTGAACTGAACTGACCTGATCCCTTTGGTGCTTCCCTGGTGACTCAGTGGTAAAGAATCTGCCTTCCAATGGAGTAGACGCAGGTTAGATTCTTGGGTTGGGAAGATCCCCTGGAGAAGGAAGTGACAACCCACTCTAGTATTCTTGCCTGGAGAATCCTATGGACAGAGGAGCCTAGCGGGCTACAGTCCATGCGGTTGCAAAAAAGTCAAACACGACTTAGCATCTAAACAACCACAAACCTATATTTAAGATCACATGCAGTATAAAATGATGATTTTAAAAAATATCCTTTTGCTGTTTAGCATTTCACGGAAGTTTGTGTACTATTGGCATGTGATAATTGCTTGTTACTTACATATGTTACGTTGACATCAGCAGGCATGATCATCTCAGTTGTTTGAGATACAGCACCCTTGAGACCCATGTTTCTCTGAAAGTTGTATTCCAAGCCACCGGGTTCATTCATGTAACATTATGACAGTTTACACAAAAGATCCTGGAAGTATACATCTGTGATCTGGGTGGCTCTTGACATGGTCTTAAACAGGCTTCTTTAGAACGACATGCAGCACTTAGGGCTGTGAGTGCCTCTGACCTGTAAAAGAATAACTAACTCCCTAGACATTTCTTTGTCTCCTTCATAGGTGACCTCTCTCCAAAATCCCCAGCTAGCCTTGATCGAGGTCATTTCAGTCTTTGTCTCAGCTTCAGACATAGCCTTACCTTGTATTTGGGCTTGCAAAGAAAACAAGGGAGTGAACATACAACTCCGCTGTGTGTGTGTGTTTATATTTGTATAGTGCTTATAGAAAGTTCTTTCATGGACTTCATTCATTCATTCATATTCATTCATTGACTGATTCACATCATCTCCATCCTGAAACCCTTGAGTGGATTTCCACTGCCCTTAGGATAAAATCCAAGCTTATCTCCCAGGCCTGAGGATCTCAGCATCCTCTGAAGCCTGTCTGGACTCCTCCTCCTTCTCTCCCTTCTCACTCTGTCCCCAGGGGTGCCCCCTGCGCTGGTCCTCAGCCCACCCTGCCTGCTGGGGCCCCATCACCTGCCGTCTCTCTGCCAGGCATGCTGGTCCCTCACTTCTGTGCCTGGAGAATCCCTCTCTCTTCCTCCAGGTCTGTGTTCAGTGAGGTCTGTGTTCAGCAAGGCTGATTGTCCTCCTTCCTACAGAAGTAGCTCCCCATCGCCATCACTCTTGGGAGGCGGTCTTCCCTTTCGACCCTCTTCCTCTGGCCCTTAACACTATCTGGCAGGGTCTGGCTAGGCTCTGCTTGCTTGCCTGTGGTCTGGGTCCTCCCCTTGGCATCCGCTCTGGGTGTTGAGGGCAGGAACTCAGAGGGGGGAAGAGCATACCCCCTCCCGGAGCTTTTGGATGACCAGAGTTGGCCAGCTTTGTGACACCAGCTCCAGCAGAGCCTGGGGCTCACGGCTGGGGGTACGGAGTCGCCATGGCCTGAGTTACATCAGAGGGAATGGAGCTCAGAGTGGTCAAGGGACATTTCCAAGACCAGATAGCAGATAAGCCAGGGGACTGGGAGTGAGCCTGCACGCATTCACAGCTTGCACTTGAGCATGGGCGAAACCACCCTCTCTCTGCCCTCCCCACTGACCTGCACGCATTGACATGTTTCACATCTGAAAAACTGACTTACATTAGGAAAATTAAAGCATCAAGAGTCTAATCTTTTCCCACCCCCGACAAGACATCAACCTGGGAAAAACCTCACCCAGGCCTTGTGTGACTTGATGGAAATAGGTAACGTGACAGCACCGGTTCCCTTGCTGAAAGAAGAAGTGACATCATTTGCTTGGAGTCACGGGTGGAATGATTGGACTAGAGAATCCATTTCAGCTGGAGAACAGTGGGTGCGGATGAAGTGATGGGCCTGCTGCCGCTTTTAAGATGAAATATTTAAACAAGCGGAACCTCGTGTGGGTAATGTATGAAATTCTCCTGAGATGTAAACTGCACAATTTGTAAGTGCCCTTTAACAAAGTCAGCTGTGTTACCTGAGCTTATTAGAGACAAGGGTCCCTTATTCTTACACTCTCCCATTTCTCCCTGGTACTTTTGCCAAGCCAAAGACCTCTCTCCAGAAGCGAGATATTATTTAAAATCCTTCAATAGGGTTCTAGAAATTGGATGGAATCTTTAAAAAATCTGAAGAAGAATGCATGCTTATTGACGATGTTGGTGAGGAGCAGCACTTTGGCAGACGCGTAGCAGGAAACATCTTCTGTATTCCTGAAATCACCTCTATTAGATTATGCAGATATGATCTATGAAAATACTCCCAAACTTAATCTCTCGAGACTTGGGAGAGTGTATAAGCAAATGCTTAGATTTGCATTAGAGTCTTGACTTTGAAATCCATTACTGTAAGTTCCTTGCTGACTTTGAGGGGCAATCTTTAGCACAGGAGGGGGGCAGGAGGGGCCACCTTTGTATTTAGAGGCTGGCTGGCCCCCTGGATGGTTTTTTGAGGCCCTTTAAAGCTCTTTTGAAGGTCAATTCCATCTTTTTCATTAGGGAATTAGTATCAGCCAAGCAAAGCAAGCCTGTGTCAAAACTGACTTCAGCTTGTCGGCTTTCTGAGATCTTTTTTTAGAATATTTGTTTTATTATGTTTTTGTTCCATTTTAACTTATTTTAAAAAGTTGAAATTTGTTGCATTTGATTTTTGTTTTAAAACCATTTCCACTTTCTGAACCACTTTTTGTATTCTCTGGCAGAAGTATGTTTTTTAAAAAGCCAAATGTAGAGTAAAAAATAGTGATAGATATAATATTCTTTAAACAAATTGATATTTTTAAATAAATATTTTAAATAAACAATAATTTTTAAAAATAATAAAAGAATGTCTGATAGCGTCTTCATGATACAAGGCCTTTTCTCTCCCTTTTTGTTAGGGAGCAGTGCACAAATTCTTTCTGTTCACATTTTACTTTGTGTTATTCAATTATTGGGCTTCCCAGGTGGCACAGGGGTAAAGAATCCACCTGCCAATGCAGGAGACACAAGAGATTCAGGTTTCATCCCTGATCCCCTGGAGAAGGAAATGGCAACCCCCTTCAGTATTCTTGCCTCAAAAATTCCATGGACAGAGGAGCCTAGCCGGCTACAGTCCATGGGGTCACAAAGAGTTGGACATGACTATGAGACTGGGAATGCACGCACACATTCAGCTATTAGATACTTTAAATAAGTTGACTTTTCCATATCAGAAGTCAGCAAACTCTTTGTGCAAAAGGCCAGAAAGTAAATATTTTAGGTTTTATGGGGCTGTTTGTTCTCTGTCAAAGCCACTCAACTCTGCCTTCTAAGTGTGGACGCAGCTGTAGACAAAATGTCGATGAATAGGTTTATCCAGTCAAACTTTATGGACACTGAAATGAAATGTGAAATGTGAATTTCATGTAATTTTCAGGTTTTCCCCAATATTATTATTGTTTCATTTTTTTTTCAACCACTTAAAGAGGCTGTGGGTGGGCTGGACTTAACCCCTGGGTCATAGATTGCTGATTCTGTTCTATATAGTCGCTGAAGATAATTGCCTTTCCTTAAAAATTAAAGGATGATATGAAGCTCTCAAGGAATTTTGTTTCAAAATAAAAATATAGGAGGAGTTTTGCAAGTGAAGACTGGCCATTAAGAAGCTAGTAATATTTGGACTGTAGCAGGAATTGATTCGGAGAAGGCAATGGCACCCCACTCTGGTACTCTTGCCTGGAAAATCCCATGGACGGAGGAGCCTGGAAGGTTGCAGTCCATGGGGTCGCTGAGGGTTGGACACGACTGAGCGACTTCACTTCCACTTTTCACTGTCATGCATTGGAGAAGGAAATGGCAACCCACTCCAGTGTTCTTGCCTGGAGAATCCCAGGGATGGGGGAGCCTGGTTGGCTGCCATCTGTGGGGTCGCACAGAGTTGGACATGACTGAAGCGACTTAGCAGCAGCAGCAGGAATTGATTAATCCGTCACCTACTTACTGAATGCCTGCTCTGCGTCTGATGCTCTACTTGGGGAGGAACATAGTGCCACAAAATGACCTGGGGTTTTGATTACTGTCAAAAGTAGGAAGGGGCTCGCAGAATAATTTTTGTCATTCTGAGAATATTTTGGAAATCATGTTAAAGTGATGTAAGAGTGTCTATTTTTTCTTAACTTAATCCCTGGTGACTTTTCATTTCCAGTCTCTAGAAGAGGAAGGAGAAATTGCTCGTGAGAAGTTTAAGCCTCTGTACATTTTGGACCTGGGCATGGACTCAGCTGTTCCTAATTCACCTCTGGTCAAAGGTCACCTGTAGGGCTGTTGAACTCATCCCTGACAAGTCACTTGGCTGACCTGGCTGCGTAAATCCTTCTAGGTGGACAAGTATCAGTGGCCCTCTAAAAAGAAAGTTCTAGTCATTATACCAGTAATTACCATCACTCAAATGAGGCTATGCATACAACTCAACCTAGAATAAATGAAACCAAGAAGGTCCTATTACTGCTGCTGCTGCTAAGTCGCTTCAGTCATGTCCGGCTCTGTGCGACCCCAAAGACGGCAGCCTACCAGGCTTCCCCATCCCTGGGATTCTCCAGGCGAGAACACTGGAGTGGGTTGCCATTTCCTTCTCCAGTGCATGAAAGTGAAAAGTGAAAGTGAAGACAGTTGTGTCCAACTCTTAGGGACCCCATGGACTGCAGCCCACCAGCTCCTCCGTCCATGGGATTTTCCAGGCAAGAGTACTGGAACGGGGGTGCCATTGCCTTCTCAGGTCCTATTACATCCAACCCTAAAGATTTATTAATAAGTCATCCCAACACTCCACGTGGACCTATTTGGGCTGACTGGGGATGCTCATCTGTGACTTTGGAACAAAAACTCAGCACACAAAACTTTAAGACTCCTTGGGATATTTCTATCTCTTGACTGTCTAGATAACTTTCCTACCTAGAGAAGTTATATATAAATATAGTTAATGCAATAGTATTTGTAATATGAAATCGGTGAAAGTCATATTCATTTCCAATAATAGCCAAATGTGAAAAATCATCATATATATACCCATATTTTAATGCCTGCTAACATTTTTTTTTTCTAAGAGGAAGATTTAAGAAATATTTATTGATAAAGTCAAGACTCCAGACAACCCTACTGAATTGTCCCAACCCTAGAGACGTAAAAGTGGGCAATCTTGGACAACATTAGAAGTGCCTTTCTGACAAGTGAGCTCAGGGGCTGTGTATTGAGTTATGGCCCTTGGGAAAAATGAAATGTCCCAGGGAAACTTCTTCTGTGTCTGTGCTTTCCTCTAGTAAAGTGGTTCCCGGTGAAGCCAAGGCAGTGCTTGCCTGGAACACAAAAGGCACTTGCTCAGATTAATAAATCCATGAACGAAATCTAGTTTAATGGGCTGAGGAGAATTCCATTGTGGCAGCATGACAGTTAGATGGTCCAGTCCTGAGGTTGAGATCGCATTACCTGGATGTCTTAGGAAACTTACAGAACTCCCCTGATGTTAGGTCTTTGTGTGCATGTGTGCGCTCAGTTATGTCCAACTGTTTGCGACCCCATGGACTGTAGCCTGCCAGCCTCCTCTGTCCATGGGATTATCCAGGCAAGAATACTGGAGATTCAGTCTTTAAGCACATTCATAAATGAGGACAGCACCTCCTTCTCAGGTGATGTGAAGATTGAAGGAGATGACTGATGCTGGTGATGTACTCAACTGGGGTGTGCACTTAATGGATTCCCAATAAAGTCAGAGAAGGCAACGGCACCCCACTCCAGTACTCTTGCCTGGAAAATCCCATGGACGGAGGAGCCTGGTGGGCTGCAGTCCATGGGATCGCTAAGAGTCGGACACAACTGAGCGACTTCACTTTCACTTTTCACTTTCATGCATTGGAGAAGGAAATGGCAACCCACTCCAGTGTCCTTGCCTGGAGAATCCTAGGGATGGGGGAGCCTGGTGGGCTGCTGTCTATGGGGTCGCACAGAGTTGGACACGACTGAAGTGACTTAGCAGCAGCAGCAATAAAGGTCAGCTTTAGTTCATACGCTATTGTGAAAGACATTGAAAGTATTAGTCACTCAGTCATGTCCGACTCTTTGTGACCGCATGAACTGTAGCCCACCAGGCTCCTCTGCACATGGAGTTCTAAAGTCAGGAATATCTTCCTGATCCAGGGACTGAACTCAGGTCTCCTGCTTTGCAGGCAGATTCTTTAACATCTGAGCCACCAGGGGAGCCTGTGAAAGATGCTGGCCCACTTAAAAATAAGTTCAAATATTTAACTGAGCAAAATAATTTCTTCATGGTCATCTTGTTTAATTGTCTATATCTCACACTTCAATATTTACAATTTCTTTTGAGGCACTGTTCTACATTCTTTTCAATAAATTGTGATTTTTAAAAAGTAATAATGCTGCCATGGTTTCTGCTAACGTTAAAAACTTCCGTGATATACACATTGGTTTTCATTTGGTCTGTTTCTGAGCTTTCAGTAGTGTGTGTGTGTGTGTGTGTGTGTGTGTGTGTGTGTGTGTGTGTGTAATGTGTTTCCCTGAAGGCCCAATAATTTCTTTTATGTCTAACCTGGGTCAGTTTGTAAGGCAGGAAAACAGTATTTAAAATCCTATTAATGAAAGAGTTGGATGCTTTCAGATATTTCTGCAGCACACGGGGCTCTTGCTGCATACATTACATATTTTATCATTAATTTCTAGTGACTCATCAACACGGAGGGCTCTCAGACACCTTCCAGCTGAGTGCCCGACGTGCTTGCTATGCTGATGCCACCAGACCCTGACCTCCCAGCTGACTGCTCCCAGCCCATCATGGAAATCTCAGGACCCTGGGAATGGTCCACTCATGGGTAGGCTTAGGCTAAAGCAAACCAATGGTTCTTGTCCAATACAACCAGAGGGACACGTCTACATCTTTGTGGAGATAAACATCCTTATTCTTTGGAGAAACCCATGGGGAGATGATGCTGAAGCTGCACTACTTTGGCCACCGGATGGGAAGAGCTGACTCCTTGGAAAAGACCCTGATGCTGGGAAAGATTGAGGGCAGGAGGAGAAGGGGATGACAGAGGATGAGATGGTTGGATGGCATCACCAAACTCATGGACATGAGTTTGAGCAAGCTCCAGAAAATAGTGAAGGACAGGGAAGCCTGGTGGGCTGCAGTCCATGGGGTCGCAAAGAGCTGGACAGGACTGAGATACTGAACAACAATAAGAGTGGAGAGCTAGTTCCCCTCGGCCCTCTAAATGTGAAGGAGAAAGCCCTGCGGCTGTTGACAGCTCTCCTGCCTTGATGGATATTGAAACAGGAAGCCAGAGTCAATGAGACGTAGCAGGAAAACGGCTGGAGCCAGGGGCTGAGAACACTCATTGTTGGTTAAGCCAGGTACAGGCTTATTTCTGTTCCTTGCAGCCCAGAGCACCTTCCCTGATTCACTTGGCCTTGGCTAATCACCCCGGGAAAAGGACTCATTGTACCTATATCACGGGTGAGCATCAGTACTAACTGCTGACGCAGGGCAAGGCCCAGGGTGGACCCAAGAGCTTGGGATGGCTCCCACTACCTGACATTCCCTTAGCCCCTTGACCCTCGAGGGAACAATGGATGGAGTAATTCCCTAGAAAACAGTCTGCCCAAGGATGTTTGGGCTCCTCGTCAAATCGAACTGTAACTATTTCCCTTGTCCTGGGTAACCTATTTCTACCTTTTTCATGAAGATTAAACACGATTGTGTTCTTGTGCCGTGAGAGTTTTATCCTGAGTCCTCTTATGGCCATTGAACTAAACTGAAATCCAAGGGAAACAATAAGACCACATGTGGATGTTCAAATCTGATTGAGTTGAATTGTTTGAAAATATGATGTTAAAATGTCATGGTATTTGGTGACCCTGGTTTGGAATGTGTGTATATATGAAAACTAATTTTTGTGTGTGGGGGGGAGAGAGAGAGAGAGAGGAGGGGGAGGAAGAGGAGGAAAGGAAGGAGGAGAAAAGGGAGGAGAGGAAGAAGAAAGGGAAGCGAGGAGAGGGAGGGGGAAGGGGGAGGAGTGAGAGGACCAATACCCACGGGCATCCAAGGAAAAGCAAGTCTCCCTTCAACCTCCAGCCGCAAGCCTCTCAGGTTCAGACTTATTTGACCATCTCAATGACTGTCCCGCTTAATGAATTAGGAAGCTCTTTATAGAGAGGCACCCTTTCTGAAAGCATCAGAAGGTCACTGTTATATTAAGCCCTCAAGTCTGGCTTTTAAAGATTTCTGATGTTACAGAGGTCAGAAACAGACCTTTATCTGATAACTTCTGCTCCCAGGGAGTCGCAGGACACAGAATTACAGCTGAATGCAGCGTGCCTGACATTCTCCCTTGGGTTCTTAAGCACGAGGAGCTAGGCATTCCTCTCCTAGGTGGAGTCCTCTTGGAAACTGACCTTCTCAACCAAAGACCCTGATCTCAGCCTCGGGGCCCTACCCATCTGAACTTGACCTGTCTTTCCCACTTCATCCCTCACCTCTGCTTTTCTCACCTCCACTCTCCACACACCCTGCCCCTCCATCAGGGTGACCTCGCCCCATCCCAGTGTCCGTCCAGCCCAGGCCCAGACTTCACCTGTTGGAAAGGTGCTCACCCAGTTGAAGAGGTTCGTGGAGCACTACAACCTTCTCCTTTCAAGTGTCTCTCGAGGGTCTGTCTTTAATCGACTGGGATGCTGTCCTTTCACTCCTTTTGGTGTTGGGACATGGAGGGGTGGACAGACTGGGTGGACTGGTCCAGGGCCAACAGTCAAGATCTCAGAGGGATCGAAACTCTGGGTTGGAGTCTAGCCTGGCCACGTCTGGCTGGGTGGCTCTGGGGAGTCAATGTCATATCCACTCTCTGGATACCTCCTTTGGGGAAACGTCCACTCCTCCTGCGCAAGCCTTGGTCACCGCCCGTCCCTGTCCTGAGGGCTGCCTGTAGGTCCAGGGTCCTTCCTAGAAGCTCCCCCCAGACAGACCCTGTTTGACTTCTGAATCCACATGGAAAGAATCACAATCAAATATGTCAACAATCTCAACAGCTCAAGTAACAAAAATGACTCTTATTCTTGAACTTGCGTCTCTTGCAAAATGTTGAAAATGATCCAACTCATGTCCCCCTACCTTCCCGGCAGCTCTGAGGTTCCTTTCCCTCCCATCCCTAATGCCATTATCCTCCACACTTCTTCAGAGCCTGTGTTTTGCTAGCCCACTGCTGCAAAAGAGTCTACCCATCCTCCCTACCCCAGCCCACCAAGGCTGGCTTCTCTGCACCCCCCATACCTCTCCCCCTTCAACCCACTAGAAAGTCCTCTCCTGTGGGTCATCTCCTCCATCCTCAGCATCTCTGGGACTTCCTCAGTCTACTTTCTGAGTCTACATCATGAGTCCAGAATCCACCTTCTAGAAACAAGTGTGCTAGAGAGTGGAAGGGAGGATCCATCAACTGGGAAGAGCAACCCCCACCTCGCTGGGCAGTGGGGGAGTGTGGGAGAGCCTTCCCCCACCAGCCATGTCCCTTCTGCACAGTCTCATGGAGTCAGCTATAGACTGCTAACTGTCAGCATCTCCTCCACATGCAAGTGTGTGTGAGTGCTCAACGTGTCCAGCTCTCTTGCAACCCCATTGACTGTAGCCCACCAGGCTCCTCTGTCCATGGGGTTTTCCCAGGCAAGAATACTGGAGTGGGTTGCCGTTTTCTCCTCCAGGGGATCTTCCCAACCCAGGGATTGAACCCATGTCTCTTGTGGCTCCTGCATTGACAAGCATATCCTTTAACAGCTGGGAAGCCCCAGTCTCCTCCACAACCCCTCCTAAAACTGGATAATGTCCCAAATGGGAAGAGCAGAGGTCTGAAAGGGATGGAGCCTATTTAAAAGCGATGCTGACTTCTTTAGACTGAGAACTCAGGGCAGCTGACAGTCCATCATACTGGTCTAGAAAGAGCACATGAGATTCTGTTTGAGCATTTCCACTCATTTTAAGCGTGCTCATCTCCTTTCCACTGGCTCTTATAAATTACAATTCAGCCACGAGTCTCATCCTCATTCATGGCAAGCATTCCAAGAAAAAAGACCCGAGCCATCATGGAGTTCAGGTGTTGCTAGATTCAGGGACTGTTCCTGTCCAGACTGCAAAAAGGCTCTAACAGGTGTGAGGTTCAGAGCGGGCTGAACTGGTCTCCATACCTGAAGTAAGGTGAGATAGAGAAGACCAGAGCCTTAGTGGCAGGAGCCCAGAGTCCAAATGTAGATTCCTCTCACCCGGGTGAAATTCCATGTCATATACACGTCTGATTTTTCTCATGTGTTTAAAGTCCAAGGGAAAAAGGCCACTGGTTTCTGGAATGTCACCCATCTGGGCAAAGATCTCAGTTGTTCACACTCAGCCCAGTACCTGGCTCCAAGGATGCACTGCCAGTATTTCCCTTGAATGCCTGGATGGATGCTTATCTCATTTCCTGAAAAATTGCCTGTGGCTTAGCAGGACTTTTAAAAGCACCACCTCCGTGGCTGTGATTATAGGACGTGATTTCCACGTCAGTTAAGCCAGAGGAGGAAGCCAGGTTATCCATAGCCTGGCAGTTACCCAGGGGGTCCACCTTTCCCCGCTCTGAATATGACAGCAGTAATCCATTCCCTGTCTGACCAGATCACTAGGAAACGCCATTCATAATCGTCCCCTCTATTGATCCTGGCCGGTAGGTATTGGCAGCTTAAAAAGATTATGTTTTAATTGGGAGCCAGAGAGATGGCGTTTTAAGGTTTTGAGTTTCGTTTCATGCCATGCAATGGATTATTTGAGAGTTCGCTCAACACCGGAAGGACAAAGATTAATGTGTTGTCCTTTTCTTGGGGTGACCCTGGGTGCAAGTGTAGCTTGGGCTAAAGTGACTGAAAATCTTTTGCTATCACAGGGCTGAAAAGGTTGACTGTGAATTCATTAGTGTTATCTTTGTTTAGGGTGTGAAATCTACGCATTAAACAGCTTCAGTGGGATACACATTTTCTCAAGGCTGCACAAGCCTCAAGAAACTGGAGAAAAAAATGAGGATCTCTGAGTTGTTTTGGGGGTGCAACGATGTGTGGGGAATTGGCCCAGGCTTCTTGTAAGCTGCTGTTTCCATGTTTTTGCAGTGGGGGAGGATAATAAGAAGTGAGCTGGGGACAAGATGCTGGGGAAGACTCAACAGTGGCTGCAAGGGGAACTAAAGAATAAAGACGTAACAGCCACTGACTGCGGAGTATTTTCTAGGGACCAGACTCTGGCCCAAGACCTGACATACAATATCTCACCTAATGGTGGGGGCAGGTGGCAGCCTCTGAGCTCTTACATTATCCCTGTTCTAGAGATGAGGAAATTGAAGGCCAGAGAGGTGAAGTCACTCACTCAGAGTAACACAGTGAGGGGCTCTCCCTGCAGCTCTGGGTCTTGTCCCCATCTAGCTGATGCTCTAAAGGTATAACCAGTATGGCCTGCATTGGTATGGCATTGCTGCAACCATCCTCTTCCTCCTCACACCAGTTTCCAGGGCTGCCCTAATGAAGTACCACACGGAACAACATCAACAACAGAAACTTATTGTCTCAAAATTCTGGAGACTAGAAGTCAGAGGTCCATGTGTCAGCAGCTGGGTGCTTCTGAGCGCTGTGGGTTGTGAAGTCTTTTCCAGGCCTCTCCCCGAGCTTCTGGCGGTTTGCTGACAATCGTTGGTGTTCCTTGTTTGCTAGATTCATCGTCCTGATTTTTGCTTTTACCTCCACACGACCTTCTCCTCTGTGTCTGTGTCCAAGTTTCCCCCTTTTTATAAAGGACATCATCACATCAGATTAGGGCTCACCCTAATGATCACAGTTTAATAATATACAGAATACCCATGACTTCTCTGGTGGTCCGGTGGATGAGACTCTGCGCTTCCAGTTCAGGGGATATGGGTTTGATCCCTGGTTGGGAAACTGAAAGCCCACATGCTGAAGGCCACATGCCATTTGGCATGGCCAAAAAGTCTTTTTTTAAAAAAAAAAAAAAAAAACCTAAGATACTCAGGATTAGGACTCTGACAGGCTTTTTTTCAGGGCAGGGAAAGGGGGCAATTCAACCCCTAACGATCATCACTGGTTGATAAGAAGTGAATCTGGTAAGTCATTGCACCTGTCTTTGTTTGCTTGGGTTGCTATAAAAATACCATAGCCTGGGACATTTATTTCTCAGAGTTCTTTCTGGTGTCTGGAAAGCCCAAGATCAAGGTGCCAGCAGATTCTGTCCACGGTGGGGGCCCTCTTCCTAGACACATACGTCTGCATTCTCCCTTTATCCTTACCTGGTGGAATACTCTTCCTTTTCTTATGAGGATGCTAAATCCCATCATGGGACCTTATCCTCAAGTTGTCACTGTTTGGTCGCACAGTAGTGTCCGACTCTGCGATCTCATGGGCTTTAGCCCACCAGGCTCCTCTGTCCATGGAATTCTCTACGCAAGAATACTGGAGTGGGTTGCCATTTCCCTCTCCAGGGATCTTCCCGACCCAGAGATCAAACCCAGGTCTCTTGCATCTCCTGCTTTCGCAGGTGGGTTCTTCACCACTGAACCACCTGGAAAGCCCCGCATCCTCAGAGCCTCATTTAAATCAAAGTACCTGCCAGAGGCGCACGTCAGTGGGACACAAACATTCCTTTACCTTCCTGGAGAACCAGTTATAAACTGTGTAATTAGATCAGTTCTTTGGCTGAGAGTTTCTGAGAGTGTCCGGAAAACCAGGCACCTATTCACCTTGGTTGATCACTTCTCAACTAACAAATCTGACATGTAGTCACAGTCAGAGTCTGCCCCTCTTTGGTTAGCATCTGGCTTTTCTCAACTGCTGGGGGAAATCTCGAAAGATGTCATATTCCGTGCTAAATAAACAGTAAATGCTCTAGGACGCTCCCAGAGCCAAGGTCAATGTACAGGCTGAGAGCCTGTGGGTGACCTCAGGTCATTTCCCTGACCCCGCTGGCATCCCCCTTCTTTCCTCAAAGAGTCTTGTAAGATCTAGAGACCTACCTGCCTGGTTCAGCTTCCCCAGCTCTCCAAGTTTTCTTGGCATCCACTGAGTCTTACAAGGGTGAGAGAATTCTCTTTGATATTTCTCAGTCAGCACAGGCTCCTGCGTCCTCACAGCCTCTAATCGCACCAGCCTTCTGAATATCAGGGACTCTCACCGAGTTCAAGGCTGTCCGGGAGGCACACAGGTTTACCAGGACCTCTCTAAGAGCATCAGAAGAAGCTGCCCTTGGATATGTGTTGCGAATGGTCATCATCTTATTTCTCTTTCCGGCCTCTCTGCTGTGTCCTCTAGTCCCCTGCCCTCCCCATGCACCCCTCTGTATGGTCCGGTCACCATAGCATGCTTCTCAGACACATTCATGTGAATTCAAAAGACTTGGCACTTTGGCCCCTTCTGAAATATTCCCTTGCAGTACCTGCTGCTTTGCCCCTGCGGTGGATAAGACCTCTGCAAAAATCAACAAAGAAGAGGGGGCTGTGAGATAGAAATAATTTTCCAGAATGCAAACCTTGTACTTCAAGAAACGGCTAAGCATAACAAGTTATTTATTCATGATTATCTGCAGTCATGGTCTGTTTCTACCCTTTCAGAGTTTATATGACATTTATATAATGTGCATAATATAATTATATATTTACATGAATTTCTCTTGTTTGTATTCATATATTTATTGTGAGCCCTGCAATATGCATCTGATTAATTTAAAAAATAACATTCATGGAAATTCTTTTGCAACAGGAGGCCCTGTTAGACATTCCATGTTGGATTATTTCTATCCTTTTTCATAATTCCTAAGGGGCTTATAAACTCCATCCATTTGGAAACTGTCTGTTAGAACTGAAAGGTCGCTTACATATTCCTCAGGGCAGACTTTGTATTTCTGAGACAGGGAAGTTGAAATCCCCCAAGAAGAGAAGGGATTTGCTCATGGTGTATTGGGAATCAGATCTCATGGTGTCCAGTACAGCCCAGATACACACATGTGCAGCTCCACCCCCAGTGCTCATGGCCAGAGGTTTGTGTTAACAGCAAGGCTAGTCTATGAGCCTCTGTCTAGACATTCCATCTTTGCTCATATTTCAGCACCAACTGTATGTTAGAGAATTCTTTGTAATCTGGTTTATCCATTGTTGCATAGTCTAACAGTTATCACCATTATCATCAACACCATCATCGTTACTAACATCACCAATATCACCATCACCACCATCACCATCAATCATCACCATCGTCATGACCACCATCACCATCATCACCATCGCCATTGTCATCATCACCATTACCGTCATCATCATTATCACCATCATAAAAGGACTTTATTGAGGAACTATTGGCGCTTAGAACTGAAAAGGACATGGTTGGGAAAGGGTGCACGAGTCATTAGAATCAGGGAGAAAGGACTCAAGCGTCCCTTGGCTTGGTTCATCAGGACACATCATTGAGCCTCTTCCACGGTGAGCTAAGCTGTCTACCGCTTTCTTTCCAGCCTGATGCTCTGTTGTGTCGAGCCGTAGGAAGAGGAGCGAGAGAAGGAGTCAGAGCCCGGCTCTCTGAAGATAATTGATTTTAATTGACAGATTAGCTTCCTTAACACTGTGAAATCTTTGTCACAAAGATGTCCCTGCTAAGCACCGACGCAATTATACTCATGACCACCAGCACCACCATCACCTCTCCATTGGAACTCTGGGACCCTTAAGCTTTATTCATGAAAATCAGCAAGCCCAACAGCAGTGAAACGCTGCCTTTTTAAAACTGAAGTGCAGTTGACTTACCATGTTGTGTTAGTTTCAGGGGTACAGAAAAGAGATTCAGGTATGCAATGTGTATATATCTATTCTTCTCAGATTCTTCTTCCATGATAGGTTATTATAAGGTATTGAACATAATACCCTATGCTATTATACAGTAGGTCCTTATTGTCTATCCGTTTCATTATATAGCAGTGTGTTTTCTGTTAATCTCAAATTCCTAATTTATGCCCCTCCCCTGCATCTTCCCCCTTTCTTAAGCGTAAGTTTGTTTTCTATTAAACACCTTTCATATGCTGTGCCCTGTGCCATTTTAACCCTCTTCATTTACAGACTGAGGACATCTTGAGAGTAGGAAACTGTTTGACCTGGTCCCACTTACTGTGTCCTAAGAGGAGCCTTGCAAATTGCATTCCCTGGAGGAGAGTTTACAGATGGGATTCCAGTTGGGAAAGCTGAGGCTCAGAGAGGGGGTGGGCCTTGAGTGAGGCCACGCTGCACATCATTGCAGACTGCTCCATGCCCACCCAGAATGGATCAAGACAGACTGTGTCTGTGGCAATGAAGAAGCCCCACCTCCTTCTTTTCATTTCTGGTTTGCATTTCAAACTTAACTCTAATTCGGCAGAACCAGGTTACAGAGGCCTAGGAGGCAGAACAATGTCTCACTGCTGTGTTCCTGCGGGCTGAGTTTGAAAACATGGTAGGAACTCCGTGCACGTCTGAAGAATGACCTCTTTGCGGGTCTAGAATCAGACTGTCTGGGCTCAGATTCTGGTTCCATCACTCATGAGTCCTATAGACAAATCACTCAGCCTCTCTAGCCTCCACTTGATCATCTCTGCTGCTGCTGCTAAGTCACTTCACTTGTGTCCAACTCTGTGCGACCCCATAGACGGCAGCCCACCAGGCTCCTCCGTCCCTGGGATTCTCCAGGCAAGAACACTGGAGTGGGTTGCCATTTCCTTCTCCAGTGCAGGAAAGTGAAAAGTGAAAGGGAAGTCGCTCAGTCGCGTCCAACTCTTTGCGACCCCATGGACTGCAGCCCACCAGGCTCCTCTGTCCATGGGATTTTTCCAGGCAAGAGTACTGGAGTGGGGTGCCATCGCCTTCTCCGTGATCATCTCTAAAATGGGGCAAATAGTATCTCATTTGTAGGGGTTTAAGGAAGCCCCCGCTACATTGTCATGTAATCAGCATTCAAGAAAAGTTAGCTCTTACTATAGTTTCTAGTGTTATTAATGTTATGGCCTCCCTTTTGAAATGGAAAACGCCTGCAAATTCTATTCTCTTTTATCTTCTCTCTACTATTTAAAACTGAATCAAAGTCTGTATTCCTTGATCTAAGTTTTAAATTTGGATGCAGTCAATTATCAAAGATCTATTATCAACTTATTACAGTCTAACCTTTAGGATAATCATATCCCAAATGAGCTTATTCAAGTCCACTCCTCAGTTACTTGCAGTGATTCAATAGCTAACTTCCAGGCTGCGCCAGGTATAGCAGTTAGACCTAGCTCTCAGAGATGGAGGAGTGAGCTGAGGGCTGGACCAGCGAAGTTCAAGCATGCCTGGGATGGCAGGGGAAGGGAGCGTTAACTTAACCCTCCCACGTGGGGCACTACTTTCTCAAAGTTCTTTTTCATTAGCCCGAGGCCTGATGTGTTTGAAAACACAGGGCTCGTCCATTCCAAATTACTTTCTCTCTTATCGCCACTGTTTCTACACTGAAGACCCCAGAGAGAAGGGAGAGAGTGAAGAGACGTGAGTAGCAGACGATGAGGTATAGGTGCAGGCGCTTATTCTCCTTCTCAAAGCAGGATGACTGGCTGACAGTTTCATCTCATGGGACCTCCTGACAGGAGAGAAACAGCAGAGGACCTTAAAGGACACACGGGAAAGCTGGCCTTCGTGGGATCCTGCAAAACCTCACTTTGCTCTAAGAGCTGGAGGAAGAGAGGAAATACCCTCAACAGTGACGCTTCCCATAAGACATACAATAAAAATCAAAGTAATGAGCATTATCAAGCTCCCATTATAAGACCCTGTGTTCTTACCTCTTTACACTTTATCTCAGCTGTCTCTTAAATCTTGTAAATTCTGTACTGTTACTGTGCCCATTTCACAGATGGAGAAATTGATTCTTTGTGAGACTGAGTTAAGCTTGGAAGTGATAGAGCCAGGATTTCAGCATTCTGGCTGAAGAACTTGCAGTCCCCTCCATCTCCCAGACTCTGGATGTTGGGGTTTTCCTGGCTGGGGTCAGAGCTCCATGGACCAGGCCACAGTGGGGGTGAACACCACAGAACAGTCTGTGTAAGATACAGCTTTAAGAACCTCTAAGATACAAGAGGTTCTTAAAGCCCGTTTGCTAAGTGGGAGGAACACAGTGGTGTTCTTCATTTCCTCTTAGGACAGGTTTACAAAGACTTTTTCTTTCATTGCCTTTTGGTGTTTGGTCATATGCTAAGGTCTACACAGTGGGAGAAAGCAGGAGTGAGGGAGAGAGTCTAAATCTCTGGATATTTTCCTGCTGCTTGGGGAGTCTGGAAGTAGTCTCAGGGGCAGCACCTGAACTAACAGCTTTTCACAACCACAGTGAACTGACAGACATTTATAGATATGAATTTTTATACCCAACAGATAAAAATACAGACTAAAATGATAAACATAGATTTATAGACTAAGAGATGTGGATTGCATCTGATAAAAAGCACTTAATTGCTTCCGGAGATAAAGAGGGACAGTGTGATCAGGAAGTATTCCACAGGTGGCAGGGCGTTTGAGTTAGGGTTTGGAGGGATGAATAGAAGTTTGCCAAGCAGAGACTGTGGCAAGAGGAATACCCTCCATGCTGGCAGAATGTCCTAAGCTGATGCTGCAGTGTGTTCTCTAAGGCACCAAGATACTACATTGTTTTATTCTTTTTAATGATGTACTTCGTAACAGGCTTCCCAGGCGGTGCCAGTGGTAGAGAACCCACATGCCAATGCAGGAGACACAGGAGATGCAGGGTTCGATCCCTGGGCTGGAAAGACCCCTTGGAGGAGGGCATGGCAACCCACTCCGGTAATCTTGTCTGGAGAATATTATGGACAGAGGACACTGGTGGGCTACAGTCCGTAGGGTCCCAAAGAGTCAGAAATGACTGAAGCAACTTAGCACGCACGCACTTTATGAAACAGCCTGTGGAAGTTAAAGTGAGTGCTCTGAAAATCCGAAATATTTCTCTCCTTGAGTTCCCTGTTTGGTCCTTGAAACAGAATCTCTTTTTAGCAATATGAAGAAGCCAATTCTAATCGATCTAGAATTTCCCAACTGCAGATGGGGAATGAAGATTAAAAAGTGGAAAACAAAATTTGGAGAAATCAGGCATCTTTAGCACTGCATTTTCCCAAAGGTCTGGCATGTGAGGGTTTATTTTCCAGAGCTGAGGCCACATTGGAGGCTCCATATTTAGCTATGCAAAGGCAGCTGTGTAGGCTGCTGGGAGTGTGGGCTGGCTTGGAACACTAGCTTTAGCGAGAGTTTCTGAGGCTTTAGACCTTCCATCCTGCTAATCACAGGCCCTGGATGTGCTGGGAAGAGTGCCTTGTGAAAAAAAATGGCTTCCATGCTCAGTAACACTGGAGAAGATGCTCACTTTCAGACTTGCCCACAGAACTTTCTGGAACCTTCTTTAGGTCCAAATGAGAAGAAGCCCTGTTTTTGCCGTGGGTATCTGTGGGTGGCATTTCTGGCGACTACACCTTAGCACAAGGGACATTCTGCACCTAGCTGCTGGGCTCCGTCCTATCAGCAGACCTGAGTCTGCCCTGGATCACCTCTGTGTCTAGCATTTTCTTCCCAGCTCTGAGTGGAAGGCACTAGAAGACTTGTGTTAAGAGGTTTATCGACACTTGCCCAGGTGATCAGGGGAGGAGGCCGTGGGTGGAAGGGAGGATCCATGTGTATTTTCACTTTCAACTGAAAAACTGCACCTTCTGGGAATGTTCAAGACCTGAGGGTGAGGCTCTGGTTGCCCCTGGTTACCTGGTGCGTCTCCAGGCCGGCCTGAAAGGTGTTCACGCCAAATGATCGTGGCAGCGCTCAGCGTTTGCTCTAGGACCACGAGGTCCCACCGGTGCTTGGTCAGCTGCTGGGCATCAGTGGCCTCGGTGTCTCCAGGGGGTGGAAGCATCAACACACGGACCCCATCTCAGCACGCCAGGGCTCAGGGGACTCACACGCTCACTGCATCCTTGGGGGCTCATGGAGGGGCCCTTTATCTGACCTCCCCAAAGCGGGTCCAGGCTGACTTGGGGTTTCTCTGTGACTTGGGGTTTCTTCGCATCCAAGAGATGCGGCTGTAGAACTCTCGTCGCTCTCGCGTTCCTCATGGGTGATCTTATATCGGCTCAACCTTGGATCGGTCTCCATTTGTCTGCTTTGCCCACTTTGGTCCCCTAGAGCCCTGGCTGCCCTGGGTCTGAGCCTGGAGGAGTCATAGCTCATTTACAGAAAATGGCGCCGCTCCCCCCTCCACCCCGCCCCCAAGCTCAGACCTCTGATACCAGCAGGGACAAGGAGGGTGGCATTAGTACAG
The DNA here is from genome assembly GCF_001704415.2 of Capra hircus. Lineage (NCBI taxonomy): Eukaryota > Metazoa > Chordata > Mammalia > Artiodactyla > Bovidae > Capra > Capra hircus. The sequence goes on from NC_030828.1 coordinate 61,299,171, forward strand.
AAAGAAAATGGATGTTGAAAACATCCAATGTGTCTGGTGTATGAAAACAGGTCTGGCTGGTGTCTCTGGGGAATCTCTCTCTGCAATCTCACTGTAATTTCCTAGGTCACCACCCTCACGTAGGCTGGTCCCTGGTCCGGAATCCTTTCTCCACCTCGTTCTCCACCCTGGACCCTTCTGATAGTCACATGGCCCTTCCTCATAGAACCCCGTGTGACTTAAGGCAAAGCTCCTCTCGCTGAAAAGGTCAGCAAATTCCAGAATTCTTTTGTCCACATACTAGGCTTCTTTCCCACCTTAGATCTACACAAAAATCAACCAATGATCATCTGAATAGATATAGACCCATGAGGGTCTGGGTGATGCAGGGACGGAGAACAGCGCCACGCATGGGGTTGGGAGAGCAGTGGGTCCATGGTGCCATTTGCTGCAAATCTGCTAGTGGTTGGCAGGAAAAGCCAAGAGCAGCCTGGTGTAGATGGTGCGTTCCCTGGAAATCTCAGGGCTTAGGGGCACCACCTCTGAAAGGGAAGGGTGACAAGAAACTGAAAAAAGGGCCTGGTGGAGGATGCAGGAAGGGCTTCAGAGGTGGGCAGAGGCGCTTTCTCTTTTTAAAAGATTCTTCTGGCTGTGCTGAGTCTTCATGGCTATGCTCTGGCTTTCTCTAGTTGCCGTGAGCGTGGGCTAGTCTGGTTGCGGTTCTTGGGCTTCTCAACGCGGTGGCGTCTCTTGTTGCAGAGCGTGGACTCTAGGCTCCAGGGCTTCAGTATTTGCAGCACACGGGCCCTAGAATGCAGAGTCAGTGGTCAGAGCATACGGGCTTAGGCGCTCAGCAGCACATGAAATCTTCCCAGACCAGGGATCAAACCCATGGCCCCTGCACGGGCAGGTGGATTCTTATCCACAGCGCCCACAGGGAAGTCCCTCTGTGGTCTTTCAGAAACATGAGTAGAGCATCCATAGGTCAGAGGACCAAGAAGACACTGTGAACAAAAGGATAAGTCAGTGAGATTTTCCATACAAAGGATGAGAGCCCAGGCTTCCCTGCAGCAGGACCCCAGACTCTGCCTGCCCTCCGGGTGCAAGTTTGGAGGACTTTTCTGGGAGACCTGACCTGCCCCCAAGACACCTGAAGGTACTGATGTCAGGGATTTCCTGAGGGAATTTTCCAGCCAGGCAAGCAGAAGCAGAGCTTTCAGCAGAATCTGGGGCACAGACTTTCAGAGTGAGCGCCCAGCAGGCCTTTGAGGAAGGGATGGGATGTGAAAAACGGCTGGCTGAGAAAGGGCCTGGCGTGAAAGGCAGATGCTGCCGATGTCAGAACTCGTGCCTCTGACTCTGTGGACTCGGTGTCTGTGGAGCTAGTGCACCTGGACCCCAAGGGCGATGTTCCCCCGGGATGCAAGGAGGCCCCCTCCCAGCTGGCAGCCGTGACAACCAGCTGGTCCCCCTCAGACCTTCACTCAGAAGGCCAGTGATGGGTGCTTTTCCAAACATCGACTGCTACAAAAGTTCTCTGTTTGCATCTGATTACAGAAAGCGTACACAGACAAGAAAAATCTCTCCAAGGCCCCCCAGTGTCGACATTTTAGTGGATTACTTGTCAATCTGTTTTCTGTCAAGTCTATTTTTCTTAACCCGAATATGGACCATAATTTATTTGCTATCATAGAAATGCTCTCGATTAGTAATAGATCATTAATTTCTTCTAGAGCTATTAGCTATTCTTCTACAATTTGGCTTTTTTTTAAATGGCAATATGTTACTTTATTATATGAGTGAGCTCTGATGCAGTTGTATAGTAGTTTCTCAAATGGCATAAATAAATATAGGCTTAATGCTACAGATTTGGAAAATGTTTGTTGTTCAATCGCTAACTCACGTCTGACTCTTTGCAATCCCATGGATTGTGGCCCGCCAGGCTCCTCTTTCCATGGGGTTCACCTGGCAGGAATACTGGAGTGGGTTGCCATTTCCTTCTCCAGGGGATCTTCTAGGACCAGGGATCGAACCTGCATGCCCTACATTGGCAGGCTGATTCTTTACCGCTGAGCCACTAGGGAAGCCCCTAGAAAACACAGACAGTCACAAAAAGAAAAGTAATTTATAGGGTTACTATCTAGTCACCTTGGCTAATATTGTGGTATTTTGAAAAACATGTAGTTTTCAAAGATTATATACTATTATATATATGGTTATGTATGGATGTGAGAGTTTGGACCATAAAGAAGGCTGAATGCTGAAAAATTGAGGCTTTTGAACTGTGGTGTTGGAGAAGATGCTTGAGAGTCCCTTGGACTACAAGGAGACCACACCAGTCCATCCAAAGGAAATCAGTCCTGAATATTCATTGGAAGGACTGATGATGAAGCTAAAATTCCAATACTCTGGCCACCTGAGGTGAAGACCCAGCTCATTAGAAAAGACCCTGACCCTAGGAAAGATTGAAGGCAGGAAGAGAAGGGGATGACAGAGGATGAAACGGTTGGATGGTATCACTGACTCAGTGGACATGAGTTTAAGCAAGCTCCAGGAGATGGTGAAGAACAGGGAAGCCCGCTGTGCTGCAGTCCATGGGGTTGTAAAGAGTCAGACAGGACTGAGCAATTGAACAAGAACAACAGTAGCCTTTAAACTAATATATCCTAGACATTTTTCCATAAAATAAGCTGTTTCATAAAGTGATTTTAATGGCTGCATAGTATTGCCCATTACAGCTGTACCTAATTTATCAGCAATTGCACATCCTGCAATGAAACAGATTTCAAAATATCACTATAATTGGGACCTCCCTGGTCGTCCTGTGGTTAAGACTCCATGATCTGGCTGCTGGGGGTACCAGTTTGATCCCTGGTTGGGGAACTAAAATCCCATGTGTTGTGGTGCACAGGCAAAAAAAAAAAAATTCACTATGATAAATTATGCCATTATAGACATCATCAAATATATATATTATGTTTCTAAATATATATCTTAGGTTTCTATAAATTTCTAGTAGTAGGATAAATTGCTAGAGCGGAAATTTTTTGGGTGGGAAGGATATTCTTGTTCTAGTTTTTACAGCTGCTGTAATGAATTACCATAATTTTAATGCCTGAGAAGAACATAAACATATTATAGTTAGGAAGAGCAGATGCTTAAAGTAGATTGTATTGGGCTGAAATCAGGGTGTAGAAGGCTATTGTCCCTGCTGGAGGTTCTAGGGGGTAATTCACTTTCCTGGCTTTTTAGCTACTTTTAGAGACTGCTACCTTCTTCCAAGTCATCAGTGACTATCCTCAGTGACCTGTCCTCAGACACTGATCCTTAGTCACCTGCTTCCACATCTAAAGACCTTGTGATTACACTCGTTGTTGTTGTTCAGTTGCTAAGTCGTGTCCGACTCTCTGCGACCCCATGGACTGCAGTGTACCAGGCTTCCCTGTCCTTCACTACCGGAGTTTGCTTGGACTCATGTCCATTGAGTCAGTGATGCCATCCAACCATCTCATCTTCTGTTGTCCTCTTCTTGTTTTGCCTTCAATCTTTCCCAGCATCAGGGTCTTTTTCAAAGAGTTCATTCTATACATCATGTGGCCAAACCATTGGAGCTTCAGCTTCAGCATCACTCCCTCCAGTGAATATTCAGTGCTGATTTCCTTTAGTGATTACACTGGGCTCATCCAATGGGCTAATCCAGAATGGCTCCTTATATTAAGATCAGCTATTTAGCAACCTGAATTCCTCTTTTTGAATAATATAACATATTTATGGTTTTGGTGATTAGAATGTAGGCATCTTTGGATGGCTATTATTCTGTTTGCCACAGGCATGAACATAAAAATGAAAGTTTTAGTAAAAGCTGGCCTACAAGATTCATGTGAGTATTTACAATCTCCCTAGTATAGCATATAATCAATTATGTTCCCCCGTATATACCAATATTGAGTGTTTTTGTAAAAAAATCATTGCCAGTTTGAACAGCTGAAACATTGTATCTCATTGCTTTGTTAACTCTTATTTTTTTTGATTACATGATATATAGTTTTTCCCCCAAAGTTTATCAGTTATTAGATTTCTCCTTTTGTAAACTGCCTGTTCATGTCATTGCCTCACTTTTCATGTGTGTGGAAAGTCGATCATGATCTTTTATACAAGCTCTTTTTCCCTTAAAGCTCTTAACTCTGTTTATATCTTTGTCAAGTACATTTTGTCCCGGTTCGAGATTACTCTTTAATCTTATTCTTGTATTTGATTTCCAGAATCTTAAAAAAATTTCCCTGTAGATTATATTAGTATTTTCTCTTACAGTTACTTCCCTGGTTTTATGGATAGTAAAATAATAATAATAATGGTTGCTAAGGTTTTCCTTGCCTCTGATTACATAAATATTTACCAACGTTTTTGCAGCTTTCTATTTATACCTTTTAGAATTTATTTTAGTTGTAGCAGGAAGTGAACTATCTTCCCACTTGTCCTTTTTCCAATTACTCTGATTGTGCGCATTGAGACTCTTGATGTTCAGCCCTCTGTAGCACCTGATCTGAGTATACAGTAATTTTTTTTTCTTAATCACAAAGGTGAAGTGTCTGCTGCCAAGATTGTTGCCATTTTAACACAGGTGTTGCTATCCTCCAGGTTACCGGGGCCAAGAAGTGTAGAAATTGAGCACAGCCATCCAGATACACGGCAAGTGAGAGGAGAACCTTGGCTCCGGCACCAGCCTGGTGAGGCCACGGGTGGCTGTGGGACCATTAAGCTCTTTCTGGAAGCTGCCAGTCATGTATTTCCAAGTTCTAGCCTTGTGGGGACAGCTGGGAGAGCCAGCCTCATGTCTGTGAGCCTGTGTGGTGTGTGATCCTGGAGGAGCCCTTCTACCTGGAACGTGCAAAGCAGGCACAAGGGCGAGATGCTGTTTCCCACCGTCCCTGCCTTTGGTACCCACCGCGTCCACACTGCTTTTGTTTGGAGTGTGGCAGAACCGAAGACGGAAAGAGAGGACCTTTGTTTGCTCAACTGCTGCCTGGCGGGCCCGATGCTGCCCCCAGGTCTCCCTCCCTAGCCCTGGCTACCGTGCCTGGTGCTGCAACCCTGTGCCCAGACAAGATGCTTTCACGAAGGCTGGGGCTCCTCCTTTGTTCCCATATCCACTCTGTGAATTTTCATAGGCAGAGGAATCATGGAGAATAAGATGGGGAAGACTCGTGGCTATAGGAAATCGAGAGGAGAAAATAGAGACCAAAAATAGAAACAAGTTGGGGACTTCCCTGGTGGTCCAGGGGTTAAAGAATCTGCCTGCCAATGCAGAGGACACAGGTTCAATCCCCGATCCAGGAAGATGCCAGCAGCCACGGAGCGACGAAGCCTGTGAACTATAGCTACTGAGCCTCTCGTGCTCTGCAACAAGGGAAACCACGGCAATGAGAAGCCTGGGCGGGCACTGAGACTAGGCAGGAGCCCACACGGCAAAGACCCAGCACAGCCAATAGAAGAAATAAATATTTTTTTTTAAGGAATAAGCCAGAGAGCAGTGGCATATTGTGATGAATGTGTTGGAGAAGTCAAGCACGAGGTTTGGATGGAGAGGCGGGGGTTGGAGAGAACCTTCTTCAGGCGGCAGCTGCGGGAAAGCCTTTATCCTTCATTATCTGCTCCCGCCCAGCTGGTACCCAAGAATGATGGCAACCTCTGAGATCCTCCGACACAGCCAGGCCTCTCCTTTCTGGCCTCTGCCTGGACTGTTTTGCCCAGGGTCTAGACCTGGCTGCTTCCAGATTGCTGTCAGTCTGTCTGTCTGCGCATGCATGCTCAGTGTGTCTGACTCTTTGCGACCCCACACACTTCAGCCCATCAGGCTTCTCTGTCCATGGAATTATCCAGGCAACAATACTGGAGTGGGTTGCCATTTCCTCCTCCAGGGGAATCTTCCCAATGCAGGTACTGAACTGCAGTCTCCTGTGTCTCCTGCATTGGCAGGTGGATCCTTTATTTACCACTGAGCCACCTCGGAGGCCTCAGTTCAAATGTTATGGAGCAGGACACCTCTGTGACAGCGCCCCCCTCAGGAAGCTGCTCCACTGTCTACTGACGGAGAGAATTCCTCTCCAGGGCATCGCTAGTTCAGTTCAGTCGCTCAGTCGTGTCTGACTCTTTGCGACCCCATGGACTGCAGCACGCCAGGCTTCCCTGTCTATCACCAACTCCTGGAGCTTGCTCAAACTCATGTCCATCCAGTTGGTGATACCATCCAACCATCTCATCCTCTGCCGGCCCCTTCAGTGTGTCAGTTGTTCACATCAGGTGGCCAAAATATTGGAGTTTCAGCATCAGCATCAGTCCTTCCAATGAATATTCAGGACTGATTTCCTTTAGGATGGACGGTTGGATCTCCTTGCAATCCAAGAGACTCTCAAGCGTCTTCTCCAACACCACAGTTCAACAGCATCAATTCTTTGGTGCTCAGCTTTCTTTATAGTCCAACTCTTACAACCATACATGACTACTGGAAAAACCATAGCTTTGACTAGACGGACCTTTGTTGGCAAAGTAATGTCTCTGCTTTTTAATATGCTGTCTAGGTTGTTCATAACTTTTCTTCCAAGGAGCATCATTGGTCCATTTCATTTGGAGAACTCATCCCCCTGAAGTGTCTCCAACAGTAACTTATTATGAGGTTATAGTCAGTTTACCCACTAGGATCAGAAGTTCCATGTGAGCAAGGCTATACTTGTCTGATTTACCACCATGACTTGGCCAATAGTTTAAGGCCTGGTCGTAGAAGATGCTTAGTAATTATTGGTTTCGTAGATGAAAGGACAAAGGGTCCATGGGAGGAATAAAATGAGTCATGAGGGGCCTAGAGGGTCAGATCCATCAAACCTAGATAGGGGTGTGTCCTGGGACTGCGGGTCATTGCCTCCGTCCAACAATCTATGCCCTCCCAGAGGCTGCGGCAGAAAAGGCTCTAGGAAGCCTTCTTTTTACCAGGCGAGCTTCTTTCCTTGGGCCGACGAGTCCTGTCAGCTGGGTGTCTGGGAGGAAGACATGTAAATGATGGCTCCGTTAGCTGTTGGGAACCCTATTAAGAGGCTGTGGGCGGACTGGGTGGGGTTAGGTCCTGCAACAGGCTAGAACCGGATTTGCTGAAGTTACAGGGGAGCAGAACCAAGAGGCCAGGAGAGGAAGCAGGGTGGATGTGCAGGGCTGGAGCGGGGTAAGTGGGGGAGGATGTGCAGAGGGCGGAACATAAATCTGAATGAGAGATGGAGGCAGAGAGGGAGGCGAGAGGCCAGACTACCTGGCCTCGCTCTCACCCAGGGGTTCAGCACAGCTCTGAAGCCACCGTTGCTTCTGAATTCTGGCTCCTCCCCTTCCACTGCAGGACTTAGGGAAAATTCCTCAACCTCTCTGAGCATCAGATTCCTCATCTGTGAAATGGGTACAGGGCCTCCGGGAGGGTTAGACCTCACAGTTTGATGAACACTCACACTCTGTCCCTGCCTCTGCTTTGGGAGGATGTGGTGGGGGGATGGAATGTGGGCCCAGCGGGTCCCCGAGTGCAGCGGTTGTTCCCAGGAGCCAAGGTACCAATCTTGGGAGAGTCCGGGACCCTACCCGAGGGAATTAGCACACAGCTATGAGGTGGGGGCCGCCGCCTGGGATCCACTTCTGCCTGCCAGCCCCGTGGACCACATCAGACCCGCCTGCAAAGCCACGAGATCCTCCATCAGGAGCTTGGCCAAGCCCACTCCAGGACGGATCCCTGGATCCCGGCCTCCAAGCCGCTTGCCAGGAAGCCACAAAGTATCCAGTGATGCAGAAGTCTGCTGTGTGGGGCTGGGCAGGGCCAGGCTGCCATCCGGCTGCGGGGCTACCCCGGGCCGGTCCCTCGGGCCCTGGAGACTGCTGTACTCCGGAAATTCCTGCACGGCCATGCAGTGTCCCTGTGCTGGCCAGTGAGGATTACAGCCTCAACAGCTTCCTCCTGGTGGAAAACCTGCCCTTTATGAAATGCAGAGAAACAGAAAGCGAGCATATTGCATCTTTGAAGGTACGTTAGATTTTTTTTTCTGGCTCCATACAGGAAGGACTGATGTTAAAGCTGAAACTCTAATACTTTGGCCACCTGATGTGAAGAACTGACTCACTGGAGAAGATCCTGATGCTCGGAAAGATTGAAGGCAGGAAGAGGATGAGATGGCTGGATGGCATCACCGACTCCATGGGCATGAGTTTGAGTAAACTCCGGGAGTTAATGATGGACTGGGAGGCCTGGCATGCTGCAGTCCAAGGGGTCACAAAGAGTCAGACACGACTGAGCGACTGAACTGAACTGAACTGAACTGACAGTGGTCACTGGATCATGTTGGCCTGGACCTGATCTAATTGGATTGAACAGTGTGGTCTCCAGGGCCCCACTCTTTGTTCACTGGAGGTCCCTGCAGCAGGTGACACTTGCTTCCTACCAAGACTCAAACAATTATCGGATCTCAGGCTTCTAGGTGACTCTTAAGTCATTGAATGCAGACTCTTCCTCCACGTCACCTGGTACTGAGGGCTGAGTCACAATCAGGACCCAACCTGCTTTTGATCTCCTCTAGGGGCAGGGAGCTCACTACCCCTTAAGGCAGCTCATTTGACAAAGATTACTTGGCGAGCTACTTGGGAGATTCTTTATATGGAAGCAGAATCTCTCCCCTCCAAACATTGATGACTTGGATCCTTGCCCCTCCAGACCCCAAACTCCCTGCTCCTTTAGCTCCTGGATGGAGCCCAGGAAGCCCCCACCACTGGCCCCTTCAGCATGGCCTGGTCAGCTAACTGCTGTCTCAGTCAGGATGGACTAGGCCCAGCTGCGTGAATAGCTGACCCCAAAGCCTCCATGTGCTGCAGAAACAAAGGCTGATTTCAGCTTGGGCTGCACATCTGGGGGTGTGGGGGAGGGTAGCAGCTCTTTCCCGTGGGACTTTGTCTCCAGGATTCAGGCTAAGTGAGGCCCTGGACCTGGGATTTGCCAGTCCTTCTGACAAGAGGGAAAAGAGGACATGGTGAGCTGTGTGATGGTCTTGGAGCTTCTGTTCAGAATCAGGCAACCCCAGTTCTGCTCACATTTCCTTGATCAAAGCAAGCCACACGGCTATGCCTGAAATCAGCCTGGTGAAGGATGGATGGTCCTCTCTCGTCTGCCAGATCTCTATTCCTTTAATAGGAAGAGACCTGGAGCTGAGGACCGCCCCTCCCCACCCCCACCCCATTCCTATTCTTACAGCAACAAGTCAGGTCAAACCCTTTCTTCCGCCTTCCAGCTCTGGTAACCCGTGAGTGCCTTCGAGTGGTCCATTTATGTTTTGGGGAAATCTCATCTCTCTGTTGTATCCTCTGAAGGTTCCTGTGCTGGAATTCTTCTCTCATTCCCACCCCTTATCGTTCACCAGTCTTCCACTTCTTTAGGCCTCCTTGGAAATGTGGCTTCCTCCAAGAAGTCCTCCTGGCTTTCCATGCAGTTGCTCCCTACTATCACTCGGTGGCATCACTCCCTGTGATTCCTTCCTGCATTCGTCACACCTCTCACTCCACCAAGCCCATCATTTTGGCCAGACTGAACATTCCTCAAGAACGGGCACAACCTCCACCCTATTCAGTCCTAAACCCTGGATCCTAGTTGGAGACCTAACACACTAAAGACACTCGGTACATTTTGGTCAAAGATGGAATGGCAAAAACACAATGCTTTCACAGAGTCTAATTTTCCTATGAGTTGCTTTTTTTAAGCCCAAAGCGGGTACTTCACATTTCTGTCCCCAAACCCTTATATCCTCTGAGATTTGGCTTATTTTCTGTGCATTTCAGCCCCCTAAACTGGAAATCACGCTGACCTTGCAGCATGAAAAACCCATCACGTGTGTGTGGGCACACATGCACACGCACAGTGAAAAGTCTCCGCTGGGTTTTTGTTTTTGTTTCTTTTCCTCTTTTACCGTATGCAAAATTCCCTAGCGAATTTCTTTTATGAATTGGGCCCTTCTGTTTTATAGCCAGTGCTATTTGCACTCACTGCAAAGCTGTATTATGGCCGCAGATTCTTTTCTTTTTTTTTATGGTCCTGGAACATGGGCCCCAGGAGAAAGTTGATTCACAGAACAACGGCCAGTAAACTGGGCTCCTGCTTCAGCGAAACACTTCTCACAAAAGTACATCAACTCTCTGTTCTTATCCGCTGTCATCCTTCACCTTAACAAGCACACCCCAAAAAAAGTCCTCTGCTTTCTACGGCTTGTTAGGTCTATCATCTTTTTAATTAATAGTGTTTTTACGAAGCCGTCTGAACTGTGTCATTTCCATTATCAGAAACGCATTGCCATTAATGAATCATTTTCATTTCCGATCCCTGGTATCATACTGGTTGATCTCCTGTTTCCATGCCTTCGAATGATAGCATCGTTTTCTGCCCACGATCAAATTTAATTTGGCCTCTGATTATATTAGGCTGTTGCGACTGAAGTGTCAATTTTTGTCAGGCAATTAGGAGCTCTAACCTGTGAAGTTAAGTTTGATAGGCATTGTAATTGGATTGTTACAGTAATAGCCTGGAACGTTCCTTTTCCTCCTGCTTCTTTGATTCTTGATGCAGACTCCCGTCATGAGAACAGAGACATTTGGGTTATTATACAACCTCGGGATGTTTGAGACAACAAGATGCTAAGTCAAAGGTTTTGCAGTGAAGTGTGCTTCCACCTAACTCCAAGTGGGACGTCGAAAGTTTGTGTTATGTAGAAAAATCAGAACAAAGGGGAAGTACGCAGAAAGCACTGGGTAAAGAAAAGTTTCAGATCTCAGAAGTTAGTGTGGATAACCTAGTTCACTTATAGCCTGGTAGGCTGCAAAGAAAGAAGAAGCTCGAAGCATTTAGAACCTCCTCCCTGTCCCTTCCTGCCTCCCTCACATTTCTCTTTCTCCCTCTTTTCCTCCCCCTCCCTCCCCCTCCCTCTCCCTTTTTTCCCTTTCCCTCATCTTGAAAATCTTTCCTCCAGGCAGTGGGCTGAAAACACTGTATTCTTTGATCTCTCAGTTGTCTCCGACTCTTTGCAACCCCATGGACTGTAGCCCACCAGGCTCCTCTGTCCAAGGGATTTCCCAGGCAAGAATACTGAAACAGGTTGCCATTTCCTTCTCCAGGGGATCTTCCCTACCCAGGGATTGAAACTCGAGTCTCCCGCATGGCAGGCAGATTCTGGACCACTGAGCCATCAGGGAAACCTAAAAAACACTGAATGTCATCACGCAAAAGACAAACTTTCTGTGCTCATGCAGTTCACGATGTTATAGTGGGAAAATAGAGAGAGATAAGGACAGTAGGTCCTTGCAGAGAACACTTGGATGCATCAGAAAATTCTGGACCTTACTGGAAGGCTGGGACTTTGCTGCAGGGCAGAGGAGGAGGATGGTCCAGCTGGTGGGAACAGCACGCATAGACACTTGCGTGTATCACAGAATTTGACCACATCAGAGAATTTCAGCCTGGAGGGCACCTGTGGTGCCTGGCTGGGTAGGGCTGGCAGAAGCCAAAGCTGAAAGGGGGCACGCCAGGTGACAAGAGAGGGGCGTCTGGATCTTGTCCTGGAGCCCATGAGTGCTAAAGGTGGGTACAGTGATTTTGGAGGGTGGTGTGGATGACTTCAATAACATCTTAAATATTTCTTCATTTCTGTGTGTATTTATTTGGCTGTGCCAGGTCTTAGCTGTGGAATGTGGGATCTCATTCTCTATTGTTGTTTAGTCACTAAGTCGTGTCTGACTCTTTGTGACCGCATGGACTGCAGCACGCCAGGCTTCCCTGTCCTTCACTATCTCCCTGAGTTTGTTCAAACTCACATCCATCGAGCCGGTGATACCATCCAACCATCTCATCCTCTGTCGCCCCCTTCTCATGTCCTCAATCTTTTCCAGCATCAGTCTTTTCCAGTGAGTTGCTTCTTTGTATCAGGTGGCCGAAGTCTGGAATTTCAGCTTCATCAGTCCTTCCAATGAATATTCCAGACTGATTTCTTTGGGGATTGACTGGTTTGATTTTCTTGCTGTTCGAGGGACTTGCAAAAGTCTTCTCCAGCACCACAATTTCAAAGCACCAAATTCTTCGGCACTCAGCCTTCTTTATAATCCAACTCTCACATCTGTACATGACTACTGGAAAAACCATAGCTTTGAGTGTATGGGGGGCTTCCCAGTTATCTCAGATGGTAAAGAATCTGCCTGCAATGCAGGAGACCCAGGTTCAGTCCCTGGTTGGGGAAGATCCCCTGGAGAAGGAAATGGCAACCCACTCCAGTATTTTTGCCTGGAGAATTCCATGGACAGAGGAGCCTGACGGGCTACAGTCCATGGGGTTGCAAAGAGTTGACACGATTGTACAACTAACACTTGACTATATAGACCTTTGTCGGCAAAGTGATGTCTCTGCTTTTTACTATGCTGTCTAGGTTTGTCATAGATTTTCCCTAACCAGGGATCAAACCCAGGTACCCTTCACTGGGAGCCTCGAGTCTCAGCCACTGGACCACAGGGGAAGTCTCCCAGTAGCATCTTTTTCAGTCCTGATCCCATAGCTCCTAAAGCTCATTTGCTTCACTGCAATCTGACTGCTCTTGATGAATGGAAGTCTGGGCCAGACTGAGAGCAGGGCTCACAGCCCATCAGCCCTTTGGGGTCCCCATTGCACCTGGGGTGAAGGCAGGACTCTCGGGCCTGCCCCCAGAAGGCAGACCAGACCAGTTATTGCCCAAACCAGGGCCCTTCAGGAGACTGAAGCAGGTTGAGGTGTGGTTTGTCACTAATTCTGCCTCTGGGATGGCGGTGTCGTTGAGGACTTCCCCAGGCACCCAGGAGGTGGGCCAGGCACCTGTAAGGCCCACATGGCGTGGCGTCCTCTCACAGTGTCACTGGGCCAGCTTCACTGGCTTTTTTTTTGTTCCCCTTGCTCCTCCAACCACAGGGCCTTTGTACATGCTGTTCACACTGTTGGAACCTTGACCTCATTGTCTTTCATTCCCACACAGGCTCTCTTGCCAGCCAATTCCAGTGCAGTGAGTCAGTGGAAAGTACTAGGAGAAGATGGATGGGCAGGAGGGCAGCTTAGATATTTTTCTCCCCTCCTTCCATCTCTGCATCTCTGGAGAGAGCTGCAGCCTCCACAACTTGGCTCCCACCCAGCACCTCCACCCGCATCATCACCTTGATTTTTCTGCCTTGTCCCTTCAGTCCAGGAATGCGGACAGTTCAGCACCATCTCTTGCTTGCTCTCTTTACATCCTCACTTCTGTGAGGAGCCTCCACTAAAGGCTCATCTTCAGTGGTGAGTTCTTTTCCCTGCCAGGACCTTGGCTGCCACAGTGACCCTGCAGGAAAGAGGCTGGAGCAGATTCCACCCCCGCCCCACCCCCACCCCTCACCCCCTGGCCCCCTGCCGGTGCACCGAGAGCTGTTGCTTGCAGAGGAGCTGATGTTGCCTCTGAAGACAGATGTCAGCAGGCAGAGAATATTGTGAGAGGGGGCTTTTGGGCAGAGAAGTTGGCATTTGGCATTAACCCGTGCATGGAAGTGCAATGGGCTTCCCAGGTGGCCATAGTGATAAAGAACTCACCTGCTAGTGCAGGAGACTCAAGAGATGTGGGTTTGATCCCAGGGACGGGAAGAACCCTTGGAGAAGGAAATGGCACCTCACTCCAGTATTCTTACCTGGAAAATCCCTTGCACAGAGGAGCCTGGCGGGTTACAGTTCTTGGGGCCGCAAAGAATCAAAGACGACTTCACACACACATAGTGCATGGAAGAAAGAGAGAGGGTCTGCTTGTAGGCTGGTGAGCAGCCCAGTTTCTTTCTTTTTCTTTCCCTTTCTTTCCCTTCCTTCAACAAGCATTTCTAGGGCTCCCACTCTGTGCCAGGCACTGTTCTAATCATGATATCAATGCCAGAAATTCCCTGCCTTCTCCAGTGGGAGAAGATCAGAAACTAACAAAGGGCCATATGTATAGTATGGCAAGTGATCATGAAATCCTGGAGAAAAACAAAACCAGGTGAAGAGAACCCTTACCAGGGCTTCCCTGGTGGCTCAGATGGTAAAGTGTCTGCCTGTAATGAGGGAGCCCCGGGTTTGATCCCTGGGTCAGGACAATCCCCTAGAGAAGGAAATGGCAACCCACTCCACTACTCTTGCCTGGAAAATTCCATGGATGGAGGAGCCTGGTGGGCTGCAGTCCATGGGGTTGCAAAGAGTAGGACACGACTGAGCGACTTCACTTTCTTTCACTTTACCAGGTCTTAGTTGTGGCATGTGGGATCTTTAATTGCAACATGCGAACTCTTAGTTGCAGCGTGTGAGATCTAGTTCCTCGACCAGGGATCGAACTTGGGCCTCCTGCATTGGGAGCATGGAGTCGTAGCTTCTAGATAACCAGGGAAGTCCCTGGAGTGTGGTTTTGAAGGTGACATTTTATTAGGGGCTTCTCTGGAAAGGTGGCATTTAGGTGGAGCTCAGAAGGAAATGAGGCAACACGTATGCAGCCAAGCGAGAGATGGGTGCTCCAGGCAGAGAGTACACCCAGTGCAGGGACCTGGGACAGAGGCTTGCTTGGTGTATTCAAGGTCAGCAAAGAAGCCCAAGTGGCTGGAACAGGCAGGATAAAGGGTGGAGCAGAGAAGGACAATGTCGGCAAGGTTGAGGGACCAGGGGAGTCTTGTCTTAGAGGTTGCTCTAAGGGTTTGACATTTTCTCTTGGCAGGAGAGGAATGACATCACCTGGTTGCTGAATGAAATTAGTCTGTCGGGCAAGGGTGGAGGGGCGATGAGTCAGGGCGTGGCTGCAGTGGTCCAGGCAGCCACGAGCAAGGTGACAGCAGAGGAGACGGCGAGAAGACGTCAGATTTTGGATTCGTGTTGGTAGAAGAGCCCAGGCTTCGCTGGGCAGTTGGACCAGGAGCGTGGGGGGCGATGAGATGAGCAAAAGATGCTGCCAAGGTTTCTTCTGTCTTTGGTTGCCATTCACTGGGATGGAAAGACGAACGAGTCTCAGTTTTATCTTATATGCGCCTTCTGTTTGGAGATCAGGAGTTCTCTTCTACTTACTTTGGATTTGAGCTTCCTCCTAAGGATCCACGTGGTGGTATTGATGGGGCAGCAGGATCAAAGGCTCTGAGGTCCTGGGAGACATGAATTCAGGAGTCGTCCCTACAGAGATGGTACCTAACGTCCAAGACTGGAGGGAGTCCTTGTCAACAACAGGGAGGAAGCAGGTCCTAAGACCTTTCAGATTAGCCTCAGTGCAGTCTGGTTGGGAACAGCCCACAGGGATATTTCTGTCCTCTGGACTCTGATATTTCTGATGATTTGTACCATCCACTGTAGCCCTTATTAAAACCTGAATCCTGTGGTATCTATTTCCCGGTATCGTCTTGCATACCCAGTGCCTGGCTCTGAGCACTGAACTGAGGAGATGCTCGGTTATTGAGTAAATCAATCAATGCATGAATAAACCAATAATTGAGTGAGTGAATGAATGAATTACTTGACTTTCCAATGGCATTGTAAACAGCTGAAGGGCCATGGAAAAGTCATGTTCTAGCTTCTTGTACTCCCAGGAAACATCATATAGTGAGAAGATAGATCTGGCATCAAACCCCATCTCTGCTTCTTGCAGGCTGTGTAACCTGGGGCAGGTCATGTGCCTCTCTGAGCTTAGGCTTCCCTGTTCACAAAAAGAGGGCTACTGTGAAGGATCAGGAGAGGCAGTGGGTCACGGTGCTGAACATACAGTAGGGCTACCCGGGTCTTTTTTTTTCTTTCTTCTGCCCCCTGCCCCTGCTCTCTAGGGTCAGATGAGGTTGGGCCCAGAGTGATCAGCCAGCTAATGAGAATTAATTTTGCATGAAGAGTACCAGGGTCTTGAGTTTTATCTGATAATTTAGATTCTCAAAATCTCTTTCGCATATGTTTTCTCTCTTGTCCGTTGATGACTCAGGGATCACTTAGACAGGTAGTAGTTACTGATTTTTCTGATGGGCTAAAGGCTGGGTGGGGTGGTCAGAACCCCATAGTTGGTAGGTGAAGAGAGGAGTAGCAAGAACTCTCCTGATTCACAGTTTTTACAAGTCACCCATTCTTTAAG
Source organism: Capra hircus (assembly GCF_001704415.2). NCBI lineage: Eukaryota > Metazoa > Chordata > Mammalia > Artiodactyla > Bovidae > Capra > Capra hircus. The sequence continues at coordinate 61,315,307 of NC_030828.1, forward strand.
TGCCCTGACCCCATGAAATAGCTCTTAAATAAAGTGTAAAGATTCAGGAGGGCAAAGTAAAAGGCCCAGGCTGAGCTCTGGGGATCCAGTGTGAAGCATCACTGCCTCACATGCTGAAGCCCCTCTGGGAGACGTTGGCAGGGGGAGGCTGATAGAGAGCTTCAATTTGCAGATCTGTAAAACGGGTTCTTTGCAGCCTACCTTCCTTGTGGTTATTTGCTAGGCCTGCAGTGCCCTCCCTGCCATCACCCGAATCTCGAAGTCAGCTCTAATTACCCTTCAAGGCCTAGTTTACAAGAAGGAAATGGCAACCCACTCCAGTATTCTTGCCTGGAGAATCCCACAGACAGAGGAGCCTGGCAGGCTACAGTCCATGGGGTCGCAAGAGTCAGACATGACTTAGCGACTAAAACCACCAGCACCACCTCCAGGAAGCCTGCCTTCCTGTCCTGCTATCCTCCTCCACTTTAAAGAGACCTCACTGCGAACCTCCACGGCAGTTGGTGCCTCCGTCTGTGTTCCTGGCTACTCTCTCCCCAACTTAGACCTATGAGAATGCGTGGCATCCGTCCCTCTGAGGGCAGAGGCCCTGCTGGTCCATCCCTGCACCCCTGTCAGGCCTGCGGGAGTGCTGTGAGGTTGTGAGTGAGTGACCCCAGGAGGGGACCGCAGAGGCGCAGGTCAGCCCAGAATCGTGCAATGAGCAGGAGGCTGACCTGGGAGCAGGGAGCAGGAAGCAGATTATGGGTGATGAAGGGAGACAATTGAGGCAGCTCCAGGTCTGCATGTGGACTTAGAGGCCAACACGGCACACACCATTGGCTCTGTTTTCTAGAGGATGAAACCAAGTCTTTAAGAGACGAAGCAGCCACCCCAAGTCACAGGGTTCCAAAGGGGCACAGCCAGGACAGGAGTTCGGCCTCCTGATGCTGCTGGTTCTGCTTGGTGGGAATCACTCCTGATGCCCCTGAACCTGCAGCCAAGGTGGCCCCATGCCTGACACCCACCTTCCCCAGGGAGCCCGAGGCTGGAGCCGGCCTGGGGGCCAGCTGACTCTGCATGTGAACTTACAGCTGGTTAGTGAGCTTCATTTCAGGAGGACATTCTGATAGTAACCAGCGCCTTGTCTCCTGAGGCATGGCCAACCCAGGTCAACTCTTCCGCCCGATGCCTGGTGTGTCAAGGTTAGTGGCCACGGTGTCTGTAACTACTGCTACCTTCCAGGCCTGCTTCTACCGGTCAGCGCCGCTCCACCCTGGACAGGTCTGGGCCTCTGGTTCCCCACCTCCAGCGCTGACATCCAGCACATCCTACATCTGGCTTTTACCTCCTCTGACCCAGGCAAGGGGCACCCAGCAGTGTCAAGACAATGTTCCGTACTTGACCTGAGATTCCTTCAAGCTCTTAACTTTGAAGGATTGTGGATAAAGTGGTGGAGAGATGGTAATTCCTGGGAAGCTGAACCACAGAGATGGGACAGGGTCCTGGGCGAGGTGTGAACCACTTGAACTAGGTGTGACCACTGAATGGTGAGCTGGAGAGCGAGGCACCCAGAGGTCTGGATCCCAGCTCCGTTGTACACTAACCATGGGAATGTGCACAATTTGGCCTCGGTTTTCCTTACCTGCAAGATGGAAAGATGACAGGGCCTACCTCGTGTTCTGTGTGCGGATTAAATGAAGAAATACAGTAAAGTGCCTTCTTCACTGTGAACACAGGGCTGTGCTAGTTATTATCGCCACTGATCAACAGAGCTGGGAGGAGGCAGGGTTCTTGCCCCAGGCTTGATCCAGACTTACTTAGTTCCTCCCTTCCTCCCCAAGGACAGACCTTTAACTCCGTAGAAGCTGGGGATTAACGTACTGAATAAGCTAAGAAATTCGGGCTTATGTTCAAGGGGCTCCCTGTCTCTCCACAGGTCCACCATGGGGAGGCTGTGTTATGAGCAGGGGAGACTTTCATTCTACCACCTACCATGGGCAAGGTGTGATCAAGGAAGGCTTCCCAGAGGTGGTGACATAGGAACAAGGTTTTGTGAAAGAAGGGAAGGCAAACTGTTTGATTCTGGAGCCTGAGGTGTCAGAGAACATGGGCAGAGATGAGCAAGAGAGGCTGGCTGTATGAGCCTGCCTGCTATCTTTAACCTGGGATGGGCAAACCACCACCTGTGGTCAAAGCCAGCCTGCAGCCTGCAAGCTAAGAGTGGTTTTCACAGTGAACATTTGCAATTGATGTGGGGGATAGGAAACACTAATTTTACCATCAGTTAAATCAAATGTTGGGCATTCCAGGAGCTAATGGTAAAGAACCCACCTGGCAATGCAAGAGACAGACATGAGTTCGATCCCTGGGTCAGGAAGATCCCCTGGAGTAGGCAATGACAACCCACTCCAGTATTCTTACCTGGAGATTGCTATGGACAGAGGAGACCGGCGGCCTATAGTCCATAGCGTCACAAAGAGCTGGACACCACTGAAGCAAGAGCACTCACGCTTTTTTTAATCTCAGAAAAGAGAGAAGTCCATTCTGCTCATATGTAGTAGACCTGGGTTACCAAAGTTTATACTCAACTGTTGTACTTTAATTTCATCAACAGAAATTTGAGGAAAAAGTTTTTCTTCTCTTGTTATATAAGTACCTATGTGATATCATAGATTGTGTCTCTTGGCCTGCAAAACCTAACATATTTAATATATGGCTTTTTACAGAAAATGTTTGCCAATCCTGGTGTTAAATCCCAGGAAAAGACAGGACGTTCAAATTCACTGAGCTAAGGAGTGTGCCAATACTTTCAGATGTGCTATCTTTTGAATCTTGACCACGACATGTGCAAATTTCACAAACGGTAAAAGGAGGTGCTGAGAAGTCAAATGGCCCCCAAAGTGGCCCCAGAGCCCAGCCTTGGTCCTTTGCACCCAGCCAGGACACTGTGCAGCCAGGTCAGCTGCAGCCAGGTGACACACAGGTCAGGAATGCCTGGATTCTGCTATTTAAATTTAAAAGAGTCATTCTGTCTAAAGCCCTCTGACATTTCTAGTTTCTCACTGGGAGCCTGGATATCACCAACTTAGACTCCAGGTCACTTCCTGAGTTCCTCCCTAGACCCTTGTCAGACAAGCATCTGAACATCCCCTTCTTGTCCCTGCCTCCACTGGGAATGTGGCTGACGGTCCTGGAAGGTCAAAAGTGCAGCCTTTATAAATGTCAGGACCAGCCATCAAGACCGCGGGTGGTCTCAGCTGTCACCGGGTCTGTGGCCCCATCCTGGCTGCTCTCTGGGCCTGGGATGGCAGGTGGCCCCTCCGGGTGTGTGGGCACCTCGGTGCCACACTGGGAATGCCAGTCGTGCACTTGCCCAGTGGCACGATCAAGCCAGAATAAATTGTAGAAAACTTAATGGAAAAGCCGAAAACACGCACATTAAGAAAACAAATCCAAGTTCCTCGGCGTGCCTTTGGATGCCGGCCGCAGTGTTGATCGTCGTCTTTATTAACTTTCCGTCCTGCTTGATGTCGAGTGACAATTATCATAGCCAGGCGATCAATACCTCATTAATGGTAAGCTCTTGAGCAGAAATCGCAAACTGGGTCTTTCTGAAATGCACACTCCTTTTTTTCTTTCCAAGTTCTCTTGCTCGTGCAAAGAGAAACACCGTGGATTTGCCTCGAACCAACAAACAAAACCCTCCCGCGCTGGGAACGCTCACTCCCCAAGGCACCTGTTAGTTTTGCCAGGCAAATGCCCGCCCCCTCCACTGATGTCTGTTCTGATGAGTGGAGATGTTGAAGAGTTCCCCATTTCTCTCTGATGTCAGAGATGTTTTAACCAGCTGGGGGCAGAATTACATTCTGGAAATTCTAGGGGATGAGGAAAAAAAAAAAGTGAATATTACAGATACAGTAGTCTTTTGGAGTCTGAGCTTCGCTGTTAATGCATTATAAAACAACTTAAAAAATCCTATCAGGAGAAGTGATGTCTGAAGCCACGTTATATTTTAAAAGTGTCAGGACACGGGCGAGTTTACATTTGACAAGCAATTTAAATATTTCAATATATTTTATATCTTGAAAAAAAATTGCCATGATCAAAACCTAGATGAAACTCTTTCATTTGGTACCTGGGTAGGAAAACATTGAGTTACAAATCTTTTTGACAATGTGGATTCTGGGTGTTACATAACCATTTTTAATCTTCTGAAATATTTCATTGCCTGGGAAAGCAAATCAGGGACAGGATATTGTGTGCTTTTAAATTCATTTGTCTTAACACCCTTTCACTTTCTTGTTCTGCTTTGATGGTCTGATTACTTCTCTACATAAATATAAGCCGGAATTCATTCTAAGTATAAGCCTTATCTCTTTCCTCAGTGGCGATAGGGGATGCAGAGGGTCTTTTTTTTCCTTGTGCATCAAAGTGAATTTAGCAGTGAATGGTGTCTGCTGTTGCAGAAAAGCCCATTTATTTATCCTTATAATCAGAGCAGCGCAGACAACAGAGCCCAGCACTTCCTTTCAGGTTCGGATGGAGGGAAGATTTATTGAGCACATACTATGAGCCGGGCCCCCTGTGAGGCATGGCCCTGCCGAGAGAGAAAGGAAGCCACTGGCCTGTGTGAGCACTTTAACCCTGTTAGCTGCTGCACCAGGAAAGGAAATTAACTTGTGCCTGCCCTCAGGGAGGGAGTGGGGCTGCTCGGTGTTGTCTGAATTCAGTTTTTCTGGTGGAGGACCTGGTCCCCAGCAGTGAATGGACTGGGGAGGGCAGTCATATAGCAGTGATGGGTCAGGGACTGGAATCCCGGGAGGAAGGGAGGTGGGCGAATATTTCCTGTGCTTTGCTTTCTTCTTGGGCTCATCTGCAGGTCAGTGGTGGGGCAGGATTGCTGAACATGCTGCATCAGCTTCTGGGTCTCTGTGGATTGCGGTAGAAAAACTTCTACTGACATTTTATCTCTTCCCAAATTTCTTTTGCAAATTCTTCCCCACACCAGCCCCCATTTTTTTGTCTAGGCATCATTGATGAAACAGTCCCCAAAGTGAGGAGGCTAACCCAGCTCTCCAGTGCTATCAAGGGGCATGAAAGCCCCCAGAAGGACTCACACTCCATGGAAGGGCCACCTGAGTGACTTCCCAGTGCACTTCAGCCAGAAACCGTCTCAAGTTGATTATGGTTGAGTTGGAGGTGGAGACTTGCCCCCTGGACAGAAAGCCATGCCTTCTAGTCGGGGAAAGGGTGGCAGACTGGGACAAAAACTATTCCATGGTCAGGTGGTCAGGTGAGCAAATAAACAAAACATTGGACCCCAGTTAAAATTGAGTTTCAGATACACAACGAATAATGCGATACTGGGGACTCACCCTAAACATAATTTTTCGTGTTGTGTCATTAAATTTGGAATTTAAATTGAAACGGCCTCTTGTAATTTTTCTGATAAGCCCATCAGAAGGACATGCTCTGTTCAGGGGTTTTTGCCCTAACGGGTAACTCTTAAGGTACAAAGGACCTGGGTTATGTTTTTGGTGGTAATGGTAGAATTTATTTCAATAGGAAGACATGACTTAGAGGACTTGAAGACCCTTCTTCCAAAATCTCTCTCAACACTGCATCCCCAAGCCACCCACAGATAAACGTGTAAGACCACACAGTGGGCTTGGTAATGTAAGCTTACAATTGTGCTTCAGCTTTAAAACCAATCCCTTGCCCTTCTTTCCAGCAGATGGTCACCTAAATTCCCTCCCATGGAGGCAATTTAGAGTCTCTTTGGCTTTAATCAAATATGCTTTCAGGGAGTCTCACTTGGATCAGTTCATCCCTGTTTAGTTATAGCAACTGGTCAGGCCACAGCACCAGCTCCCACTCGGAGCAGGTGGAACCGTCTCTCGGAAGGGCCACATGGATCTTGTCACCTGGGACTCACATACCTGTGCCAGAAGGTGATGTCGCAACCGTCAGGAACACTTCACCTGGCGAGCTTTTAAAGGTCCCACTGAGATGCCCTTCCTTCTAGCAAGGCTTTCTCAGCCGGCCCCACCCCATTCCGGCTCTCTCCAGCTGGCCCAGGAGTTGGCTGGCCTCTGCATGCTTTCAGGGCTTCTCTGACGCTTCCCGTCAGAGCTGTTGCCACTGTGTGATCCCAGAGCTGGTGTGTTTGCATCTCGCACTAGACGTTCAGCATCCTGAGCCCCAGAGACCCATTTCATCCATCGCGCTGTCTCAGAGCCTGGCAGAGGCTGACCAGCGCAGGTGTTCAGGATGGGTTTGCCCATTGATAGACAGCTGATGAGGGAATGAACAAACCAGTGGGTGGAATCAAGGGATGAGTGAGTAACTTGGTAAAACATGTGTGAAATAATATCACTTGAAAAAATCCAACGCAACTCTTTGCAACCCCATGGACTATACAGTTCATGGACTTTTCCAGGCCTGAATACTGAAGTGAGTAGCTTTTCCCTTCTCCAGGGGATCTTCCCAACCAAGGAATCAAACTCAGGTCTCCCATATTGCAGGCAGATTCTCTACCAGCTGAGCCACAAGGGAAGTCCATACTCCACTAAAAATTAATTTTGAAAATTCAACAAAATAGCTTTTTGGCAAAAATATACACATCTTTTAAAAATTACAGAGTAAGAGGAAAAAGCTCATCGGCCAAAGCAAGGACCAGGTACACTGACCCCACACCCATGAGGCCAAGGACATGAAGGTCACAGTAGCCGTGACCTTGTACGGGGTGTCAGACCCGGCTGCTGAGGGCTGCGGGGTTAACACAGGGCTGGTGGTCCTGGAGATCCCCAGTGTGCCCAGGATTCCTTTCCTGTGGGGGCTTCTTTATTTAGTATTAGTGATTCAGTCGTGTCTGACCCTTTGAGACCCTCTGGACCGTAGCCCACTAGGCTCCTCTATCTATGGGATTTTTCATGCAAGAATACTGGAGTGGGTTGCCATTTCCTCCTTCAGGGGATCTTCCTGACCCAGGGAGTGAACCCGTGTCTCTTGAATCTCCTGCATTGGCAGGTGGATTCTTTACCACTAGGGCCAACTGGGAAGCCCAGTGAACACACAGGACACTCCAAGAACAATCACGTGCAAACCGTGGGTGGAGGCTGCAAGTCAGGGGGAGGGTCTGGAGAAGGCTGAAACGAATGACTTTAATCCCCAGGATCACAATTTCCCTTTTGTTATCTCTTCCAAGTGTCAAAAGCATCGGGGCCTCAGAACTATGGTCTGGATGCCACTCAGAGCCCATCGCTGACAGCAGGGGCCGAGGATGCACAGTAGGTCAGTGCCCCTGGGGTTGGACTGCAAAGATGAGGCTGTGTCCCCAGCGGGAGTGCCGGGGTGGACTGGAGACCCTGGGTCATGGCACAAGAGGCATTAATTTTCACAGGCTATTGATTCTGAAATTCTCTCACTTTCTTTTATAAAAAAATTATTAAATAAAATACAAGGTTGTTAGACCAGAGGGTACACCTGAGATACTGAATCATAATAACCATGGAATGAGGAAAGCATTATTCATTGAATGCTTACTGTATGTGTCAGGAACCTTGTATACCTTCCTTCATTTAAACCCATCTCAGCATTGACCACATGACCAGTGATGCTGTGCTGTGCTAGGTCGCTCAGGCGTGACTGACTCTTTATGACCCAATGGGCTGTAGCCCGCCAGGCTTCTCTGTTCATGAGGATTCTCCAGGCAAGAATACTGGAGTGGGTTGCCATGCCCTCCTCCAGGGGATTTTCCCAACCCAGGGATCAAACTCAGGTCTCTCACACTGTGGGCCGACTCTTTACCATCTGAGCCACCAGGGAAGCCTACGAATACTGGAGTGGGTAGCCTATCCCTTCTCCAAGGGGTCTTCCTGACCCGGGAATTGAACCAGGGTCTCCTGCATTGCAGGCAAATTCTTTACCAGCTGAGCTACCAGGGAAGCCCAACCAACGATGCTGAGAGAATCTTTATCTCGCTTTTGCCAAAACTTCTCTGTGCAGAAAATGCACTGATGCCTCCACAACTCTATGCAACCGAAGTGAAATTCCAATGGCTGTCAGAGTCTTTATTGAATCAAGAGCAAGGCGAGCTGGCTGTGTTTGTCTGACTGCACTTCCGGTCACTGAGTCCCTAAATGGACAGCTGGAAAACTCCTAATTGGTAACCGATCAAATTATCTTGTTAGGAAGATAGATGGCTATGAGAGCAGAGAACAATGTAATTGCATGTGGGTTTGATTCAATATTTAGTCACCCCATAAGCATGTAAAACTTATATTTTGGTTCCTGGACTGTTTATCTCAAAGGATTTGGTTGTTGGGTATTAAAATCTAATGAGCTTCCCCAGTGGCTCAGTGATGAAGAATCTACCTGCCAATGTAGGAGATGCGGGTTCGATCCCTGGGTCGGGAAGATCCCCTGGAGGAAGATATGGCAACCCACTCCAGTATTCTTGCCCGGAAAATTCCATGGATAGAGGAGCCTGGTGGGCAGGCTACAGTCCAGGGTTGCAAAGAATCAGGTACGAGTGAGCACATCCACGCACAAAGTCCAACACGGGAAGCGAAACCTCACTGAAGCTGTTGCGGGCTTTGAAAAGGAAGGCTGGATGGAGCCAACCCCAGGCTTCTAAACTCAACCCCTTTGATCCTGTTAAACACCAAAAAACATTTATTTATCTCTGGCACAAAAGATCCTGGCCTTTGGCTTGAGTGTACACATGTGGAATTACCATTTTCTTGCAGGAAGAGGGAGATTGAGATCTTCTAGGGTCAAACCCTGTCTTCTTGTAGGTGAAGGAGTTAGCAAGAGAGGTTGATGTCCCACTATGACCTGGGATCAGAGCCAGGACTGGGGTCAACCTTCTGGATCTGTCCTGCAGCGATTTTCACATAAGAGACTCAGGTGCTGCCCACATTCATAGCTGGACCCTGGAATCACCCTGCTTTCCCCCAACCCCATCCCCTGGGCCTGTGAAGTCCTCACATTCTTTGGTGCCTTTGTGCTCTCTTCTGCCTCTTTCTTAAGCATCAGCTCACGTGACACCTCTCTGAAGAATCCTTTTCCTACTGTGGCCAGTTCCCCACCTTTCCAGAGCTGAGAAGACAATAGGGTGTTGAACAGAAAAGTTAGTGGGTTTGTGTGAGTGCTGTCATGCCCCACTCTTTGCGATCCCATGGACTAGATAGCCCGCCAGACTTCTCTGTCCATGGGATTTTCCAGAAAGGAATACTGGAGTGAATTGCCATTTTCCTCCTCCAGGGGATCTTCCTGACCCAGGGTTCGAACCCGCACCTCTGGCATCTCCTGCAGTGGCAGGCGGATCCTTTACCACTGAGCCACCTGGGGGGTGATGCACAAATGCCGGCATCCCAGGACATTTCCATAAGCGGACCACACCCCTTTCTGCTGCCCATTGCTTTGTCATGTCTCTAATGTTCACCTACGGCTCCTATAAACTGTACGACGCTCTCTCTGCATTTCCTATGAACATCTAGCTCCAGATATTTCATTCAGAGTTCTCTGAATGAAATGGGGTGCACTCCACTGGGGTGCTGGCATTATTCAGTGCTTTTGGACAATCTGTATTATTTGACACGGAATTTTCTTCCTTACTTTAGCCACTAAGAAACTCAGAGCCAGGATCTGAACTCAGTTATGGCCATTGTGCCGACCCCTGTTTGTTAACATCACTTTTTCTTATTTCTCTTCCTGTTATACTCCTCTTGTTTTATGTTGGCTGTCCTCAAATCTGTTTTTTTTTTTTAATTGAAGGATGCAGGGTATAAATACATCTGATGAGTACATTTTAAAAATAATCTTGTGGAGGAATAATGCTCTGCTATTTCAAGATTCATCTTTTAGGTTACAGATTACATGAACTTCTGGGATTCTCTAATTATAAACAATGCGGAGACTGGGTCCTTGTATGAAGCCATAGCCCCTCTGTATCTGTCCCCACTGTGTAGTGGGGGCTCATGGCCTGGTAGACCTCCCCGTCTAGTCTGTGGGCTCCTGGAAGCAGAGTCACACCTGCTGGTTCCTCACCCATTATAGGTCCACAGTGAAGGTTATCTGAATGGACATGCCAAAGCCCTATAGCTCTCCAGAGTCCTTTCTTTAATGCTTACAAAAAGGGGGAAGGAAAGGAAATAAGGTAAAAACTAAGATCATGGCATCTGGTCCCATCACTTCATGGGAAATAGATGGGGAAACAGTGGAAACAGTGTCAGACTTTATTTTTCTGGGCTCAAAATCACTGCAGATGGTGACTGCAGCCATGAAATTAAAAGACGCTTACTCCTTGGAAGGAAAGTTATGACCAAACTAGATAGCATATTCAAAAGCAGAGACATTACTTTGCCAACAAAGGTCCGTCTAGACAAGGCTATGGTTTTTCCAGTGGTCATGTATGGATGTGAGAGTTGGACTGTGAAGAAAGCTGAGTGCCAAATAATTAATGCTTTTGAACTGTGGTGTTGAGAAGCCTCTTGAGGGTCCCTTGGACTGCAAGGAGATACAACCAGTCCATTCTAAAGGAGATCAGTCCTGGGTGTTCTTTGGAAGAAGGACTGATGCTGAAGCTGAAACTCCAGTACTTTGGCCACCTCATGTGAAGAGCTGACTCATTGGAAAAGACTCTGATTCTGGGAGGGATTGGGGGCAGGAGGAGAAGGGGACGACCAAGGATGAGATGGCTGGATGGCATCACCGACTCAATGGACATGAGTTTGGGTGAACTCCGGGAGATGGTGATGGACAGGGAGGCCTGGCATGCTGTGATTCACGGGGTCGCAAAGAGTTGGACATGACTGAGCGACTGAACTGAACTGAAGGCAAAAACCCAAATAACAGTTGTTATCATTTCTTATTAAGTTTAGTAGAAGTATTTGCAGAGAAGGCAATGGCACCCGACTCCAGTACTCTTGCCTGGGAAATCCCATGGACAGAGGGCCTGGTGGGCTGCAGTCCATGGGGTCACTAAGAGCCGGACACGACTGAGTGACTTCACTTTCACTTTTCACTTTCATGCATTGGAGAAGGAAATGGCAACCCATTCCAGTGTTCTTGCCTGGAGAATCCCAGGGATGGGGAAGCCTGGTGGGCTGCCGTCTATGGGGTTGCACAGAGTCAGACATGACTGAAGCGGCTTAGCAGCAGCAGCAGCAGCAGCAGCAGAAGTATTTGTATTTTATTTTATGCAAGGTTCTTCTGAGTCTAACCACAAATTACCTCTTTAACTTCCCCTTTTTGCACATTCCGTTGCTCCTCCCATCCCCCACACATCAGCCATATAACATATTACTCTGATCTTTAAGCATAGAATGCCCTTTCCTCCACTTCTTGCACAGACCAACTCCTATTCATCCTTCAAAACCTCAGTAAAGTGACTTGCCTGTAGAATTAATGTTTATGTATATGACACTGGAGCAATTAGCCCACTGTATTATGATGGATGGTGGTTTTTACCTGAAGGAGTGGCTAAGAACCTAGGCTTCCTGGACTTGAATCCTAGAGCTGCCACTTAGCAGTCATGACGAGACTTTGAACAAGATACCTAATGACTTTCTGCCTTAGTTTCCTCATCTGGAAAATGGAGTAACAAAAGCGTCCCCTTTAGGAGGATGGCAAGGTAAATAAAGTCAGATACCAGGACAGTACCTGGCTGTGGGTCAAGATTAGTCCTGTGTTTAATGTCTTATTTTCCCCTCAGCTCTTCAGGATGTGATATCTGTAATATATTAAAAGGTAAGATCCAGAGCAAATGACTACGGAGTGAGTAATTGAATGAGAAGGCCAGATTATGGGAAGTACTAGTCCTTTTTCAAGGGAATTTATTTATTTTGGGGAAAGGTCTTCATTCTCTCCTTCCAGCAGCAAAACAGGCCCAGGAGGAGAGACCTTCTTGGGTGGAAGGAGCCACACATTCTTTAGGCAGATACTGTCTTCCCTTCTGCGTTTTTCTTCCCTTTGTTGGGAGAAGGTGGTGGAGTGGGACACCCACGTAGATATGGTGGATGAGCTGGTTACGAGGAAATTGTCTCTCAACTGAGCAAAAGTAGAAACCTCCAGTGGACTTGCCTTCCCTGCTCCCACTCCCAAAAGGGAAATGCAGCTGATTCCTCTACAGCCTGTAGAGAGAACAAAGGAGATGTGGGACCAGTCTAGGGGGCTAGCAGCAAGAGAGATTAGTGGGCTTCCAATACCATCCCCCTATCCGGGAGTTTGGCAGGAGTTCCTCTGGATCTGAGACTCTCAGGAACCAGGGCCTGAGGAGGAGTTACATCTGCCCAATACTTATTGACCCGAGCTTCAGGCTCACCCTCACAGAGTCCCTGGTCCCGAGGTGAGAGGGAAAGAAAATAGGCACTCTAGGATATTCCTGGTGACAACACTATGATCTGGAAGTATGTATGCTGGGAACCCAGAGCTTCAGATTCAGGGGTAGAGTGCATGGAAGGCTTCCTGGAGGAGGTGATGTCTATATCACTACCCAAGGGAGTAAATGAGAGAGAGCTTGGTCAGGTCAGAAAGTTTTGAACAAGTGAATAAAGTAAGTTTAAAAATCTTTTTCTAAGAGTTTCTGAGCCTCCACACTGAGGCAGGCTCCTGACCTTGCCTAGCTTGCGAGTGGGTCAAAACTCTTTGAGTCTTGGGAAAGCTGTTGCCCATGGATGGCACAGGCCATCTGGGGCTGTTGTTTTATTTTATTTGTTAAAATTTATTTTTTAATTGAGGAAAATTGCTGTAGAGTGTTGTGATGATTTCTGCCTATAATGCAAATCAGCCATAATTATGCACATATCACCTCCCTTTGAGCCTCCCCGCCTCCCCTATTTCAGCCGTTTAGGTCGTCATAGTGTGCCTGGGTGGGTTCCCTGAGTTATACAGCAACTTCTCACCAGCTAGCTGTTTTACACAGGGTAGCATATATAGCATATAATTTCTCTGTTCGTCCCACTCTTTCCTTCCCCCACTGTGTGCAAAAGTCCGTTTTCTATGTCTGCATCTCCATTCCTTCCCTGCAAATATATTCATCAGTACCATTTTTCTAGATTCCATATATGTGTGTTAATATGTGATATTTGTTTTTCTCTTTCTTACTTCGCTTTGTATAACAGGCTCTAGGTTCATCCCCTTCACTAGAACTGACTCTGTGGCTGTTATTTTAAGATCTGTATTATGTCAGTTATAACATGAGGTTCACGTAATGATTTCTGGACCCTAAGCTGGTCCTATTCACAGCCACAATGAAAGCAGCAACAATTTTCCTTAAATATTTCACGAAATATTGAAAAAAGCCCATTTCTTTGAAACGGCATTTTCTAGCATTCATGCAATCACGCCATCCATATAGAACTTCCTTGGGCTGAAGAGTTTCTTCTGCAGAATTCAGATTATACTTTGTGATTTAAAACTGTTGTGATAAGAGGCCCCATAACGCTACAATTATGGTGTTTCGAGATCTCCTAACTGTGTCTATTTCACAGCTGGAATAGGTCTCTTTGGGGAGGGTCACACCTCACTGGTGTTGGCAAAGTACAATTAAATTAGTCAAAGTGTAATAAAGTTGTGGGGAAACGTCGAGATATAAGAACCGAAAATAAAATAAGGATAATTTAATCATTAAAATTGGCGCTGGTTTTGAGGACATTCATTGCTATGGAGATGTTCGAGCAGATTCCAGCTTGCATTTTAATGGTGAACTTAAATAAATCTGAGTCCTGGAGAGAAACTGCTAAGTGTATGGAATCCGAGCTAATCAGAGAAAAAGCTCCGTCTTGGAGTTAAACCCGGGTAGTCGTTCGCGGGGAAGAAGCCGAATCATCCAAACTGTGTCTGTTTTTTTAGAATTTATTTTCAAGTTCTTGGAGTTTTGGAGTCAAGTCCAAACTCTCTAACCAGGCATGTGAGGCCCTTAGCATTCTGAACCCACTTCTCTCCAAAATTTCCATGGCCTAATCTGTCCCTCAGGTCCACAGGGGCCCCCCTCTCCTTCAGGGACCATTTCAAAGGTACCCCATCTCTTGGTAAACCCCGATGCTTTCCTGGAACCCTTGTCTCATGGACCATGTGGTGCCTCCAAGTGTGGCTCTGGACTCAGACTTCGTGGGTTCAAATTCCAGTTCTGACATTGACTGAGATTCTGTTTTCTTTCTCTGTAAAATGAATACAGTAGTAAAGCCGGCCCTTAGGATGGATGCTTAGCAGAGGGGCCAGTTCCCTCATGTGCCTGGGAACCACTGCGTGGTTACTAGAAATCACTGTTGTCACTGGAGCTCTTGTGCCTTCTCTCTCTGTGATGGACATACAGGGGCTCTTTATTGCAGTTTAAGGACCTCGTAGAAGGAGAAGATGACTTATACATCTTTGCGTTTAGTAGAAAGGTCAATGAAGATGTTTAATAAACAGATATCTGCCGATAGCAGCATATTTTTATCCAGGAAAAGTAGATAGTTTCTTTCTAAATAATAGTGCATGACTCTAACTATTCTATCTCTTGGAACAAGATAAAAACCCAGAAGAACAACTAAGTGAAGAGGAGCTAGGCAATCTAACTGAAGAAAGAATTCGGAGTCATGAGAATAAAGATGATTCAAGATTTTGGAAAAGAACGGAGGCGCGGACCGAGAAGATGCAAGCAATGTTTAACAAAGAGCTAGAAGATTTAAAGAACAAACAGAGATGAACAATACAATAACTGAAATGAAGGCTATTCTAGAAGGGATCCATAGCAGATTAAATGAGGCCAAAGAACCAGTAAGTGAGCTGGAAGGCAAGAGGGGTGGAGATCACTGCCATGCAACAGAATAATGAAAAAAGAATGAAAAGTAACGAGTCTGTCTCTATAATGGGGAGAACTTTTAGTGTCCCCGTGTGCCTGGATTTGGGCTCAGTGATTTACACAGAATTCCACGAGGTCAACACTCATTATCATCCTCAAGTGCCGATTCATTTGTTAGAGTACACTAGCAACTGAGGTGACTTAGCAGCAGCAGCAGCAGCTGCTGAACAAGAAAAAAACCCCAAAAGGGTATTTCCAGATCAAGTAACAGCTCAAGGTGGATGTTTCCATGCAGGACAGCTCCCTTCACACTGTGATTCAGGAAGCCAGGCGTCTCCCATCCTGTGTCCCCACCATCGCTTTGTGGTTCCCCTGCAGGGGGAGGGAAGCCAAAGGAGGACTTGGAGGAGGCGGCCCTACTTCTTAGGGACTTGCCCTGGAAGTGACACAGACTAGCGGCCACACTCGGATGCAGGGAGGGAGGCTGGCTGGGAAATGTGGCCTGGGGACCCCTGTTGTGCCATCAGAAACTGACTCCAGGGACTCCCCTGGTGGTCCAACGGCTGAGATGCCTTGCTGCCAACGCAGGGGGCCTGAATTTGAACCCCTGGATGGGTAGCTAGATCCCACATGCAGCAGCTAAGAGTCTGTGTGCCTCATCAAAAGGTTCCGCACGCTGCAACAAAGACTGAAGGTCCCATGTGCTCCAGCTAAGACCCAACACAGCCAAGTCACAAATAAATAGGAAAAGAACTGATTCTGTGTGTCTCTTCCCAAGTGCACGTTCGATGAGTGATGTCACGTGGGTAACTTGAAGTCTCTGAAGTGGGAGTTTTTTGGTTTGTTTTGGTGCTAGTTGGTCAATGTACTGGCCTCTTCCCAGAGACAATGGTGTTCATTGGAAGGGAGAACATGAACTTTGGAAGGCAAATGGTCCTCTCTGCTAGGTATAATAATAACCCCTCCTTTAAAAAAAAAAAAAAAAAGGGAGGTTTAGGCACACTTACTTACTTTGCCCTGGACTTCAGAGCTAGTGAGAATCAAGTTAAAGAAGGACTTCTAACTTCAGCTCTTACCGCCCTGCCATCTGGCCTCCCAAACCCAGAACATTCACTTGCAAGATTATTAGCAATTCTATTTTTAATGTATCCACGTGTTTACCCTCCCCAAAACTATTTTAGAACGATCGGCGAAGAGAGGAAGATTTCTTTCTCTGCAAGTGGATTTAATTATAACCAAAGCTACTTTATTTCCACTTTCATCATTATTAAAAATAAAATTTTCTTTCTTTGTCCATGAATTGTTATAGGAAACATTATTGAACAGGATCCCGCAGCTCAGAGCATTGTTCTATTGCTCTGAAGGCCCCAATAACATTTTTTTCCCCCTCTCCCAGAAAATGTGGTGGCTGACTATTTTTTACTGAGTATTTTCCTAGTAAATCTCCCTGTTAAATTGGCCACTTTATTCATGATGATTTCTTCAAATATATCATTCTTGTGGCACAATATGAATAATGAAGAGGAATATTTTCAAACACATACAGGGCTCTGAATAAAACTAATGGGTGAGGCATTTAGCAAAGTCAATGGGGGTTTGAGCAGTCCTCAGTTGCCTTGGAGAGAGAATGGGGGTTGCATAAATCCCATCCAGGGACCTGCAGTCCTCAAAGAAGTCTCAGCATCCTTGACCTTGGTCCCAGCCTCCAGGGCTGGCTGAATCAACCCCATCAGGTGTAGCTGTATCTCTCAGCATTGCCTGGTACAGTATCAGCACACCTGCACTCAGCCTCTATCCCAGAGGTAGGAAGGTGTCCAGGTCAGACACTCAGGAGAGGAACCAAACTCAGGATGTGGACCAGCTACACTGTCCGATGGGTGTCAGGACTTGAGAAAGCTATCTCATTCCTCTGCGCCCCTGTCTCCTCCTCTTGGAAATGGGGATCATTATATGTGTTAGAGGAGCATCCATCTAACCACTTGTAAAGTGTTAGCACATTGCTGGCAGGAGTCCCATGCTCTGGGTCATCAACATTGCCACCACCATCATCACCGTTGTCATGGCCGCTATGACCTACTACATGTTGGGTACCCTGCTGGCAAGCTCTGGGGTGATTTGGCCTCTGTGGGCATCACCCTGCATGATGTAAATGGTCGTGGCTCATGATGTTTTAACTGACTAATATTGGGACTTTTCTAGTGGTCCAGTGGTTGCAACTCTGTGCTTCCTGCAAGGAGCACAGGTTCAACCACTGGTTGGGGAATTAGGACACTGCACACCTTGAGGCACAGCAAAAAAAATAAAATGAAATAGATAAACGATCAATATATAGAAAATCTGGGAACTCAAAGCATAAAGCCTTTTTTCTTGAGGGGGGAGGGAAAGTTTTCCACTGTTCTCACTTCTCTAATGCCCTCTACGCCTGACCTGCTTTACTGCACCTGTTTGTGTTCCCCCTCAGGCTGTGAAGGATGGACTTTGTCTGCCTGGGGTCAAGGATTCTTCTGGGTCAGACTGGAGGATAAGCGGTGGAGACGGAGAGAAGCGCCTGGAGGCTGTCATCTCAGGGCAGGGCATTGTTATTACTGGCAGTGTTGGCCACAAGTTCATTGCCATCAGGGCAGGAGTTCCACGAGACCAAGGGTGCTGCCTCAACCCGCTACTTCTCAGGACAAGGGTCCCATTGAGTGCTCCCTACTCCCATCCCCAGCCCATCTGGCACTCAGAAGCTGTGGCTGTTTCAGAGTGAGGAAACTGATTTTGTGCCCTTGTGTCCATTCAGATGTTCGGCAAACATTTTAAAGCTTTTCCTATGTGCTAAGTGTATGTGTTCAGTCGCTCAGTCGTGTCTGACTCTGCGACCCCATGAACTGTAGCCAGCCAGGCTCCTCTGTCCAAGGAATTTTCTGGGCAAGAATACTGGAGCAGGTTGCCATTTCCTACTCCCGGGGATCTTCCTGACCCAGGAATGGAACCTGAGTCTCTTGTGTCTCCTGCATTGGCAGGCAGATTCTTTGCCACTGTGCCGCCTGGGAAGCCCATGTGCTTCATACCATGCAAATTTCTCTAAGGCTATTTTATTTAATTTAAGCATCCTTCGTGGCCTTTATCTGATATTGTTTCATATTATACATTTGTCTGTTTATATAGTTGTCTCTCCTCCAGTTTCTAGGGGTAGGAACTCACTTTGTTCATCCCTGTATTCTCTGATGTCCAGAACTGTATTTGGAACCAAGCTGGTATCCAGTGAAATTTCCTGAATAAACGAATGAATGAAACAGTGTATTCTCCACATTGTTTGACGTGGGCATTAGTCTTTGTATTACCAGGCAAGGAACAGAGTTTCTAAGAGGCTGGGCACAGAACAGGACTGGAGTCAGACAAAACCAATGTCTTATTTTCTTTATTTACTCTCTCTTGGTTCCCGTATGGAAAAACAGGGATCATAATAGACTTATTGCACCTGGTGATTGTAAGCACTGAATTAAACCAGATAAAGAGCTTAGCTCAGTACCTGATGTGCAGAGAGCATTCAGGGAATTGCCTCCAAAATCACAACCAAAAGGTAGATACATGGAATCTTTGTTCTCTGATCCCTTTTCCTTACCTGCTTGATGAAGAGGTGTCCCGGGGTGCTGCAGAGGCTGGGGTATGGTCCAGGAGAAGGCAGGGTGCTGGGCTCAGTTTTGCCTCCACTGCTGGTGAACTTTGGGCTCGTCATCTCCCCTCTGAGGGCTCTGCGTGTGGTCACAGATGTGTTAACTGAATGCCTACCATGAGCTGAATAGTGCTAGTCAATGCTAGGCCCGGGGTCACAGAGATGCATAAGACACAGACCCTCTCTCCGTTATGCTCTCTGCCTCATGGGGGAAACTGACGAGAAAGCAAAATGGACGGTATTTGCTTCTTTCCTTATTTTTAAAAATCGTATTGAAGTATAATTGATTTGCAATCTTGGGTTAATTTCTCCTGTACAACAAAGTGACTCAGAGTGACTCAGTTTTATATATATATATATATATATATATATATATTCTTTTTCATATTCCATTATGGTTTATCCCAGGATATTGAATGTAGTTCTTTGCGGTATACAGTAAAACCTTGTTTTTATCCATTCTGCATCCGTCCCTCTCCTACCCCCTCTCCATTGGCAGTCAGAAGTCTGTTCTCTATGTCTGTGAGCCTGTTTCTGTTCTGAAGCTCTGCTCATTTGCGTCATATTTTAGTTCCCCATATAAGTGATGTCACATGGTATTTGTCTTTCTCTTTCTGACTTACTTTGCTTAGTACGATTATGTCTAGATCCGTGAGTATTGCTGCGGATGGCATCATTTCCTTCTTTTTTATGTCTGAGTAATATTCCACTGTGTTTACTAACCATATCTTCTTTATCCATTCATCTGTCAATAGACACTTAGGTTATTTCCATGCCTTGGCCACTGTGAACAGCTATGTGAATACAGTTATGAACATAGGAGTGCTTGTATCTTTTCAGATTATAGTTTTGTCCGGATATATGCTCAGGAGTGGGATGGCTGGATCGTATGGTAACTCCGTTTTTAGTTTTTTGAGCAACTTCCAGACTGTTTTCCATAATGGCTATACCAATTTACACAGGCAGTGCTGCTTCCTGTTGCTGCTGTGACAAATTACAAATCTGGGGGCTTAAAATAAAACAGAATTATCTCACTGAACCCTGGTCAGGAGTCTAAAATACATTAGCAGGGCTCTGTTCTGCCCTGGAGACTCTAGGGGAGAATGTTTCCTGCATTTTCTTGCTTCTGGAGGTGGCCCACACACCTCAGCTGTGCCCATCATCACCCCAACCTCATCTCCAATGTCTCTTCCCACTTCTAAGACAACTGCAATTCCATCAGGTCCACTCGGACAATCCTGGATATCTCCCCCTCTACAGATTGTAACTAAATCACTTCCACAAAGACGTGATATGTAAAATGACATACTCACAGGTTTGGGGGATTGGACAGAGACCTCTTTGAAAGTGAAAGTATTAGTAGCTCAGTCATGCCTGACTCTTTGTGACCCCATGGACTGTAGCCCGCAAGGCCCCTCTGTCCATGGGATTCTCCAGGCAAGAATAATGGAAGTGGGTTGCCATGCCCTTCTCCAGGGGATCTTCCTGATCCAGGGATCCAACCCATGTCTCTTGCATCTCCTGCATTGGCTGGTGAGTTCTTTTCCACTAGCACCATCTGGGAAGCCCACTTGGGA
Organism: Capra hircus; assembly: GCF_001704415.2. Lineage (NCBI taxonomy): Eukaryota > Metazoa > Chordata > Mammalia > Artiodactyla > Bovidae > Capra > Capra hircus. Next base: position 61,335,315 of record NC_030828.1, read on the forward strand.
AGACATCTCTGGGGGGCGTAATTCTGCTGATTGCTGTGGCACCAGGAGTGATGCATTCATAAGCGCTTTGATGGGGCCCCATGTGGGACACCTCACCCGTTTGAGAACCAGCGTTTCATCCTCTAAAAGCCAGAGTTTGAGTGAGCCCATCCGCAAAGACCCAACTTTGAACATTCTGAGATATGCAACAGCAAACGCATTTCCCACTCTGGTGTTTCGGGTGTACTGTGTCTGGGTTCTACTCGTGAGGTCCACATCTGAAATCCTAAACAGCAGGAACAAAGGTGCATGTAAGCAGACAGACTCCCTCCGTGAATACTCTTCCTGTCTCCTTCCTGCTGGCTCGGAAGCGCCCCGCCACTGGGAGACGGAGCCATGGGAACCGAGCACAGCATCTCTAATAACTCAGGGGGAACTGGACACGGGCTGAGGGGCCTTGAAACAGGAAGAGCGCAAATGATGCTGCAGAGCAATGCTCCTCACCCCCACCCGCCCCTGCGGCCTCCAGACTACCTCTTCTTAAGCTCTGCCTTTCTGAAGGCCTGGCTTCCGGTGCTTGGCTGCGTGATTCATCGCCAGGAGAAACATTAGTCACATTGGATTACACATGGCATCAGCTAAAACAGGAGAGATGTGCCTTGAGTCATCTCTGAGACTGGCAGAGGCCCTTGTTCTGAGCCGTGTGCCGACCCAGGGGGAAGAGGCCCTTGGGCTCCTTCCTGGAGTGGACCGGAGCCTCCAAAAGAGAATTTGCCTTTTTTTTCCCCTCCAGTCTTCCAAAAGGAAGCGCCAGGAAGATGCAAATGTGAAAAGGCGTGATCTATACACCTCTGGGTCTTATGGGCGGGTGGGCCCATAAGACCCAGAGGTGTATAGATGCTCGTCTCCTCTAGCAGGTTCTGGTGGCTCCAGGATGAAATCTACGGAGCAGCGCCCCTGCCCCACACGTCTGCCCATTGCATATTCACTGTGTATTTTTAGTTCCCAAACCTTGACTTCTACACTGCCTGCACGGTGGCTCGGGCGGCAGGCTGCCAAGCTTCCTGCCAAGTTGCCCGCTGCTGAGCATCCTCACTCTTCCTCCCGGAGAACAAGTCATCGAGGGTGGGATCTTCTCTGAGGAAGAGAGAAAACTCTGGCCCCGAGAGGAGTGGGCGGTGAGGGGGGTGACAGCAGCCACCTAGGAACCTGACTCAACCAGACCGGACCCGGAAGTCGACGGGTCCCGTCTCTTGGAAAGTCATCCTCACAGCTTCTCCTCTTGCCCCATTCCTTTCAACACATGCAGCTTTCCCGAAGCTCCTGTGTCTGTGCAAAGGACAAAATAGATACTCATTTCTGACGGCTTTAAGTCAGCCAGGACAATTTTCTTTCTTGTTTGCCAATTTTAAAAAAAATTAATTTTATTTACTTATTTCTGTCTGCGCTGGGTTTTCGTTGCTGCTCTAGATTTTCTTAGTTGCAGCGAGTGAGGGATGCTCTCTAGCTGTGGTGTGCGGGCTTTTCTGTGCAGTGGCTTCTCTTGTTATGGAGAATGCAGGGGACACCAGTTCGATCCCTGGTTGGAGAAAATTCCACATGCCAAGGGGAAGCTAAGCCCAGGCGCCACAACTACTGATCTGTGCTCTAGCGCCCAGGAGCTGCAACCACTGAACTCTGCATGCCCTAGACTGCTCTAGAGCGCAGGCGCACTAGTTGTGGCACATGGGATTAGCTGCCCCTTGGCATGTGGAATCTTCCCCAACCAAGGATCGAACTGGTGTCCCCTGCATTCACAGGTGGATTCTTTACCACTGAGCCACCAGGGAAGCCCTTGTTTGCCAATTTAAAAAGATATTTAAAATCCTTAATAGGCCAAAGAAAAGACCCCTAGAAAAAGGGCAAAAAGCCTCAAGAAAAAAACAAAGCGGCCTGACATGATGGCAAAGGAGCACAAATCGAGAGGTGAAATAAGCAAAGAAAGTAAGGAAATACAAATGGAGTAGGAGAAGAAAACCTACCTCGATTTTATTGCAGGAAACGGAAGCTGGACATGAAAGAATTAGGACCAGGGGCACAGACAACAAACCCGAGAACCTTCCTAGGACGAGAAAGCAGAGAAAGAAGCGAAGAATGACGAGAGAGCGCCTGATCAGTATGAGCAACAGAGGAAAAGATCACTCATCACACATTTTAGGGGGAAAAAAAAAAAAACAGAACAGTAGAAATAGAAGTTATAATGAAGATGTTAGGAGGAACTTTTCTTAAACTGAAGAAGGAGCTAAGAATTCAGGTATAAAGAAGATACAGTGGAAATTAAGGTTGAGAGAAGGCACGTAACTTGCTCAAAATTGCAAGTTTGATTAGGCGGCATTCCCTTCCACTTTCTTATCTGCCCACATACTTGTGAACACACATCTATGTATGTGTGCACGTGTGCATGTGGGTGTGTAAATGAGAGGATGGAAATAGACAGAGGGCAAATAAATAGAGGGAAAAAAGGATCGCCAAGGATGGCAAAAAGGGCCCCATAGTTAAAAATTACTCTAGGCTTGGTTTGATTCCACTAGGCTCCACTATGAGAAGTAATAGGACCTTCAATATAATGTTCTTGTAAAAATTCAGTGAGATGAGGTGGGGAAATCTCCCAAAGGAGCAGCAGATAGGAAATGAGCATTCCAAAGGGTGAACTGCTCTTACTAATATTTAAAAAGTAAGAGAGAGCTGCAGGGGCTGGATGTGAGTGGTGCTGATTGTCTTAGGGAAGAACTCACAAGAAAGCAAGACATCAGGGCTGGAGGAAAGTCAGACACAGGGTTCTGTTTCAGAGGGAGGAGAAATTCATGGGATAAGGGCACTGACTAAGCATCTCTAGTTGTCATCGTTGAGTCACTAAGTCATACGTGACTCTTTTCAACCCCGTGGACTACAGCACACCAGGCTGCCCTGTCCTTCACTATCTATCTCCTGGAGCTTGCTCAAATTCATGTCCATTCAGTTAGTGATGCCATACAACCCCCTCATCCTCTGTCATCCCCTTCTCCTCCTGCCTTCAATCTTTCCCAGCATCAGAGTCTTTTCCAATGAGTTGGCAGTTCGCATCAAATGGCCAAAGTATTAGAGCTTCAGCTTCAGCATCAGTCCTTCCAAGGAATATTCAAGGTTGATTTCCTTTGGGAGTGACTGGTTTAATCTTGCAATCCAAGGGACTCTCAAGAGTCTTCTCCAGCACCACAATTCGAAGGCATCAATTCTTTGGGGCTCAGCCTTCTTTATGGTCAAACTCTCACATCCATACATGACTACTGGAAAAACCATAGCTTTGATTCTATGGACTTTTGTTGGCAAGATGATATCTCTGCTTTTTAGTATGCTCTCTAGGTTTGTCATAGCTTTTCTTCCAAGGAGCAAGTGTCTTTTGAGGGTTGGGTGTTAATTCACTATCTGAGCATAATGGGCTCTTGGTCAGGGGACATCATTTCCTTAGCCGAACACAGGGATCAGCAAGGCAAAAAGTCATTATAGCATGTGTAGGGTCTATCGTTTGCCCTACACGTCCCACCAGAAGTTGCAGGTGGTACAGAGGTGCAGTGGGCAAGGGGAACACTGCTACAACAACTCTTAAATAAGCTAGTCAAGTGACCCAAGGTCTTGGATCACAGCTCTTGAAATGTACGGTGAAAATTACTGTGAGTGAGTGATCATCACTCAATCGTGTCCAACTCTTTGTGACCCCATGGACTGTAGCCTCTCAGCTTGCCAGTATTCTGCAGGCAAGATACTGGAGTGGATGGCCAGCTGCTGTAAAGAATCCCAAATGTTTTGAGTGGGAAAGAATATTTGTATTTGGGTATTCTACCCCTCTGCCCCTTGCATATCCCAGAAGAGTGAAAGGGGGGTGCAGAGAGTAGAAACAGCTTTTATAAGCACATATATCCTCCCAATGTCAGGAGGCCAGAACCTGGGCAAAAGCAATAGCATCATGTGACTGACCACAGGTTTGGGTTACGAAGCAAATGACCAGTGGGCTCCCTGAATTCATCTAGTCCTTCTGGCAACCTTCTGGGGCAGGTAGAGAGGAGATGATCATTCCTGTCTGGAGGAAAGGAACCCGAGGTGGAGGGACTAGTTATTACAGCTAGTTAAGTTGCAGTTAAGGACCCTCAAACATATTTCTTACTTAGAATCTTGCCTCTTTGAAATTTCTGAGAGATAAGTCTGTCTGTTTTTCATTATGTTTCTATAATATTACTCACCTATATGGGCTTCCCAGGTGGCGCTGGTGGTAAAGAACCGGCCTGCCAGTGCGGGAGACATAAGAGACACGTGTTCTATCCCTGGACTGGGAAGACCCCTGGAGGAGGGCATGGCAACCCACTCCAATATTCTTGCCTCAAGAATTCCAAGGACAGAGGAGCCTGGCGGGCTACGGTTCATAAGGTCGCAAAGGGTCGGACGTGACTGAAGCGACTTAGCATGCACTCACCTGTAAGTTAATGAATCTTTAAATAGTACCACCAAGAATGAATGCGTTGTTTGATAAAGGAGCAAATGGACGTGTAAAGGAGTGAATAGATGAATTCTTGGAGAGATAAAAGACATCTTCTCATTAAATTTTCAATCCAGCTATTAAAAGCAAGATCCCTGGGGTCCTCTCTTTCCCACTGACCTAAAAGCAACAAGGAAATGTTACTGTGGAAATTCCAAATGGTACCCCCCATCTTCACATATGCTTGCCATTTATTCTAATCTCTGTAAGAGAGAGATTGTCAAGGATGACCTTCACAGGGGTCTCTCCCCACAACCCCCACAATTATTATAGGAGAAACTCCTGGAATTGGAGAATTTCTTTTTGGAAGGAATTGAAAGGAGTGTTCCTTCTGAAGAGAAAGCAAGACAGGTGGCTGGGGACTTGCCTGGAGGTCCAGTGGTTAAGAGTCTGCCTGCCAATACAGAGGACGCCGGGTTCAGTCCCTGGTCCCGGGAGATTCCACACTCTGCAAAGCAACTAAACCTGTGTGCTACAGCTAGTGAACCCTCTGCACTCCTAGAGACGGGGCTCTGCAGCGAGAGAAGCCACCACAGTGAGAAGCCCACGGACTTCAACAAAGAGTAGCCCCTTCTCACCGCAACTAGAGAAAGCCCAAGAGCAGCAAGGAAGACCCAGTGCAGCCAGAAACAGCTGACTAACTAAATCAAAATAATCAAAAGAGACAGACAGTTGGTATAGTCCAAAGAGCTAGAACTTGGAGCCTCTAGTTGTGTGATTCTAGGCAGAGTTGGGAAAATTTAAGAAAACAATATAGATTTTGCATGATACTTCATTGGAAAAGACTCTGATGCTGGGAGGGATTGGGGGCAGGAGGAGAAGGGGACGACCGAGGATGAGATGGCTGGATGGCGTCACGGACTCGATGGATGTGAGTGAGTGAACTCCGGGAGTTGGTGATGGACAGGGAGGCCTGGTGTGCTGCGATTCATGGGGTCGCAAAGAGTCGGACACGGCTGAGCGACTGAACTGAACTGAACTGAACTTACACTAACAATGTGTTCAGGAGCCACAGACTGGCAGACATAATAATAATAAATAAAACAATAATAAAAGCCAGAGCCCTTGGTGTCTCAAATTTGGTCTGTATTTGGTGTAGAAGTTTAAAGTAAATCATTGGCGCTCCTGTCTTTCCTTTTGAACATCACTTCCTCCATGAAGCATTCTCTGATAGCTTCCTCCCTCCTTGTCTAGACTGATCACTCCATATTTGTTCTCCTTGAACCCTGTGCCTTTCCTAATAATTCCAGCGTTTCTCAGACGTATCCATAAAGGTATCTTCGTGGCAAATGATGGATACTGATTCTAGATGACTTTCACAGAAAAGAGTTGATTGGAGAGGCTTGGAATGAGGGCCGCTCCCAGGGTCTCTGCAGCAGGAGCTGCCACTACTGGGATGCATTGGATTTGACCATGTTCTCTCTTGTGTTACTCTACTGAACGGGTTATCTGAATTTGCTGGGGGAAGTTGCCTTTTACTGGGCCAGAGAATGGCAGATCTCCTCAACTGACCTCCCCATCTAAATCCACCCTCCACTGGAAGACGGAAGAGGCAGGCTTCGAGAAGTCCACCACACCACTTCAGAGTGGGATGGCTGATGTGCTTCTTGGTCTCCTTCTCCACCTCCCATCCCTCCAGCAAGACTGTGAGCAGCTTGGCAGGAGGAACTGGGCATTACTCAGATGCTCTGCAAATGTAATTTAATGTTGGGACTCAGTCATGTCGATGTGAAGGGTATGGCCAAGCAGAAGATGAGGTCATTGTTCAACCAGAAGCATGTGCCCTTTCCTTTGAGAGATTCTTATTGACACAGATTTGATGCCCCATCCCCAGAGATTTGAAAAGAGCAGCAACAAGGCAATATATCTTATATCCCTTAAGATTCTTCATAGCTGGTGATGTTGGGTGGTGATAACCTAATGGGACACCTCTTTGTTTCCAGAAGAAGTCTGATGAGTAAGGAGTGCCTGCTAGGGTTTCCAGAACTACCTGCTTTTTTTTTTTTTTTTTTTTTTGTCCCCTGCTGCAGGAAATTTATTTCCAGTCGTCATTAAAATTCTGCTCTTACCATTTGTAACAAATGAGAGAAAAGCATGGTGTACAGTATGTGGAGTATATGTTTGTGAAAACGAGGCATGAGTACCTTCCAACACTTTGGGATTTTATGAATGATTTACATCTGGTGCTAAAGTTCACAAATGAAACGTGGGGGAAGCAGATGCTTCATCTCTTGAAGGCACCGTGCCTGCCCATACTGATGGGGAATTGAAAACAGCGAGGTCTCATAAATCAACAAAATCTATTTTTGTGCCTCTGGATCTCCATTCTGAACATCCATATAACACCCAAACAAATGTAGGGAGATGAGTTCCTCAAGAAGCCCTTTATGTTGAGTAACAGTGTGGACATGTTAATAAACAGTGGAGGGAGATAAAAGCAGACTGAAGGGGAGAGGGGGAGGGCAGGCGAGGAGTGGGGAGTGGACGCGAAAATACCAGAGCTCAGGGTTGAAAGGCTCTTTGATCGTCAGTCGTTGGGGATTTATGGATAGCAGGGAGGGACGTGTGGGGCTGGACAAGAGAGATGAAGGAAGACCTGCCCTGGCCAGCCCGGGTTTGCCAGGATTGGGAAAGAGGGCTCCTCTCAGTAAAGGGTGGGCTGTTGTGTTGCAGACAGAAAAAGAATCCACATCTGGGAATGAACTTGAGTTAGTAATTGGAAAACCATGAAAAGATACTTGTCAAGAAGACAGGAGTCTGATGACTTTGTGTTTTTCCCCTTCCCTTCCTTCCTTCCCTCATCCCTCTCTCCCTCCCTCCTTCCTTCTCTCCCTTCCTCCTTCCCTGTCTTCCATGGAAAACACGAACTTAAGTGAAACATGGTGACCATCTGACTGTTGTATTAGAGAACACAACTTTCCCAGAAATATGCACAGGACCAAGCCGTATGGAGTACTTTATATACAAGATTATTATTCTCATTTTGGAACACCACCCCCACCGAGTTCAACCCTTCGAACTTCTCTGAGGATTTAAAAAGTCTAGCACATCACTCCAAATTTGTATTTTGTCTTGTTGCTGCTGCTGCTAAGTCGCTTCAGTCATGTCCGACTCTGTGCGACCCCATAGACTGCAGCCCACCAGGCTCCCAAGTCCCTGGGATTCTCCAGGCAAGAGCACTGGAGTGGGTTGCCATTTCCTTCTCCAATTAGACAATTAGAGAGGTGTATTTTGTCTTACACCTCTCTAATTGTCTTTGTAACATTTAATTGATAGACTTTGAACTTTCTTGAGGACAGAAGCAGTTTATGAGTCGTTTTGGGGTGGGGTTGCGAACCTAACCCTGGACTGAGCGGGGGACATGGCACTGGAATCATTCAGCTGCAGCTACCAGCAGCGTTTTTGAAACATTCAGCATGAGAGAAGAGATGGACTAGGTGTCGTGAATATAAACATGATCAGACAAGGGCCCTCCCCCCAAAGGGCTCCCCACTTAGTGCAGAAGCAGGGCTGCCAATCATGGGTCTGGAGCTAGACTGTTTTGAGACTCAGAGTACCAGTGGGAGCTAAGACAGAGAGAAAGAACTATTGTTTCCAAGAAAGCCCGAGGGGCTTCCCAGAGGAGGTACCATGAGCTGAATGTGGAAGAATATTTATTTTGGGGAGGGCGGTAACTAAAAAGTCAGGGAAGAATGGTGGTCAAGAATAAATACCTACTGCTTTTGCATTTTTTCCTTCCAACCAGAAGAACTTCATTCATTAAACGAAGCACTGATTTTCTAAATTAATTGCCTGGGGAATCGTAAGAGTTAAGGTACACTTTACACTGTATCTAACTTATATCCTGCGAGGAGTTTATTCATTCACAGTTTCTAGCTGGTTGACTTTTATAAATGAAGCAATAAACACAACAATATTAAATATGCATCTATAATATTTCTTCACATTTATTTCTATAGCCGTCACTCTCAAGTACCCGCTGCATCCTTTGTTGAAAATTTTCCCTTTTGTATTTGAACTTCTATATGCAAGAGAATTTTTGATTTACAGATTCCTCTACACTTGGTTAAAAAAAAAAAAAACCTGGGGGAGACGGGAAAAGAAAAACCAAACAAAACCTCTTTTCAGCTCTGTACTGAAGCCCATGCTACATTTCCTAGAATGCAAGTTACTGGTTTATTTTGAAAATTCCATGTTGTGGAGATCACAGCCTTTTAAAAGGAGCCAGAGTAGGACACAATTTGGGCAATTTGCTACACATAATATTAACTATTGGATTAAAAAAAATAAGTGTAACTACTGCATTAACAGATGAAATCCGATATTGTAATTTAACACCCAATTTTCCAACAATCCTCTAATACGTAGACCACGTCCAATTTATTCTAAAAGAGAATCTCAGTTTAAAACATATATATATATATATATATATATCCTTCGCATTTTACTATAATTAGGTGATGTTTTTCTGGGGGAATTTTTCTTGATACGCAGAATCCCTCTACCCTTCTTTAGTGAGGAAGCTTCTAAAGGCAGAAAAAAGAAGTTCGGTGGTCTCCCTTAGTTACCATTCTGTTCAAAATATGTCCCCACCTAATATAACTTGCTATGTGTCATAAAATACAAAGGAAAGTACTTTTCATGCCAAATATCAGAGAAGTGCTCTCTTTTCTATACTGCACGATGAACAGCAATGATGTGTTCATTTTAAATTCCATTCATGTAGGTTCTAATAAAAGCTATTATAAAATACAATTGTGGAGAGACAAAAAGAGAGATAATATCACTATAGCTCAATATAAAATTTAAGTAATTAAGACATGAAAACTATTACACAATTTACTACACATGCAACAAGAATAATAAAATGTTTAACCCTTTCTTTCCCAATGCCTCCCCTGTCGGTCTCTTTCTTTAATACCAGACTGGAAAACCTGGGTGCCTGAGGGGATGCAAGAAATATCGCCACACAGAGTGTTTGGGGAAGGAATGGAGGTAATGATGAAAAGAAATGGTTTGCTTTTCACATCTCAAGAGAGGCAGGTTCTGTGTTTCTGGAGTGTAATGCTATCTACCGTGTGGCAAGTCGATTTTATTTGCAGAAAATATGAAATTGCTTATCAGCTGGCCATTACATCATGACCCAGTAAAAAGTCAGGGTGACACAGAGAAGGTGCCATGGGTCAGTGGATGGATCTGAATTCAAATCCTGACCCTAATGCTTGCCAGTTATGTGCCATCAGGCAACCTTAAGAGTCACCCGTCGAATGAACACAAATCATAACGACTGCATTTTAGGATCTCACCCTCTAATCAGGCCATGGGGGTAGAAAGGCTCTAGAATTAATGCAGTAAATGGGTATTATCTGAAACACTAGCAAGTACCATGATTTCCTGTTTTGGTTTTCCCTGAAGTGTGTTACATGTTTGTCTCAGAGCGTTTCAGAATATAAACACTGTTTACCACAAGAGGGATGTGCTTTTCTTCATCAACTCTTTCCCCATCTTTATGATTTTATTAAAGAGAAAAGACTTGTACGTTGCCAGTCGATCTTCAACATTTCTCTGGCACTTGCTAAACTTCATTTTTTAACAAAGGTCATGAGATTTCGGGCTCAGAACCTGCTGCAGGCAATGGTATCTCATGGGAATATAAGGCTTTTGTCTTTTTAATTGTATTTGTTTTTCTGATAGCCTCTGATGAATGACAAAGATACAGCTTTTGCTCTATGGTGGTGATACAATTTGTGTGTGTGTGTGTGTGTGTGTGTGAAATACATTTATTTCATACAAAAGAAGAAAGGGAGGAGGGGAGAGTTCATGGATGCCTGGCACAGAGGAGGTACTGAAGAAATATTTGTTGAATAAAAAAATAATTAATAGTATGCCATTACAGCAAATATCCCAGGGATTGATATAGATCATTCAAAAGACTGAATAAACCGTTTCGATCAAGATTAGATTCTGACATTTGTCCTAGCAGTCCTTTCTGCCTTATGTTTCTTGAAGCACTTAAAGCCTTGTTCATGCTTTCTCCCCGACCAGGAATGCCTTTACTGGCTTCTCTCTAAAGTGTTCTGCCTTCAGGACTTCCCTGGTGGTCTGTTGGTTAAGAGTCCCCCTCTCAATACAGGGCATGCGGGTTCGATCCCTGGTCTGGGAAGTAAGCACCCACATGCCAAGGGCAACTCAGCCTGTGTGGGCCATAATTTCTAAGCCCATGCACCTCAATGAAAGATCCTTCAAGAGGCAACAAAGATCCCATGTGCCGCAACTAAGACTCAATGTAGCCAAATTAAATAAATATTAAAATGAATAAGCAAAATGCCTTCAAACTCCAGCCACTTCTAGGTGTTTGCATCTGGAATCCCAGTGTGTAGGCCGCGCTCACAAGAGACAGCGTCTTAGACTAACAAAATGAATTCATTCCACTGTGGGGAGGAGTTACCTTGAGCTCCTGGTCTCCAAAGTGTAACAGGCAGAGCTGAGACCTGAACCAGGCCCATCTGATTTCACCCTCTGTACTTTCTATTACATCTCGGGAACTCCATACAGATAAATACTTTTATGTTCTAACACTGGCACCCCAGGAACATCTCAGGAAGGGCTCATGGTAGAGTCAAAGTATGACTAAGTGGAAAGGAGGGCTTCCCCGGTGGTTCAGATGGTAAAGAATCTGCCTACAATGCTGGAGACCTGGGTTTGATCCCTGGGTTGGGAAGATCCCCTGGAGAAGATAACAGAAAGGCTACCCACTCTAGTATTCTGGCCTGGACAGTTCCACGGACAGAAAGCCTGGCAGGCCACAGTCCACAGGGTCGGAAAGAGTTGGACACAACTGAACGACTTTCAAATAGTTGGACACAGCTGAATGAAATATCAATAACTTCAGATACGCAGATGACACCACCCTTATGGCAGAAAGCAAAGAAGAACTAAAGAGCCTCTTGATGAAAGTGAAAGAGAAGAGTGAAAGAGCTGACTTAAAACTCAACATTCAGAAAACTAAGATCATGGCATCTGGTCCCATCATTTCGTGGCAAATAGATGGGCGAACAGTGGACACAGTGACAGACTTTATTTTTTGGGGCTCCAAAATCACTGCAGATGGTGACGGCAGCCATGAAATTAAAAGACACTTGCTCCTTGGAAGAAAAGCTATGACCAACCTAGACAACATACTAAAAAACAGAGACATTAATTTGCCAACAAAGTCTGTCTAGTCAAAGCTATGGTTTTTCCAGTAGTCATGTATGGATGTGAGAGTTGGACTATAAAGAAAGCTGAGGTCCAAAGAATTGATGCTTTTGAACTGTGGTGTTGGAGAAGACTCTTGAGAGTCCCTTGGACTGCAAGGAGATCCAACCAGTCCATTCTAGAGGAGATCAGTCATGAGTGTTCTTTGCAAGAACTGATGCTAAAGCTGAAACTATTGACTTTGGCCACCTGATGTGAAGAACTGAGTCAGTTGAAAAGACCCTGATGCTGGGAAAGATTGAAGGCAGGAGAAGGGGACGGCGGAGGATGAGATGGTTGGATGGCATCACCACTCGATGGACATGAATTTGAGCAAGCTCTGGGAGTTGGTGATGGACAGGGAGGCCTGGTGTACTGCAGTCCATGGGGTCGCAAAGAGAACTGAACTGAACAACTTTCACTTTCAAGTGGAAAGGAAGTGACAGGAGGCTGATCCCAAACATTATCCAGAATGGCAACATAAACTTCTGTGTCATGGGCTAGAGCTCTAGTGTGTTTATAGAATAAGAGATTAAAATAAAGGAGTGAAAAATGCCTTCTTTGTTCTCCCTACTCTTTGCTCCTAAGTATGATTGTGTTCAAACTTATTCTGAAAAATTTTGTTATTAAAATAAATTCATAAAAGGTGAAGACTTAAATTTCTTGGCTCTGAGCATGGACCGAGACCCACCATCCCTACCTGCTCTTTTCAGGTTCCTCCAAACCCCACTCGTAGACTGCATCACACTTCTTCCTGCCATGGTGAATAGGCAGAACCAGGTCCTGTAAGTCTTCCAGGCCCACCTCAGCCAGTCCACCTGCTCCAGAGGAAGAAATGAAAGAACAGGATGGAATCAATGAAAATCCACCAAATCTTCTAAGAAAAGGACAAACTGGTAATATTGTCTTGCAGTGATGTCTCGTTTTATTTGCAAAGTTGATTGGATTGTTTTCCAATGAAAAAGATGGCATAGATCATTGGGGAACATAGAGAAAGATCTACAGATCTTACTACATAAAGACAATGAACATTGCATCCGGCCATTTTCTCACCTATATTTGTACCAATCAGGATAGAATGGATAACAAACAAGCAAATCCCCACATATCAGTGGTTGAACTCAACCTATGTTTACTTCTCACTTGCTTGTTTTCTGCTCTGGCCCTGGCAACCACTGACGGGGGCTGGTGGGGGGAGTTGATGGAGCAAATCAGCTTCAATAGACACCTTGAATTTTATGCCAAATGGGAAAAGAATTCTAGAGGGTCTAAGACTCACGATTCAATGAGTCTTGATTGACTCATGGTTCAGTGTCCTGTTTCACTTCTGTGTGTAGTTCATTGCCCAGAACTTGCTCTTCTCAATCCAGAGGGGCCAAGGAGCGCCAGCTCCCATGGGGATGGAAATTGGAGCACTGATGGATTCCTGATGAACAGCATTAACAATTATATGATATTAGTTAGAGTTTGGTTTTTCATTTCTGATTTCAAAGAAATGTCTATTGACAGAGCCTCAGTTCAGTTCAGTCACTCAGTCGTGTCTGACTCTTTGCGACCCCATGAATCGCAGCACGCCAGGCCTCCCTGTCCATTGCCAACTCCCGGAGTTCACTCAGACTCACGTCCATTGAGTCAGCGATGCCATCCAGCCATCTCACCCTTGGTCGTCCCCTTCTCCTCCTGCCCCTAATCCCTCCCAGCAGCAGAGTCTTTTCCAATGAGTCAACTCTTCACATGAGGTGGCCAAAGTACTGGAGTTTCAGCTTTAGCATCATTCCTTCCAGAGAAATCCCAGGGCTGAGCTCCTTCAGAATGGACTGGTTGGATGTCCTTGCAGTCCAAAGGACTCTCAAGAGTCTTCTCCAACACCACAGTTCAAAAGCATCAATTCTTCGGTGCTCAGCCTTCTTCACAGTCCAACTCTCACATGCATATAAGACTGCTGGAAAAAATTGGTGAACTAAAAAAAGAAAATAAGAAAAAAAAATAAGAAGAAAATAAAATCATGTATAATTACACCATTCATTTATCACTCCTTCAGCTATTCAGGGCTATATCAATTTTTCTGTGTTTATACAAAAATAAGGTTATTTTCAAATATATAGACAAAATTGTATGCTCTGCTTTGTAACCTACTGTTTCTCCTGAGTAAACTGTATAAAATATTTTGGAGTTTGAAAGATTCTACACCATGTATAATATTTTATCTGCACCATAATTATTTTAACCAATTTCTTAATTATTTTATATTTTAAGAATTTAATTGTTTACTATGTTTATATTTTGATTATGGGTTGTTTAGTTGCCAGTCATGTCCAACTCTTTCTGACCCCATGGAATGCAACATGCCAGGCCTCCCTGTCCCTCATCATTTCTCGGAGTTTGCCCAAGTTCATGTCCATTGAATCAGTGATGCGTCCAAACATCTCATCTTTGTTGCCTTCTTCTCCTTCAGTCTTTCCCAGCATCAGGGTCTTTTCCAATGAGTTGGCTCTTCACATCAGGTGGCCAAAGTATTGGCACTTTAGCTTCAAATCAGTCCTTCCAATGAATATTCAGGGTGGACTTTCTTTAGGATTGACTGGTTTGATCTTACTGTCCAAGCTACTCTCAAGAGTCTTTTCCAGCACCACAGTTCAAAAGCATCAATTCTTTGGCACTCTGCCTTCTCTACACACAAATTTTTACAAAAAAAGTTTTATTAAGTACAGTTTCATACTTAGAAGAACTTCTAAGATTTTATAAATGTGATTAGACCTTTAATTTATTCTTGAAACACAGGAGTTATATAGAGGCATTATAAACACAGTTTGCTTTTTTCTGCATATGATTGCTTCATATTTGTCTGTATCATTATAATTTTCTCTCTATGAAGTTTCTAATGGATAATCTAGCATTTTATTGTGTAAATTTACCATAGTATACTCAACTGCTTTTGCCGTTTTAGTTCTTTGCAATTTTCAGCCACCATAAATAATCCTTAAGTGGACTTTATTTAAAGTATTTTTGTACTTAGAAGTTTTCAGTGGGCTAAAGTCCAAGGAGTGATATTACCAAAGCAAATGTTATAAACATTTTAAGACATTTTAAGAATCACATCTCTAAAGGAAAACATGTTTGTTTTGAAGAATGAATAAATGAATGAATTAAATTACAAATGACTTGTCAGACTTGTCAGATCCTGAGAACTGGCAACAAATACCTCCAAGGATCTCTTTCAATAATACATCCCTTTAGTTGAAGTCGGTGTTTTATCTTATCCTCGCAAGCATCTAGTGAGAAAGGTCCAAAGGATGGAAATTTCACATGCTGGCTCCATGTCCAGTGCTGTGTTAGAAACTTTTTATTTTCTAATTCAGTGATCATAACAATTTTATAGAATAGGCTTTAAATGCTCCATTTTTTTCAGACTGTACACTGCAAAAGTTCCTGGTCATAAAATTGGAATTCCCACATGGTGGACTCAGATTTATGCCTTTCCTTATGGAACGACCATAGGTCCAATATTAATTTGCAAAATAGGAGACAGACCATCATTAAGAGATACTATGTGTATCATTGAGCAGTCAGTCTTCAGGAACAGGGGTCTTGTGTGCTGGGAGTAAGTAGGCATGTGTTGGGTGGGTGAGGGGTGCTGAGTTGCACCATGATGGTGGGCCAGTTCTGGCTGGGCAGAGGAGAGAAGGTCTTAAATCTTATCTCCAGAGGTTTAATGCCTGTGTAGAAACACTTTAATTACTCTTCCATTTTCTTACAGTTACCCACAGGACATCATATTCCAAACAAAAAGTCAACAACTCCCTACCCAAACCTTGCCCCATCCCCATTTCCTCCCCCTAATACGACCTCCCACCTCACGTCATTCTGCCCCACATCCGGTCACCAGAGGTAGCATCACTGGCTGGTGTC
This sequence comes from Capra hircus, assembly GCF_001704415.2. Classification (NCBI taxonomy): domain Eukaryota; kingdom Metazoa; phylum Chordata; class Mammalia; order Artiodactyla; family Bovidae; genus Capra; species Capra hircus. The sequence goes on from NC_030828.1 coordinate 61,350,988, forward strand.
TCCTTATTTACTGTTAGTATTTTTTCAAGCCAGTGTCCAGGGAAAACCTCTCTACTGGCCAGGCCAAGCAGTGAGTTAGGAGACCTGGGAATACATTCTCACCAGCCGCCTCACTAGCTGGGAAAGTGAAAGCGTTAGCCACTCAGTAGTGTCCGACTCTTTAAGACCCACTGGGGTATAGCCTGCCAGGCTTCTCTGTCCATGGAATTCTCCAGGCAAGAATATTGGAGTGGGTTGCCATTCCCTTCTCCAGGGGAATCTTCCCAACCCAGGGATCAAATGTGTCTCCTGGATTAGCAGGCAGATTCTTTATCACTGGTGCCACTTGGGAAGCCCATGTTACAAATGTATGTGTCTCACCTTTTCCATTGCACAGCCTTGAAATTACCTTCCTGGAGGGCTGGTCTTCTCACAACTACTGATTTCTCTCAGATTATGCTCTTCTCTGAGACGTGACTGCAGCTCGTTTCTATATGAGCCCAGTTGCAAATAGCAAAGCATTTAAACTATTCATTTATTAAATTTTTTAAGAATTGAAGTATAACCGATTTACAATTTTATATTAGTTTTTGGTGTACAGCAAAATTATTCAGTTATATACGGATATGTGTAAATATGTCTATTTTTTCAGATTCATTTCCATTATATGTGATTATAAGACATTGAATATAGTTCCCTGGGCTATGCAGTGAGACCTTGTTGTTTATTTTGTATATGATAGAGTAGATCTGTTAATCCCAAGCTCCTAATTTATGCTTCCCCTTCCACTCCCCTTCAGTAGCCATCAGTTTGTTTTCTACGTCTGTGAGTCTATTTCTGTTTTGTAAATAATTTCGTTTGCATCACATTTTAGATTCCATATGTAAGTGATTTCATATGGCATTCGTCTTTCTCAGTCTGACTTACTTCACTTAGTAGGATAATCTCTAGGTGCGTCCATGTTGCTGCAAATGGCAGTTTATCATTCTTTTTTATGGCTGAGTAGTATTCTGTTGTCGGAGAAGGCAATGGCACCCCACTCCAGTACTCTTGCCTGAAGACCCCATGGACGGAGGAGCCTGGTAGGCTGCAGTCCATGGGGTCTCGAAGAGTCGGACACGACTGAGCGACTTCCCTTTCACTTTTCACTTTCATGCATTGGAGAAGGAAATGGCAACCCACTCCAGTGTTCTTGCCTGGAGAATCCCAGGGACGGCGGGGCCTGGTGGGCTGCCGTCTATGGGGTCGCACAGAGTCAGACACGACTAAAGCAACTTAGCAGCAGCAGCAGCAGCAGCAGCAGCATTCTGTTGTATATATGTACTATATCTTCTTTATCCACTCATCTGTTGATGGACACTTAGGTAGCTTCCAAGTCCTGGCTGTTGTAAATAGTGCCACTATTGTAAGTGAACACTGGGGTTCATGCATCTTTTCAAATTAGTTTTCATCTTTTCCATATACACAGCATAGAATTTGAATTGTGACTCACATTTATTCAGCGTGTGCGATGGGCCAGGTGCCATAACAAGTATGTCACATGTATTCACTTAGTGACTTTCTTGTTCTTTTTTTTAAATCACAGGACAGAAAATATATATATTTTACATTTCAACTCAGGAAGTGATATGCGTGTGTGTGTAGCTGTAGCCATATCTATATCTCTGCTACTGCTGAAACCAAGACTTTAAAAACAGTACTCATCTGTCCTATATGAAATGCAGGTTGATAGTTCATTCTGCTTAACATAACTTTTTTTTTTTTTTTTTTAATGCTAGTGATAATCCATGGAACAAGGGATTGGTAGGCAACTTGAGGCCCTGGGGCCAATCCAGCCTGCCACCTGTTTTTGTTAATAAAGTTTTATTGGGACACAACCACGCCTATTTATTTATGCACTCTCCATGACTGGAGAATCTTTGCATTAACACAAGCAGAGCTGCCACAGAGACTGTTATACCTGCAAAGCCTGAGTAAATACTATCTAGCTCTTTAAGAAAGAGTTTGCTGACACACTAAAAACTGATTTCAGATTCACATAGGAGCTGTGAGCTACAGTTTTTTGGCTCATACGATTTTGATAACTGCCCTTTAAGGGTAGTGCAAGTTATCCTCAGTTCCAAGTGAGTACCCTGAGAATGAGAATATTACATTTGCTCCCAGACGGGCGTCAGCCTGCAGAGCTACGGTCTGACTTAAGTCACCCCAAAATGGAGCCAGTGGCAAGTTAACTAATGTGGAATTCTTCTCTGCTTTTAGGATGACTTGAATGTATGTTTGTTGGTCAAAGGAACAATCTACAGATTGCATTTGTAACTTTAAAAAAGTATCTTACAGGTAAACTTTGGAAGAAATGTTGGTCTTTTTCTCCATCGTATTTCTTGACTAAACAAGTAAGGAAATGATACCAAGGAGTGTTTAGCAGGCAGTACAACCTTTTAAAATTAAGTCATTGCATTTTAATTTATTTCAAATATAAGCTGGGTTGCCTTGTTGGATTTGTAATTTAAACCTGACCTGTAGCACTGATACGTACATACATATGGCAGACTGGCAGCGTGGCAGGGCTCCCGTGACTCACCGCTTGTGTAATCCCCTTCTCTCCAGTGTGGGGTGGACCTCCTGATACCCTCCTTACCAGTGGAGGAAGCGAAGGGTTGGGACGTCATGTCTGAGACCAGGTTGGAGAGGAGCGAGACTTCCATCCTGCTGGCATGTCTCTTGGCCTCCACTGGCTGGCTCAGATGAAGTCTGTCATCATATTGGGGGCTGCCCCATGGAGGTGCCCACCTGGCCAGGAACTGAGGGAGACACCCAGTTCAATAGCCTGCAAGGAACCGAGAGCTTGGAGGCAGATCCTGCCCCGGTTGAGCTTGGAGATGATTGCAGTCTTGGCAAACTTCTTGATGCTTCTGTAGAAAACCTAGGCTGGGGGATCCAGCTAAACCATGTCTGGATTCCTGGCCCTGTAGCAACTATGGGATAAATAAATGTGTATTGATCTCAGTCACTAAGTTTTGGAGTAATTTGTTAGGTGGTAATAGGTGACTAATACATCCCACTTCTCTATTCAAATTTGGGTTTCTGGGGTCTCCATCAATCAAAAAAACACATCTTCAGCACCTGTTAGGTGCTCAGACCTAAGAAGATGGAGCAGAGGACCTGCTCACAGCCTAAGATTCCTACCCTTAGGACCTCACGGTCTGGTGAGAGATCAAAATATTGGAGCTATGTCTCATTTTCTTAGCCATATTGGTGACTGTTAAACCATTGCCTTTCTCCTTCCATCTAAGAAGGTGTCCAATGGACTTTGCTTATTCTCTTCAGTTGAATGCTGCTTTCTTGTTTTTTTTCAGAGATTATCACATCATGGGTCCCTTTGGCTGTCCAGCTTGGAAACCCTTTTATAAATGCTGGGCACAGGAAGCCCTCCTGACATGGCCTTGGACTTCCTTGGTCTGACACCCCAAACCCATGAGTTGGTTCAGAAGGAGCAGTGAGCGAGGCCTGATATTACCGCAAATAATTTGGTTTCTGAAAGTCGAAAATGAACCAGATGGCTTTTAAGGAAAACAGGACACACATCAGATTCCAATTATATTAAAATGATGACCCAATTTAGGAAAACACAAAGTGTAATAAAAAAATGTTTAAATAAACAAAATCTGCATATTTATGAAACTATAATATTCGCCGGGCTCCTCACTTTGGATAATGAATTTCTAAACTAGACGGATTGCATTCCAAACTCGCTGCCGAAGGCAAGCTTGGAGGAGCCTGCAGTACTGTTTGGAATTGCAGACGATCGGAAGAGGAAAGGAAAAAAAAATTTTTTTAGCGTGTGTGTCAGCAGCCAATTTCGGAAAAGGAAAGGTCAGCCCCGCACAAATGTGAGAGATCCTATTCTAATGCAACCAGGAATAGTAAGCTCTGTTGGCTGAACATTTTGACACCTCTCACTGGCGGCAGCCATTTGTCACCCGGAAACCTTCACCACCGCCACTGGCAGACCCAGCGCTGGGCTGGCTTGGCAGGGAGCGCCTCGGATTTATCTATTTATTTTTTCTCGATAAATTAAAAACTCAGGGGGCACTTAAAATAAATTAGCAACTGCTCCTGACGGTGTCTTTCTTGCGGTGTCACACATTCAGGATTCTGGCAAGGACCAAGTTGCCTTGCCTTCCCATCTCTCCCCACCGAGCACAAACTGCTAATGGAACAGTGAGGGCGTGCGAACAGGCGCATCCCCGGAGTGGTTATTAATCCAGGAGAGGGAGGGCCAGGGAGGATCCAGGTTCAGCAAGATGCTTTCAGGGTTACCTTGTCTCTGGGGCATCTGTGGGAGACTTTCTGAGGCCCGGGGCGGGGGCGGTGGCCATTCTCCCCTGGAATGAAACGCTGGAAGGCTTTCTAAGGGAACTTTCACGTATCCCAGGGAGGAGGTTGCCTTTCGTTACAGGCACAGCATTTTCAGGGGGTGAATTTTCTGGAGAGGACGATGTCCAGGCCATCTCCTTCCCTGTAGTGCATGTACCTATCGCCTCGCTAATTATTCACTGATCCTCCTCTGTGGCTAATATCTAGAAAACAGTCATGTGAAAGGATGACAACATGTGAGTCTTCCTGGGGGGACAGTCCTGCAGTTCACCACCCTCTGCCGAGCGTTATGACGTCAACAGTCTCCATGTAAAACGGGCAAAGAAAAAGAGCCTGCTCAGAGCATCCTTCAGCGTGGCTGACAAAGTGTGGTTTGGTCCAATTTGCCAGTCTGAGGGCTGAAATGCTAACTTCCTCCAAAGAAATCTCTCTCCAGCAACCAAACTAGCTTCCCCACTGTTCACTCCTCCAGATGGAACGACAGCATCTGAGCTACAGGGCAGTACAGTCTCCCTTTTTGCTCTCTCAACCAAGCAGCGTCTCTGCACCTCTAGTTCTAGCTTTTAAGTCAGTTTCTTTCTCTCTCTCTTTCTTCCTTCTTTCCTTCCTCCCTCCTTCTTTCTCTTTCCCTCCCCTGTCTTTTTCTCCCTTCCCTCTTTTTCTCTCTTTCTTTCATTTCCTTCCTTCTTTTTCTCCCCCTCTCTTCTCTTTCTTCTTTCATCTCTCTTCTTATTTAATTCCCTTCCTTCCTTCCCTTTGCTTTCTCCTTTCTGTCTTTCTTAATTTTTTTCTCTCTTTCTTTACTTCTTTCTTTTCTTTATTAGGAAAAGAAAAAAATCCGGTCAATAAATTTGCATAACATGAAATGAAAAAAGGTTTCACTCTCCTTCCACGATATCTCCACCTCCCAGTAACGTTTTTCACACTCATCATCTATGTGAACAAAGAGTTAGAAATCTAGAAATGTAAAAATCTAAATCTATTTTAACTGCATTATATCATAGAACACTCACGCTATGATTATATTCCAGAGTCATTTCTTTTATGTGAGTAGCTTCCATGGAGAAGACCTATTTTTCTTTTTTAATTAATAAATTTACTGTCAGGAAAATCCTTCATTACGGGAACCTGTGTAGCTTCCTACCCGAGTACTCATATACAATGTAAATCAGAGGCTCCCTAGTTTTAGGTAACTTGGTTGCAAGCATCTAATTTTATCACAATATAAAATCCTCCAGAAGACTATTTTAAAAGTGCTTATTCTTCATGGTTTTTTCTTTTACTTTTTTAAAGTCTGATTTTTTTTTTTTTTTTAGTCTTGGCAGGATTGGGGAAAGTACTAATTGTCTCTTTGCCAGAGTTTAAGTGCAACATTTTTCATTAGAATTTAACAAATGTTCATCTTAAAATAGACTGACAATGGGTCAAACGGCTTCAGTTTCTCCCTTGTGAACCTGAATGCATTAAGCTTGAGGCTTTTTATTCAGATCAATGTTGCTTCTTATTCTCGGACTTAATTTAGTATAAGACCAATATGATGGTCTCTCTACTCTCTTTTTGGCTCTAATAAAATTAGAATTAATTCAATAGAATGCAATCTCTAGTTTTTTTTTTGTCAAGCGCAGAAATGCCAAATACAACAATATGCTTGGAATATTTTTTTTTTGCCAGTGGTAAACTATTGTGCAAAATAATTATATAAATACACAAGAACATCTGGTCTTTTGAACTGTAGTCACTGCTGAATTTAAACATTGTATGCGTTTGACAAAATTAAAGGAGTTTCTTCTTTGTTTTTCCTAGGCTTTAAATAGCAACCCACAAATAGTACTTAGAGCTAGCAGTTCTAGTTCATTTTGAATATTACATCGAGAAACTTATTCTGCATTCTCCTAGACTCTCAAGTACCTGGGGTCTCTGGAATTTGGGCTACAGGTTAAAAATCCATTGCATTATTAAAACAATGACCCAAGTCAAATAAAATGAGGGGACAAAACCTATTAAATGCTCTTCTCCCATTTTCCCCACAACAATTCCTAAATGCCACTAGACAATTAGAGCAATTTTGCTATCTTTTGTAGAGTAAAGTAATTAAAATTATTACCGCCACTTTTGTAATAAACTCGTGTGACTTTAAAAGTCTGTCCCTGCTTGCTTTCATGATGGAGACATCACACAATCTGTAATTGTGCTATTAAGGAAAAGAGAGCTAATCTTTTTGCATTTGAAGTAAGCCTTCATCTGCAGCCCAACAAAGCCAGACAGATCAAAAAAGAACCAGAGAGAGCATTTAAGGAAATTAGTACAAGTGTCAGTTAAAAGGTAAAAATTAATGCACTTATTATTGAAATATGGTTGAAACCTACGTTCTTTTCATTTCTTTGATATTGCCAAGGTCTAAAACATTCAATTAAGTTTCCATTGTGTTTGGGGGAGAAAAGGCAGAGGATTGTCAAGGAAGTATGAGGGGTGTAGGTGGTGCTCAGTGGAAAAAAAGAATAGGATGAACAGGGGAGAGACCCAGACCACATGGCCCAGGGCACAAAGACGGATCCATTTCTCTGCCTTCTGGACCGCACTTGGCTTAGGACTTCAGATGGGCTCTAGACTGCTGCCAAGTTTAGTGGGAGATTGAAAAATCGACATGCTGGATTTCTTCACTTAAAATTCATAGATAATGCACAATTCTAGTTATCCTGAGGCCTCATGAATGGGTTCAATTCTCATCCTCCAATACAGTGTGATCATGATGATGAAACACAGAAGGAAGAGTGGGAAGAGAAATGACTCTATTTCGGTGTTGAGATGAATGCATGAACTTTTGTCTTTTGACTGTAATTTTTTTTTTCAATTTTTTTCTGATGCTTCTGCATCTATTTCTATAACCAGAACACAATAAAATAAAGTTGATTTAGGGGTATTTTTATAGATGCATAGGATGGAGAGGGGAGGATAAACATGGGCTGTGGGGTCGTGATGAGTAATTCAGCCGTTTTATGCTGTGTGACTTCAGATAAGTTCTTTAGCATCTCTGACTTAAAGGTGGCTTCCTCTGTGTTCCTATACATTGATGTGAGTATCTGCTATTGGGGTGGCTAATGAGTATGAAAGTGTCTTAGCAGACATTCAACAAATGTTAATTTTTTGACCCTGACACTATCTCTTCACAATCCTTTCATACAAAAACAAAAAAGACTAAAAAAAAAAAAAAAAAAAGACAAATCAGTGAATATTATTTGCTGTTTTTAGGAGTACCAGCACTTGAGGTCACCTTTTCATGTTGAGTGTGTCTTAACTCTCCATCATAAGCATCACTTTTCAGGGCCAAGTCTTTCATTTTGCTTTTAAATTTTTGCAAGTTGATTCAGTGGGGTAGATTTATAAGGCTACTTTCAGAACATCAAAACTCCTTAGCTGAACAATCATTATTTGACAACCGCAATTCAAGAATTTTTTTCAATTGTATAATGAATCAATCTCCCTAAATTGTATGCATGTCAAATTGTGATCAACTTGCTGTGAAAATGTTCAGCAAGAGAAGACCTAATGTTTAAAGTGAAAATTACTGGGATCACACACATTAATTTGTCTCTATCATTAATGAAACATTGTTTTATTGCCCCAAGAAAAAAGGCTCTTGCACTATTATAAAACAAATTTAAATAGAAAAATATTAGGGCGATAATTTCAGGCCATAATACATCAGATGCAGTCAGTTCACATCCGTAAATCAGCCTGGTGCTGGGCACATCATAGGCTCCTTAGATATACTTTAAATTCAAACAAACAGGCATAATTCCTTTCGGAGAAGGATTCTTTCCAATCCAAGCAGCCCATTTAGGGATTCATAAAGGCTACCCGGGAAAGGGGGATATAGGACCATTTTACTGGCAGGGACGATTTTGAGTTTAGAGAAGAAAAGTTCCATGAAGCAAACTCCTTTTCTACCTAAAAACAATATAAAGTTCCAAAATGCGTCTCCAAAGAAACGTATTTTTGCCATATCTGTGCTCCTTTCTAGCCAGCTCTGCCCAGGCACTTAAGGAAAATAACTCAGTTGTAAAATCCACATCACTGAAGTTGTGATTATTATTCTTATTAATATGCCTATGATAGAAGTTAGCACCAAAATGACAGATTTACGCTTTTGCAAAGGTAATGAATCAAAGTAAGAAGGTAAAAACCACTATTACCCTAAAACCCGAAAGTGATAGACTATTCGGTTCGTTGTTTTTATTTTTTTTCCCCTTCGTCGTACTGATGGCTGATAATGTTATTTTTTTTTTTTTCCTTTTTTTCTTGCAGAAACACAGTAGGAATATAATCAGGAATATAAAACTAGCCACCGAAAGAAAGCTTGTGGCTTGTGTTTTCCTCTTTCGGAGTCTGTCTGATTCTAGGTCTTTTCTGAAAGGTGCTGGGACCTGGAAGTACCGGGAGTTAGGGGTGATGAGTGGAGAAACCTAGGGATGAAACTCAGTTTTAAGAACAAGCCTCATTAACAGAATTCCATGGACAGAGGATCTTGGCGAACTATAGTCTCGTGGGGTTGCAAAGAGCTGGACATGACTGAGTGACAAACACTTTCACTTTCACTTCCATTCACTAACAGAGAGAGGATGAAGGGGCTAAAAAAAAAAAAAAAGAATCCAAAGTGCAAATGTACACCCTGCTTGTTTAGTGAGTATGCTCAGTGGCTCAACGGGTAAAGAATCCACCTGCAATGCAGGAGCTGTAGATGTGGGTTCAATCCCTGGGTCAGAAAGATCTCCGACTCCAGTATTCATGCCTGGAAAAGTCCATGAACAGAGGAGCCTGACAGGTTACAGTCCATGGGGTCGCAAAGAGTCGGACAAGAGCACACACACACTCTCTAAAAGAAAGAACTAGAGAACTAAAGAAAAGACCATGAAAATGGGAAGAAAGCCCAAGGAGAGCTTAAGAACAAACAGATCCTCCTGTGCTCTTTGGGTTGAGTCCTCTCCCATCCGCTACTTCACTGGGTCCTTCATCCAGTCCAGAGAGGTGAACACAATGAGCTAGTTTAGATTCTCAGTAGAAATGCGGGCCCTGGGGCAAACGGGAGAGAGGTGACCCCTCGCAGTCCAAGGTCAAAGCCTAAAGATCTGTGTTGCTTCAGGACCTGAGGGTGGAGTACGGAAAGCATTTTTGGAAGCTGGATTAGGAGCATCAAATCCCTAACTGGTTCACTTTGGGTCTGGAGAATTTCCATTTCCTTCAAAACTTTATCCTGCTCTACTCCCTGAGGGTGGACCCAATAGCAGCCTTTTGTTACGTAAAGAGCTTAGAATTTCAGAAGTAGCAGGGATCGTGAAGATTTCTATTTCACAAGCCCTGGGATAGTAAATTGAGACAAATCTAGGATTAACTCTCCAGACCCCACTAAAGTGCCCTAAATGAATACAGCAACAAAAATGCTTAACGTGCTTCCTAACTCTAACATTTAGATGCATTTTCTCCAGGCTTTTCAAAGCATTTTTTTGCATACGCTTTCAAATCCACCCGCAAAGAATCAAGTTTTTGGCAGATCTGTGACTTCGGTAAGGAACCTCTCTTGGCCTCTGCCTCCTCTTCTGGAATCTGGGGGATCACGAAAATCCTACCTCATAAGGTAATGGTGGGAATTAGGTATAAATGTTCAATGACTCAGCACAAAATAAGCACCCAATAGAGGCTAGACATCACCCATCTTTACCACCAGCTCCATCTTTACCAACATGCCTACTCCTGTGAATCGAGGCAGGGCAAGTTGTTCAATCCCACTTCACAGATGAAAGAAGTGAAGGTAAGTGTCTTACTCAAGCGACTCAGAGGTTGGGCCTGACCTATGTCCCTTAGCTTTTGGCCCAAAGCTTATTTTACTTGTTTTATTGGAACAAGTGCTGGCATTCAGCGTGTTGGTGGATGAGTCCAGATGGTCTTGGAGGCGGAAAGAAAGTCATGGCACAACAATGATAATATGAAAGCATCAGGTGCCTTATTTTCACTCAGCCTCTTTCTGCTAGTGGAGAATTAGCAGTACTTCTTATTCTTTGAGAATTCAAAGCCGTGACCGTGTCAAAGGCCAAAGAGCCAAGTCAAAGGGTCATGCATGTTTCTGTAACCAGTGTGAGAGGCAAAAGCTGGACAGAGACCCACTACTTGGAGTTGGTCCATCATAATTTGTGCTGCAGGAAGGCACTGCCAACAGAGGACTTCAGAAAATATACAGCTCCCATGGGACGGAAAGAACTGGGAGCCGCAAAGTCCAGATGACAGAACCCATGGGACTGTCCCATTAGCAGATCAAGTAGATTTAAGTGGGTGCTTCTGGATGTCCCAGGATGGAGCCCTGTGCACCCTTCAACTCACTAGGAAGGAAGTCAGCGCGTTCATATTTCTGCTCCCCAGTGAGGGCGCCTGTGAAGTCAGGGACCAGGAGGCTTTGGGGGTGGGGGTGGGGTGGGATTTCTCCCTGCTAGGTTACTCATGACTCGAACCCAGGCAAAACTGAACTTAACTCCACCCTTCCATCTTTCACCTGCGCTGGAAAAATGTGCCAGTATTGGCCTCAGCCCTGAGGTCAGAATTCACCATCCACATCCTGGCTTCTACACTTGCCGGCTGCATGTCCCTGGCAACTCAGTGTCTCTGGGTCTCAATTTCTTCCTGTGTTAGAGAAAAAGCAGGGCAGGTAACGTAGCCACCCTGCCAGGCACCAGGAGTCTGTTGCACACAGATGCTTCAAGGCGAGTTGGGTACCTCTAGCTGTTTCCCCCTTGACTGTGCTCATGGGTGTTCATACTTGGAATAATGCAGTTGCTGGAACAACCCTGACCTGAAGGCCCTCCCTCGTTACCTCTGCCAGTGAAACATCCCAGTCTTGGGATTGCTGACTGGGCCTTTACCCGTGTCTGGAGAAATGCCTTCTTTGCTGTTGTTCAGTCGCTCAGCTGTGTCCAGCTCTTTGAGATCGCATGGACTACAGCACGCCAGGCTTCCCTATTCCTGACTACAGGCAAATCAAGGCACTCAATATTTGTGCTTTGTATGTATTCCCCTAAAAGTCATAGAGATCACAGGCTTCTGAGAACTGAGCTTGTGTCCAGAGTCCCCTGACCAGCTAGGGGATTTCCTGCCTGCTCTCCGTGCCTCAGTTTCCTCAACACTCAAACGGATCAAAGACGATCTAGTGTTCCAGCATTGAGAGAGACGGTGAGCAATTAACGGGCATGAGGCCACATGTGGTCTGTATGCCTGGCTCAGAAAAGGTACTTAATGGATGCTGGCGACTGATCTGATCATTAGAAATTATGCTTAAAAACGGGACAAGATAGCTATACACTGAGGAAACTTGAAACAGAATCAGGTGCTTGTGTCTGCAGCCAGAACAGGGTCTGTAGAACCAGATCCCAAAATGCCCCAGACTTAGAAGCTTGAATCACGGCTTCTGAAAATGTGATCAAGATTTATGAAACCAATAGCCCATGTTCAATCATATTAATGCTTCCAATACCATTTTAGTAAGGAAAAAAGAAATTGTGTCCACAATAAAAAATAATGCCAATTATTATTTTTAAAAAGTAGGTCAAGTAAGGCAAACTCTCTTCTCCACTTGCAAAGCACTCAGAGAAGTGAAAAAAAATAAACACACAGAAAAATAAATGTCAAGGCAAACCCCAGTTATGATGCTCTCCACTCAAATCCTCTTCCTCACTTGGTATTCGAACTGCTACATTCATTGAAAAAGCACCAGGCTCCGGTCAAGTGGAGGTAACGTTATATTAATATTTCTCACACTTTCAATTTACAAAAAACAATAGCATCCATTCTTTCTTCTGTCCGCCATTAAGCCTGTGAGGTAGGAGAGATAATTCTCATAATTATCAACAGCATATTATCTCTAATAAATCTGTATCTATTTCCACATCAACGTCCTTTCATATCTCTATCTTTTCCCAATATCTATACTCAGAGCCATATCTATAGCTCAGTCTATACTTATATCTATATACCTCTGTCTGTATTTTTTTCAAATCTACGTCCGCATCTGTATAGGAAACCAAGTCTTCAGTGAAGCTCAGTAATGAGACAGAGGCCACCCAGCTGGGAACTGAGAGCTCATGAAAGATTTCAAGGCTTTCGGCTTTACATCCTGTTCTTTTCAACTTCTCCCATGTCACCTCTCAAATAAATGGGATTTTAAAAAGAAAAAAAAAAAAAAAGGAAAGACAAAGGAATAAAGAGAGGAAGGCGAGAAGGAAGAGAGAAAGCCAACATTGTAGTTTCTTTATATTCTGTTCACAAAGCCCAGTTCAAGACCAGGCCGCTGCTGCCTCCAATCCCATGAACTTGAAGCTTTTGGTTCGGGGTAAATGTAGACAGAAGAGCCTGGCAGTCTACAGTCCCTGGGGTCACACAGAGTCGGACACAGCTGTGTCGTGACTTAGTGTGCACAGCACGCACAGACAGGGAAATGGGTTTCAAAATGACCAGTCGCCGTACAGTCACGTGTCGTTTTCTGAGACTCTTCATCACGGACATCTTCTTGCTTTAAATTCTTAGGAAAAGTTTCAAAATGCCAGATTTTTTACGATTAGAAAATGCGATAAGATTTTTTTTTTTTTTCAGGGGGAAATTAGGTAATTTATATTGTTAACAGTCATTTATAGGAAGATATTCTGGAAGTGTACTGTATTAATGCAAATCTAAGCTGGGATTTTAGAAAACACTCTTTTTTATTTCTTTCTTCTTTCTTTTTTTTTTCTGCACTCACAGCTTTGATAATAGGACATGGTGAAACAGTCTAATTGGACTGCCAGGATGATTAAAATTTGTATCATTTTTGCATCTGTTTTGAGAGGCATAACCCTAATTTTAAAACAAATTAAATATTTCAGGAGGTTGGATTACAGATTACTCTTTATTGTCTCAAAATTTCAAGAATTGAATTGCTGTGAATAATTGGCAGGTTATTTTTTTGTATTTATCTGATTGAAACCCCAGCTTTCCTTCTTCTGTTCATAAAAGCTTACATACCTGCTCCATTTTACAATAATAATTTTTAGGGTCAAATTTCCAACCCTTCTAAACCCTCTTTTCCCCAGCTTTGAAATTTAGAGAAGAAAGCATACATATTTCACTTTTGAAATCGAGTAGTAATGTTCTAAAGAATATATTTTAAGAGTACCTTCTAGGCTAGAGGTTTGCAAAACATCAGCTGTTTCTCCTTGTGCAAGGTTTTGTTTATGAGCTTCTTTTAAATCTATTTTTGGTTTCCCGAATTTAGCACAGGTTGCTTTAGAAATCAAAAGCAATTATAAAATTTACCTGGAATCTGCCTTAGAACTCGAGTTAAGCCATAGTATAGTTTTGTTTTCTGTTGTTGCTTTTAACCGTATGAATGGTTTATGCCGCCTGTGTTTTGGGTTCCTGTATGGCAAAGGAATGCCTTTCTCACTCACACATTTTACTTACTCTCTCCTTGTTTCTTCTTCACTACCTTGTCTTTGCAGAATTATTCAACTCAGACTGCCATGCAAGGGGGAAATTATAAACCCTTAGGTGTTACGTTTTATCTTTTAGAGGTAAAGGTTTACTTTTTTAAAAGTCCTTCCCCCCCACCCCCCGCCCTTAGAAAGAACTATCAGAGTGGCTATATTATTTAAGAAGAAGAGGCTGTCTCCTGGTTTTTGTTGCATTTACTGTAAAACTTCAATTTCTTTGCAGCAGGTTCTAATTTATTTTGCAATTCACACAGTGCATTGTAAACATAATGTAAAGTTTTCGAAGCTTCATTAACAGCTAAGGATAATGGCAGGCCAAGTTTTTAGAGGCATGTATTTAAGCTTGGCTCCAAAAAAATGAAGAGGCTTCCATGCAGGAAGCTGTGAACTTGAACCTCTTCAACAATAAAACTGAGGATTCAGAACCCTAACTTTGCTTTTGATGCCAGAACCAGCACACCTGCTTAACCCCTATGGGACCAAGATTCTTCTTGTAGGAGCTCTGCTCTGGAGCTGTTTTTCATTTACGGAGATGAGGCAGCAATAAGACAAAATTCCACAGCATTTCCTCAAAGGTTCAGAACAATCCACTTTTAAATTCCACAGCGATGAAAGAGGGGGGGGTCACTGATCTGAACAGAGTCACGGCAAAGTGGAACAGCACCCCAGGTCTGAAGACGGGAACAACTGGGAGTGGTCCTCAGTCCTGTGGCAGGAGCAGAAGAGGCAGCTTGGCCGGTGGTGTGGCAGTTCTGCCCCTCCGAGCAGAAGCGCTTGATGTGGCCACTTAGTCGCTCCCAGCCTCAGTTTTCCCATCTGTAGCATGGAGCCGAGAATCTTACAAGTTGGGCACTGTGTTTGTTTGTTTGTTTTTTGATGTGGACTATTTTTAAAGTCTTGATTGAATTTGTTACAATATTGCTTCTGTTTTACGGTTTGGATTTTTTGTTGTTGTTGTTGCCCCTGGTCGCAAGGCATGTGGGATTTTAGGTCCCCAACCAGGGATTGAATTGGCACCTGCAGCCTTGGAAGGCAATGTCTTAACCACTAGACGGTCAGGGAAGCTTCAAGTGCTGTGCCCATTATCACTGAGAACTAGGTTAAGTCTGGTTTAATCACTCCTTCACCAGCCTTGGGCAAGACCTCTCTGGACCTCCGTTTACCCATTTTGTAAATAAAGGTGTTGCATTTTGACCTCATCTTTTCTCCAGGGTGGGTGAAGGGGACCAATTTTTCCAGACCTCCTATTCACCAAAGGTCTCAGTCTAGACTTCTGATTGCCTCAGCAAATGGGGACATAGGGTCAGTGTCAAGATGAAAAGGCATTGCTCACCACATGGTATATTGTGTCTCAATCTGCAGTCATCTGCCTGAAATACACAACTATTTGCTTATTATAACTCTTTCAATTACTTTGTCATCTGTACACTTTTATTCCATTGTATTTGTGTTTGAAGGTTACTTTATTATTTGAGCTATCTGTTTGGCATTCTCTCATTAAAAAAAAAAAAAAAACAAAAAAACAAAACCCAAGCCCCTGGAGGGGAAAAAAACCCAAGCTCTTACAGTTTAATGAATCTATTTGTACATCAAAGCGGGATTTTTATGTCACTTCAGTAATTCGTCTTGTATCCCTTCTAGACAAAATGCTCAAGGACAGTTGGAAGCCGCTGCCCAGGTCAGCAAGGCCAGAGCCAGCAGGAAGCAGCCGGCAGTGCGCACTCTAGTCAAGAAAGGACAGGCTACCGCCCCGCGCTGGAGTGAGGGTAGGGACTCCGAAAGGGGATGGTGGTAATTTGCTGTAGAAGCCAGTGCCTCCAGCCACCTGTGCTTGACCCTGAGGAAAGCCTCTGCCTTTGCAATCCTGAAGTCAAGCAGGGAAAGGAAGACCGGGCCGGGCGAAAGCTGAAGGGTCTGGAGGAGGAAAGAGTTTCCTGGTCTCCTGGGGAGGAGGCGGAAAGGCTCATGCGGCGACCAGAGCCTCCGAAGTTTCACTTCGTGGCGGCCGGTGAAGAACTGAACAACAATCATTTAAAATAAAAAGACTAAGTGAGGCCAGGCCACCAAGATCAGTCCTGCGGTGTCGGGATAGCCTGGCCCGCGCAGGGGTGGTGCGCCCTCCCCAAGCAGTAGAAACGCAGTAGCTCGTCATCCGCCCAGGCTCTCCAGGTTTCGGGGTTCCTTGATGAGTGTCTGCCTGGGAGGCAGCGGGAGCGGAGACCCGCCCCCCCCGCCAGAAGTCCTCTCACCCGCAGCGGGTTTGCAAACTCGAACGTGTGCCAGGGCGCCCTGCGTTGGGGTGACAGCGAGAGGCAGCGTGGGACCAGCGCGAGAGTCCGTCCCCCTCGCGACGCCTTCGGGCAGTCTGCCCGGGGCGGGGCTGGGGGTGGGGGTAGGGGGCCGGGCGGACCCAAGTTCCGAAATCCACCCAGACTGTTATAACTTATCGACTGCGACTTTTTTCCTTTTTCTTAAGTGCGGGCTAATTTGACAAGATCGGTTCTCCGCGCCTTGACAGTTCTTGTCTCCAGCTGCGGGATTGCGGGGAGTGGGCGCAGGCATCCCCTGGGGTCCTTGCCACCTGAGGCCCCAAGGTGCCTCCCAGAGCCTCAGGCCCCGTGCCTGGTGGAGGTGCAGCGGGGTTCAAGTGGGAGTCCGATGCTTGGCTTCTGGGCACGGCGTTCTCAGTCTCTCGTGTGTTTAGCTGGATTTGATACTTAGTTTCACTCTTCGCAACTATCGTCTCCGAATCTACCCTTCCGCCTGGAGCGCCTCTCATCTGCAGCGAATCTCAGGCGCCGCGCAGCGAGCGATTGCGGTTGGGGACGCGTTGGGGACGCGGCTGAAGCGTCCCGGGGAAGCGCCCGGCCGCGGGGAGACAGGCAGCGAGCCGGGTCTCCAACTCAGTAGTTGGAGTAGCCGATGCCTCTGCGGATCTCCGGGCAACCGGTGTCTCAGCTGCCTGCCTTCCCGCCCACTGCCCCGGGATGGGTTTCATTTCAGGGTCAAGTGAACTCAGATTTCTAGTCAGTCTAAATCTGGGGAGTGTGGGTTGGGATAGGGGCGAGTTTTCGCTCGGGACCTACCTCGCCTTGTTCAACACCAGTTTGAAAGAAGTCTGGGGCGCCTAGCACATGCCTCCACAGTGCTTAGCAACGTCTTTGCCTTCTCTTTAAGGTATACATATTTCTAGCCCCACAAGCCTGCCTGACGACACAGCACCCCCCTCCTTGTATTGAGACCTAGAGTCCGTGGTGGTTTCCTCTGATTCAGAAATGAGCACTTCGAGGCTGTACCTCCTACTTGTCCGCAAGACCAGGCATCACAGCCAAGCAGACAGTGGGCCCTTGAGATCCTTACCTAATACAGGGGGAGAAGAGCTGTAAAGGTTCCTATCCTGACTCACTCTGGACTAGTGCCCCACTAATGGCTCCAAAGAAGCTCCCCAAGCTTCCTGCGGGGGTGGGTGAGGAGGAGGGGGAGGGGGGAAGGGGGGGAGATATGTGGTCGGTAGAAACTCACCTTCTCCCTAGTCAAAAATCCTGAGTTGATATTCTTCCACTACAGTGTGACTTTTTAGGCAAAGTCCTTAATTTTTTTTTGTCTCAGTTTCTTTTACTTTGAAATTGATAAATAAAAATATGTACTTGCCTTGGCTAAAGGAGGGTCTTTGTGAGGATGGGAGATGGTTATGTATTTGTAAGCATTTTGAACATTTGTAAGCACTTATTTTAAATCACCGGATTTTAGGTGATATGCATAAGGATACTTTTAGGAAGGTGTTGTTGTTGTTGGTGGTATTTAGTCATTCAGTCCTGTATGACTGCGAACCCATGGACCTCTGTCCATGGGATTTTCCAGACAAGAATATTGAAGTGGGTTACCATTTCCTCTTGGGGATCTTCCCGACCCAGGGATCAAACCTGGGTCTTTTGCATTGTAGGCAGATTCTTTACTGTTGAGCCACCCAATTAGGAACATCGGTGCACAGAAGACATGGGAAGATGAAGGGGTCTCACTGATTAGCCTGAGTCAATGAAAAAGGAAAAGCTGAAATCCACTGGTGCCTGGCAGAGGGGATATTTGCAGTTAACTGTGACTGCAGCCATGAAATCAAAAGACACTTGCTCCTTGGAAGGAAACCTATGACAAGCCTAGATAGCATAGTAAAAAACAGAGATATTACTTTGCCGACAAAGGTTGGTATAGTCCAAGTTATGGTTTTTCCAGTAGTTATGTATGGTTGTGAGAGTTGGACCATAAAGAAGGCTGAGTGCTGAAGAATTGGTGCTTGTGAACTGTGGTGCTGAAGAAGACTCTTGAGAGTCCTTTGGACAGCAAGGAGATCAAACCAGTCCTCAGAAGCTAATGCCCCATCCACTCCTATATGCTTAAGTCAGGTTTCTCAGTACTGCTCTTCGGATCTTAAAAAAAAAAAAAAAAAAATTGCTTTGACTCCCATAAGAATGAATGCTTTTGAACTGTGATGCTGGAGAAGACTCTTGAGAATCCTTTGGACAGCAAGGAGATCACACCAGTCAATCCTAAAGGAAATCAACCCTGAATATTCATTGGAAGGACTGATGCTGAAGCTGAAGCTCCAATACTTTGGCCACCTGATGCGAAGAGCTGACTCATTAGAAAAGAACCAGATGCTGAGAAAGATTGAAGGAAGGAGGAGAAGGGGATGACAGAGGATGCGATTGTTGGATGGCATCACTGGCTCAATGGAGCCACGAGTTTGAGCAAACTCTGGAAATGGTGAAGGACAGGGAGGCCTCGTGTGTTGCAGTCCATGAGGTTGCAAAGAGTCGGACACAACTGAGCGACTGAACAACTGTTCTTGCTTCTATGGTGGCTCAGATGGTAAAGAATCTGCCTGCAATTGGGGAGCCCCAGGTTCGATTCCTGGATTGGGAATATACCCTGGAGAAGGGAATGGCGACTCACTCCAGTATTCTTGCCTGGAGAATTCCATGGACAGAGGAGAATTCCATGGTGGGCTACTGTCCATGGGAACGAAAAGAATCGGACTGATTGAGCGACTAACACAACACAATAACTGTTCTTGCAAGAGTTTTAACTGTTCTGTTCTTTGCAGAATCTCCTTCGAAGGAAGTCCAAGTAAAAGAAGCAGATCTGCTACAGAGTCAGATTTGTTCTTCCCTATTAGGGAAGCAGTGATGAGGCAGAGAACTGGGGTGTAGTTTGCCTGCCCCTCCTCCCACCCCAGGAAATCAGTAGAGCTGTGTTTCCACCCAGGCCATTGGAGCCCAGAACCCTGCTTGGAACCTCTCGGGGGGCAGTGATTGGCACCCAGACAGCACCCAATCCAGGGAGGCACATCTTGAAGTTTTAAGGAAAATCGGACTTGTCCCAACTTGTCCCAGTCCCACCCACTTGCTATTTCCCTTTATGAGTTTAATTTTGAAGTTGCTGGGTGACGCCAACAGCATTCGTCCCTGGAAGCACTTTTATTAGAACTGAAATCTTCCAAGCTTGCACTGACTACTTTAAGACTCGAGGACGGTAATGAATATGGATGGACGGAAGTTTCCTATGAATATGGAGGAGTGGGTGGGGGCATGTGGCGGATGGATTACTCTTTCACATTAACCACTGGTAACCTTTCCTCCTGTCTGACTTCCCCCGCAATATTATCCTGAGAAGGGTCAGCCCTAAATGCTTTTTTGCAAAACACGATTAGTCACTTTTGGCCACATGTGCTTGCCCCAGACCTTATTTGCCATCCTATATAATTATTAGAGGATCTTCTAATTTTATTTGAAATTCTAAGTTGACACATGGGTCAAAGTGCCTTGACCCAGCATTGTGGTTAATTTCTCTTTTGTTAGCCTCATTTGAGCTGCTAAAGAATTACACTCAGAGGAATCATTTACCCTGTTCACTTTCTCATTGCCACGGTTACCTGTTGGAGCTGTGAATCACAGCCTTGAGGATTTGCTATGAAAAGGTCCTGTGCCTATTCTCCTCACAGGTACACATGAGGGCCTATCTAGGTGGCTTTGTCACAGCTTGAAACTACAGGCCATGGTGTTTAGAGCTCGTTTTGCACCTGCTGTTCCCTCTGTCTACAATGCTTTTACCTTCTCTTCATCTGCTTGGTGAACTCCCACTGACTGCTCATATATAATTTTTTACATTGAGGTATAGTTGATTTACCGTGTTATGTTAGTTTCAGGTATATAGCAAAGGAATTCGGTTATATATATATCATCATTTTTTTTTTTTGATGTGGATCATTTTTAGAGTCCTTGTTGAATTTGTTACAGTATTGCTTCTGTTTCGCCTTTTGGGTTTTTTTGGCCACGAGGCATGTGGGCCCTTAGCTTCCTGACCAGGGATCGAATCTGCACCCCCTGCATAGGAAGGCAGTCTTATCCATGGGACTCCCAGGGAAACCCCTATATATTCTTTTTCAGATTCTTTCCCCTTGTAGGTTATTACAGAATATTGAATGTAGTCCCCTGTGCTATGTAGCAGGTTCTTACTGCCTATCTGTCTATATGTACTGGTGATTCTTTAAGACATGACTCAAGCCTTCCTCTTTGCATCCTTTCCTGACCTCCGCGAGCTGGCCACGTCCTGCTGTGTCCCTCTCTCTGTCAGAGCATGTATCGCCCTCTGCTGCTACCTTATTTGTATGTTTCTGTTCAATTCTAGCTGTCTTGCGTTGTGTGGTTATAAATGGGAACCATGAAAGCAAATTTCCTGGGTTCACAGTTTGACATTCTCCACACTCCCTTACCATGTGACCTCGTGTGTATTATGGGAGTCATAATGTTGCTTGACTCTTGGATTGATAGGATTAAATGAGATATGTTATTCAAACCACATTACCTTGCAGCAGACACTCAGGAAACATTCAGTATCATTAAGGCATTGTCTTCTTACAGGCTGTGAGCTTATCAGGGGCTGTGAGAGATGCCTTTGTATTCATATCAATATTTATTCTCATTTCTTTGATACATAGTGGACGCTGTATTCCCAATACTTGGTTCATAATATGTGCTCAGTTACTCTTTATAGAAAAAAAAAAAAACGAGAGAGGCAGAGTTTGTTGATGGAGATATTAATACCAAATGTCCACTTATCATGCTTCATCAATTACTCAGCCTTACTCTAGCACATACTCTGCATGAGGCATTGTGCTCAATTCTGCAGTGGATGAAAATGAGGCATCAATGCTTCTATATAATTTACCATCGACTTGGGGTGATAAACAAGCACGATGCCCACAGGATGGCACAGGAGAGAAATAACTATATGCTGCGAGGCACCGATCTGGTTGCCTTTCTAATTCATCCTCCTCATTCTTGCCTGGATTTTCTTCTTGCCAGGCAGAATTAATCATACACCCAGAAGCTGAGGAAGCTGAAGAAATTTAAGACAGAGCCACTCACCTGCCTTGATCCCGCTCACATGTTTCCCGGGCTGCATGATTTTAGTTTCATTTTCTTAAAGCACCCCTCACCTAAACTGTTTAAGCTTCAGGCCCCATAAGGCTTGAATCTGCCCCAATTGTGCCATGGTGTGGTTTAAATAATTTGATGACTCTCCAGTGTCTTGAACCATGAACACCTGCTATGAGCCACCCAGTGCATGAGTTTGGAGCAAGTAATGTCCAGACCACAGTGGTAAAGAATGCACCAGCCAGTGCAGAAAATGCAGGAGATGCAGCTTCTATCCCTGGGTCTGGAAGATCCCCTGGAGGAGGGCATGGACCTAGGAAAACCCCATGGACCTAGGAGCCTGGATGGCTGTAGCCCACAGGGTCTCAAAGAGTCTGACATGACTGAGTGATTGAGCACGCACATAGACACACAACGTCCAGACAGGGATGTAACCGCTTCATCATTTGACAGAACCCCACATTGGCCCAGCTCACTGGAGTCAGCTGGGCTGCCTGCTCTTCCTAAGTGTTCTGGTTTGTCCCCATACCTCTAACCAGGCTCTCCCCTCTGCTAGGATGTCCACCCCTTCCCCCCCCCGCACCTCCGCCTAGAAAACAGTCATAGCATCCTCCAGCTGTCTTCAATGCCTCTCATTCCCAAGCTCCCCCACAAACTCCTGACTCCCGACTCGGAGTTCCCCGGCACTCTGCTCCGCCTGCTCCCAAGGCCCTCCCCATGCGGCATGCCACTTTGTCGCTGATGGTCTGTTTTCCCTCTCTGACCCCGCGCTCTGCCAGCAGGACCGCCAGAGTCCCATTCACATCGCTGAACTTTGAGCCTGAGGCCTGCTCACACACTCTTGTAGCCTCTTTGGGGAAAGAGAGAAGGGAGGAAGGGATGAAGAGGCAGCGAAGAGGGAGGAACACATACAGGGAGCGACACGTTTTCGTGTATTTTGTCAAACGAGTGTTAGAAATGATAGGCTTTATTGTTTCAGAAGAGGAAGAGATGATTGGAGCAGTGAATGGTCCTCAGCTTGAGTCTGAAGCCTAAGGAGGTAACTCCAGTTCAAAAATGACCAGTGGAACAGGAGGGGTCACTTTTTGGAGTTTACAAAAAGACATCTGCGTGTTTTTCAGTTTTGTACCCACCCTCATTTAAGTCGTGAACATTAAAAAAATAAATAAATTGGAAATGATTGTCATTCACAAGCAATCTCCCAAGTATTTACTCTTGAAACTAGTACTTCAGGAAACAATGGCTTTTTGTTTTCAAAAATCACATATTGCTAATCTCAAAAAGAATTTTGAAAGGAGTCTTCAATGTCGTGTGAAAAATTCAAGTATTACTATAGATCAGAAACTGGAAAAGAAGTCTTTTCTATTCTTTCTGAGTCACATTATGCTGGAACTATTTGAGAAGATAGCCTATAAGTTAAATTTCCTCTTAGACTGGCATGCGACATTGCAAAAATCAAACACATTGTTTTTTGACAAGGTTTGAGGACTGGAATTTAGAAAAGCACTTGGTATGGGAGACGGCTGAATTAATACCGTGGAGATCGTGGTTATAAAGATTGATAAGGAAGGTTCATTCACTAAAAATATAATGGCAGATGTAATAATGACGGCATTCATCATCCGTCAAAGGCATTTATTAAGCACCCACAGGTACTTGGCAGCCTATGGTGTGCCACGCAAGTGAGACAGACGTGGTCCCTATTCATCCAAGAGCTTGCCATTGTGCGTCTCCTTTGTCAGGAGCATAACGTCCCTACTTGTCACTGGTGCCTGAAAGACACTCCTTGTCATTATTTACGCTGTCTGAGTTTCTGATTCTCAAGGCGGGGGGGGGGGCAAGTCTTTTTTGTGGTTTCTTTTAATTATGCCATGTGCCGTGGTGTTCCACCCTCCAAGGAGATGTTGCCTCTGTTGGTGGGTGAGCTTGAAGGTGGGAAGCAGCCTGATGTGCATTTATAGCGTCCGTGGTAACCCCTCTTTCCAAAGCTTCTGTCTGTCCTGGCCTGACTGTCAGCAAGCTGAGGGCACAAAGGTCCCCCAGAGCGCTCAGCACCCAGTCGGCAGTTCCATCTCCCCAGAGATTAGAGGTTTATTGACTGACTGACTGAGGTAACAGAAGAGCTCACAGGGTGATGGAAGGTCAGTGGCACAGCTTATCCACTTTTCCCCTCCACTCCTGACATAGCCTGCACACGTGGGCACAGTGGTATCTGCTCAATTGCCTACCTGTTCAATAGGACGTGCTGCAAGCTCTAGGAATTAAAAGTTGACTCCAGGCAAATGGAAATGGAGGGTGGGAGATGTTCTTCAGAAGCATTTTCCTACAGCATGTTATCAGCTGGCCGTCATTGTGGGGATCATGACCTATGACTTGGAAGCTCCAGGTCACAGTCAGTGGCAGAAAAAAGAAATGCATCCACTTCATGATATTTCAAAATAGTGTGACTGGGGGTGGTGGTGGTGGAAATGCCTATGCTGAGCTTTCATTTCATGTTATACCCTTGAGTTTTAAAAATGATTTTGATATTAAAAAAATCCAGTTACAGAACATTTTTATATTTTTTGAAAACAGTTGTGGATGACTTTGCTTCCTGTTGTGAAAAGTTGAGTTAAATGCATCCCAAGATATTTTCAAGGTCATCTCTGTTCTTCCAATTAACTTGTAGGCTTATTGGTGAGGCCATGGGCATAAAGAGTATGGTGGCTTTCCTTTATCACCTTGGCCGGTAGGGGGCTCACAGTTACATGTTGTCATTTATGAAAGGAGCTTCCTGGCATAGTAGTTTTTCCTAAAGGCAGAATCTTTATCTTCTCTCAATTTTTGTCCTAGTCCATGTGTTTACTTTTCTTACAAACAGCTTCAAATCCTTTTGAAAGTTAAACATATATATATTTATATTTAGAAGTAAATGTTAGCTATATATAATATATGGGTACATGTGTATTTATACAGCCATTACATGCACATACATACATGCATATGTAATCTATATTTGTATCTATACCCATGATACATACACACACAAATCTATATCCATACACACACAAATCATTCATAAATCTACTCAACAGCATTGATGGAGCATCTGCTAGTTGCCAGGTACCATCTGGTGTATTGAGGGATCTGACCATAACAAGATAGCTTCCTTCTTTCACCCAGCTCACCTTTTAAAGGGGCTGGACTATAGTGATGATGACATAACAAGCTAATACGCTTTCAGAACAGGACAGAGGGAAGGACTCTGGGATTTGCTGTTTCTTAACTTCTGCCCTTTCCCTCATCTTCAGCACCTAATCTTCACCCATTCCTGTCATTTTGGCCCCCCTTTTCCCATCCATGGCCATCCTCATTGAGTTGCACCTCAATTGCTCCAGAAGCTTCTCATGTGGCATCTTTCTCCATTCTTCTTTGATACTTGTCTGATGAATTTTTTCTAAAACTGCATTTTTATCTCTGAGGCTTCATACTGTGGACCTCCTGCTGTGGTAATAATAGTAGCAGTTGATCAGAGGCAGTGGTTACTCTGAGCTCCTGGCTCTGCATGTATTATCTTATTTAAACCCTACACAATCTATGAGGTCGTGGAGGTTATTAGTCCCATGTCATGAGGGAGGAGATTGGGGCTCAGAAAGCTGAAACCACTTGCCTAAGACCTCACAGATGCTCTGGGGGCAGCTCCAGCTTCAAGCCTGTGGTCTGAATTCTCCTGGTGTTTGTCCTCTCACTGCTGCTGTTCCAGCCTTGAAGGTAGAACTCTGATGCTTAATATCGACTCTGACTCTGAGCTCATTCCTGTTCATTTGCTATTTTCCTCAAAGGAAATGATCTCACCTGGCTGCTCTGTTTAAGGAATCCTTCCAGTGGCCCCAGGCAGATCTTCTTGGGGCTGGGAGACCTCGCCACGACTGAGGCTGCCAACGTGGCAGCATTCCTGGGAGCCCCAGGTTGCTGATGACCCATCTTCACCTGGAATTCTGCGTTTCCATTCTGGGTTCTAGATGTCTGCAGGGATGTCCTGGAGTAAGTTCAGAGGAGTAGATCGTGAAACAAACGATGTTCGCTGATGAAGTGGAGAAGAAGATTCAAGCGTTCAACAAGAGACCTGTGCTTCTCCAGGCTGCTTTGGGGCTTCAGAATCCACGGTTCAGACAGGAAGACTTGGCTTGTGTTTATATTCATGCCTGAATGCTCAGTTACTTCAGTCATGTCCGACTCTTTGTGATGCTGTGGACTGTAGCCCACCAGGCTCCTCTGTCCATGGGAGTCTCCAGGTAAGATTACTGGAGTGGGTTGCCATGCCCCCCTCCAGGAGATATTTCCGACCCAGGCATCAAACCTGGGTCTCCTGCAGCTCCTGTTGGGGAGGCTCTGCGTTTATGTTCCCCCTCCCCAAATTCCCTTTTCCGCAGCATTCCATGAGAAGCAGCACAGACAGGTGGCTGTTATCAGTTAGACGCCTTTGGGTTGCAAGCAACAGAAACCATCCTGAGCCGATATAACTACACAGGACACTTTCCTCTTTTCATTTGGCTTGCAGTTTTCTTAAACATGACAGCAGAAGCCAGTGTTGTCTTCTTCCTCCAGCTTTGAGCTTCTCATCCATCACCCAACAAGGACTCACTGCTTGATGCCCACGGAAGCCAATACGATGGCCCCAGCTTCAGAGAAAAAAAAAGAGCTTTATTGCGAGGTCAACTGGCAAAGCGACAGTAGGCAGAGCTCAAATCTGTCTCTTTGATCCTGGAATCTAAGCCAAGTTTAAGTGGTTAGGAGAATAAGCTGATTGGCTCATCTCAGAATCAGTCTGTAAATGATAATCAGCTGCTGGAAGCCGATTTTCCTTACTGAAGTACTCCTCACTTTCTGGAGGGCTTCTGTGACAACACTTCTATTATTTGAGCTCCATAGACAAGATTCTTGTCTCTGAGGTCATCCTGGAGACCTGGATTCCCATCTTACACATGTGCAGTGCTGTCTCTGGTTTGATTAATCAATAATGCCGTTTTAAGGAAGCAAAATAAGCTTCAGCTGTGCTGTTTCACACTGAGCACAAAGATGACCAGTAAATTCCTTGGCACCGCTGAAGGCATTTGGGATGCCCGTAAATACAAGAAGCCCTGCCTTCCTAGAACTTACCTTCATCAAGGAGGAAAAGAATAAAAGGCAAACATAATCAATATGGAATTAAGTATATGCTACAAAACATCAGAGCAGGGTAAGGAGGAGTCTGGGAGGGACAGAATGTGGTATTAAAGAGGGTCAGGGCAGGTCTTATTGAAAAGGGAGCAAAGGTATAAAGGGCCATGGCAGGGAGCCAAGTGGTTATCCAGGGGAAGAACATTCTAGAAGGAAAAGCCAGTGAATAGGCCCTGAGCTAGGAGTGTACCTGGTGCGTTGGAGGAATAGCACGGAGGCCAGTGTGGCTGAAGACTCATGTAATTTCTTCTTGAGCGTGGAAGGAAAAGGCGTCTTTTGGTGAGGAGTTCTGCTGCACGCTGGCTGCTCTTGCAGTTTCGAGAGGTCAGTCCTCAAGCAGTGTGCATGTGTTAGTCTCCCAGTTGCGTCTGACTCTTTGCAGCCCCTATGGACTGTAGCCTTCCAGGGCTCCTCTGTCCATCGAATTCTCCAGGCAAGAATACTGGAGTGGGTAGCCATGCCCTTCTCCAGGCGATCTTCCCAACCCAGGGATCGAACCTGTGTCTCCTGCAGTGCAGGTGGATTCTTTACCGCCTGAGCCAGCACAGAAGCACGAGGTCCTTTTAAACTTGAACTCTTCTGTTTTTCGCCGAGGGAGGCCCGTCAAGGTTTTGGCCTTGTGTGTTCTGAGGGTTGCTTGTTTTTTGTTTTCCTGAAAAAGCCTAGCCTGGGGAGCTGCTCCTGTTTGTAGATAAATTTCAAAAACAGCGTCTTCCAGATGCTGTGTCTCCACAGCACATTTTGGATGCCTGACATTTAAAATCCTGGAAACGAAACCTCCAGTGTCTTGTATCTCTTTGGAAATGATGAATTTCAAATGAACTCAAGTTAATGTAGTGCTTGTGAAGGGCGCCAGACAAACCGTGTTCAAAACTGTAGACTGTCGACAAAACAGGTCCAGCAGGACCGCTCTCAGCAGATGGCTCTGGCCTCCCAGCCTCGCAGCAGACCCAGGCGTCGCCTCATAGCCTGAGAAGGTAATTTCTGTTTATTTCCCTTTCACTGTCGCGCCGGTGGGTGACCAGGCTACTTCCAGCAAATCGTCTTAACCTTGTGTGTCTTAGTAATTGGATAACTAATTAAATTTCTGTTCTAATTGGAATGTTTGGTGTCAGGCTGATGCAGCCAGGGACAGTTAGAGGGTTTGATCTGGACTTGTAACTCATGGGTAACTACTTCTCTGGTTACATAAACATGGCCCCTTGAATAAATGTTAGCTGTAGACCCTGTCTCTTGACAGTGATATTGATCAAACTGAGCTCCATTATTGACCTTTGAGGTTGGATTGTTCTTTGCTTGCTGGGCTATCCTGTGAATTGCAGGATGTCTTGCCACGTCCCTGGCTTTGACTTGCTAGATGCTGGTAGCGTCTTCTCCAGTTGTGACGATCAAAATGCCTCCAGGCGTTCCCAGATGACCCCTGGGCGACGGCATTGTTGTAGATCGTCTGATGCCAACATCTGGGTGACAGTGATCAGCCCCTGTGTTTACAAAGAGATTTCACAGCTATGGTGCTTTTGCTACAGTTAGTCAGATAGGATTATGCTTCGTAACAATAAAGACACCAACACTCTACCTCTTCTTTTCTTCTGATAGATCTCTTTTCTTACAGAAGTAATGTGTTCATCTTAGAAAACCTGCGAACAAAACAAAAATATAAGACTGAACTACAATTTGTCTGTGTTCTCACCTGCCATCAACAAACTGCTATTAATATAGTTAGTCTTTTTCATGTATACCTCCATGAGAATATCAATAGGTATACTTCTGTGGCAAAAATTAGACCATGCTTTTTGTCCTAAACTATTTCCTTCTCTTTGTGAAAGATAAATATATTTCTTGTGAAATATTCTCTCCTATAACTGTATTAAGTATTATTGCCTGTGATTCTAATAGCTGCGTGGTGTTGCAATGTGGAGATGGGCTACAATTTACTCGCCGCTCCCTACTCTTGGCATTTAGGTTGTCTCCAGTTTTCTCTGTAAACAGTGCTTTGCTGGCTTCTTTTTCACATTTGGAACGCTGAAGCATACTGGGAAATGGTATACTGGGATTTGATCAGAGATAAGGGGCTAGGTAGGAGGGAGGGGTTAAGAATAGCATTAGGTGTATGAACTTTAGTTACTGGGGAAGAGAATGGTGGTTCTGCTGACTGAGGTGGGGCAGAGAAAAGATGAAGGGTTTTGTGAGCTGCTCTACAACTGGGCAGGGGTGGGGGGGGGGGCTTCCCCGGTGGCTCAGAAGGTAAAGAGTCTGCCTGCAATGCAGGAGACCTGGGTTTGATCTCTGGGTTGGGAAGATCCCCTGGAGAAGGGAATGGCTACCCACTCCGCTTGCCTGGAGAATTCCATGGACATAGGAGCCTGGTGGGCTACAGACCATGGGGTCGCAAAGAGTTGTGCACAACTGAGCTTCACAGCATCACAGACAACTGGAGGTGGCTGATGGCCAAGTACAAGGGTCCAGACTTGAAATAACTGTCTGGAGTGACCTTCCTAGAAGTGAGACGAAATCCTTTAGCCTGGTGCTAACTTCCAACAGAAGTCTGGTGGAAACCACATGTGTATTTTTTAGGTTTCTAGTGGCTGCAGTAAAAAACAATGTTAAAAAAAAAAAGGTGAAATTATTTTAATAATGTTGTTGTTCAGTTGCTAAGCCTGATTCTTTGTGACCTCATGGACTGTAGTATGCCAGACTTCTCTGTCCATGGGGATATCCGGGGAAGGATATTGGAGTGGATTGCCATTTCCTTCTCTAGGGGATCTTCCCAGGCTGGGAATTGAACCCATGTTTCCTGCATTGGCAGGCAGATTCTTTACCAATGAGCCACCAGAGAAGCCCATTTTAATAATACATTTTATTGAACCCAGTATGTCCAGCTATTACTTCAAAGCATGAACATTAGCTGCATTTCAGGGGCTCCGTCACCATAGGTAGCTTGTGGCTACCGTACTGGACAGGGCAGCTCTGAGGCATCACACCATAGCGGTGTTCACGTGTCTTCTGGGGGACAGCTGGTGGCACCTGGAGACCTTCTTGTCACGACTGGAGGAAGTGCTTCTGGCATCTAGTGGGTACAGACCAGGGATGTGGTGAAATATCCTCCAATGTATAGGAAAGCCCTTCAAGCAAAGAATTACCCAGCCCAGATTGTCTCTAGTTCTGAGGATGAGAAACAGTTGTCTACAACCAACATTTGTTCAAGGGTCCATGGTGTTCCCTGTGCATCAGGCATGTGTGCAGAGCTCTGCTAGGACCATCTCATGGAATCTTCAGAGCAACCCTTTGAAAGAAGCTTTATTACAATCCCCATATTACCGATGAATTAACTGAGGTCTAGAGAAGTTAGGTGCATTTGTCCAAGGTCATGGAAGTTCAAACTCAGGTCATCTGAGTCAATAATAGAGAGAGTGTGGCTTCACGGAAATAAGGTTGGCATTACCTTGAGTTATCCAAAACATCTGCTTAAGTTCAAGGTCTCATCTTTCAGTTGGTGAATAAACACGGCACCACTGCACTTCTGTCCTCTCTCTGAATTTTTCAAAATTAGGCTCATTCACTTAGTCACATCTGTGTGGCCAAATGGAAGGCCATCTCATCTCAGATGCTCCTGATCAGCTTAGCTCTGTTGACTTGCGAGAGTCAGTTAAGCATTCTGAATTCTAGGCATTTTCATCCAGAAGATGGGCACAGATAATGTTTACCTCACAGGACGAACATAGGGCCTGAAGGTACTAATATATTTGAAAGCATTTCCTACCTTTTCACTAGCTATGACCATGTCCTTGGTTAAAACTCTCTGCTATCCACAAAGGAAAAGATCTGTCGCCTGGTTTGGAAGGACCAGAAGAACACGCATCCCTCATCACCTGAAGCTTCCAGTCGCGGGGACAGGATGCTGGTCAACACAGCTGTGTTTCTTGAAAATGTGAAAAGTCATTGCCAGAACTTTTCCCTGTGCCTGGTGCCTTGAAACATTTTAGGAGCCGTGTGATTTCTGAGGCAGGATAGGATAAAGCTGAAGAGAGGTGACATCCAAAAAATAGCACGTTAAAAAAAAAATTCTGAGCAAGGGCATTTGCAGTATGGAAGTGGAATGTTAATTGAAATCTGAGTCTGCCAACAGGAGCTTTGGAAAGAACCCAATAAGGATTAGACTAATTAAGACATCTTCAAAATTGAACAGGTTGGACTGTTTTAAAGAAGAATAGAACCAAATGAAAACTATACGCTAAAGAATGTGACTCCAGAGGGTTGAAAAAGCAGAAACAAACAAACATGCAAATAATTATCGTCAAGTCAAAGGAAAGAAGGAGTGATGCTACTCCATGGACCTGATGAAGTCAGCACTACCATCCTGGAAACGAAATGTCTAACACGTCGCTGACATTGGCAGTTTGGTTGTTGGGTAGACATGTCATTTGAACCACCTTGGGGATAAGCTATTTTCTTTTACAGGCCATTCCAGATGCTTTTTAGGGAACACTTCAACCATACTTGCACCAAGGCATAAAAGACCCCAGAGACCCAAATATTCCAACAGAGCTCATTTTTAACATATAGCATTGTGTGATTTTTTTTTTAATGTTTTAATGCCTCTTATCTCTTGGCTTCCCTTCCTTTGTTTCCTCCTGAGCCAATCAAAAAGTCTTTATTTTAATGCGTCGCTAAATAAAGTAGCAGTTCTACAAAAAGCACAGATAAGACGCCTAATTTTTAAGGTTGTGCTAAGTACTGAGCTAACCTGACAGCCTATATTTAGTATAATGATTTATTTGCTCTTCCGAAAAGCTAACAATTTACCGTAAAATTTTGGATACAAAAGGTGAGGTTCTCCCAACTCCACAATATAATCAGTAGTGTGACTCGGTACCTCAGAAGCTTCCAGTCTTCTCGAAAAATATTTTGACAAGGCTTAAAACAGTTAAAACGTAATCGTCTTTGCTCATTATTGGAAACAGTAGTGTGTGTGCCGACGGCATCACAATAAATATTTCTGTGATTAAGAAACTTGTTATAGTCCAACAGCAAGTTTGCTCAAGCCTTAAATTATTTTTCATAATCTGTAAATAATGTTGACATTACTTTGGCATTATAATAAATATTAAGGCCATTTGGAAGTGAATCTGCTAGTTTAGATGCCTGCCTACCAAAACAAACTTATTTATATTATTGGCACATAGAATGAGGAAACATCACACACACACTGCTTTTGGCTGGCATGTTTCATATGATCATTACATTTGTTTGGGGGGGTTCAAGAGTCATATAATTAATACACTAATAACCTATTTTGTAGAGTTGTTTTTTCAGAAGCACATTACCAAATGCTTTTTAAATAACACAATAACCGAAGGCTTGTTTGCAAGAAATAGCAATTGATAATAAAACAGTCAACTGAATGGTTTAACCATTGTTATTAACGACAAGTAATGCAACTTTAGAAGATGGGGAGGAATAAACAAGGGAGAAAATTGGAGTTTTCGGTGTAATTTGTACAAGCAAATGGATTGTGATTTGTGGGAAAGATATGGAAAATGAAATCTAGATGCTGGTGGTTACAGACAAGGATTTTCATGCAGGCTGCTGTGCTATTTTTGTGTAGTAAATAAGAAGAGAAAGGAAAGAGGTCATAGAGGAAGGAATAAAAAAGTTCCCTTAGAAATGTGGTTTTTAATGTTGAAGGAACTGCCCTTTTCCATTGTACCATTTTCCCTTAAATTGTCCACGTTATCAACCCTTCTTTGGGCCATACCCTGTGGATGATGAGAGTCCTGTGCCCTGTATTTTGGAGAAGAGGGTCAAATTCTGGCTCTGCTACTCAGGTGAGT
Organism: Capra hircus; assembly: GCF_001704415.2. Lineage (NCBI taxonomy): Eukaryota > Metazoa > Chordata > Mammalia > Artiodactyla > Bovidae > Capra > Capra hircus. The sequence continues at coordinate 61,383,313 of NC_030828.1, forward strand.
CTTCAACTTCTAGACCTCCATCTCTTTTCTATAAAAAGTGAGCAGCTTTTGTAGGTCTAAAATTTGGTATCATCGTCTCATATATTTCTTCATTATCCCTCCAATAAACTGACTACAAGTCGATGGGCTCACTCAACAAGTCAAATCAAATGAGAAGAATGAGCATCACAAGGCTTTTTTGAAATTAGAGTTGATTTACAGTGTTTTAGATATAAAGCAGAGTGATATAGTTATATATACATACATATCTTTTCTTTTTCAGATTCTTTCGCATTATAGGTTATTACAAGATAGTGAATATAGTGCCCTGTGCTATGCCATAGGTCCTTGTTGTTAATTATTTTATATGCAGTAATTGTGCCTGTTCATCCCAAATTCTAATTTATTCCTCCCCATCCCCTTTCCCCTTTGGTAACCAGAAAGGTGTTTTCTATGTCTGTGAGTCTATTCCTATTTTGTGAATAAGTTCATTTGTATCATTTTTTTTTTTAGATTCTGCGTATATGCAATAACATGATATTTGTCTTTGTCTGAATTCATTTAGTATAATCATCTTTAGGTCCATCCATGTTGAGTAGTAGAGGAATACAGGAGCGTGAAAGATTTTTGAATTAAATCGTGCTCTAAGTTGAGAGGCCCACCAGTTGGATACCTGCCTTGCAGGAAACCTCGTGTGAAGCACTCTGAAGGGGTGCCCGCCCGTAAGGGAGGTGTGAAAATGAAATGGGAAAGTGGAGGTGTTTGGAAGACTGTGGATGGATGCATAGATGTGGGCCCAGAAATATCACCATCATCGTGGTCATCACCATAGGGACTGAGCCCAGCAAGGCAGACCCCTGGGGGCTTTGTGGGACGGGAACTGCGTCAGTCCCCGAAACTTTGCCAGATACTCACTGTCTGCTGAGCCCTTTGCTTGGCACTGAACCCCTGTTCAGTACTTCACAGTCTGTAAAGCGCTTTCTCATTCAGGGGGTCATTGTGTCTACCCCAGGTATCTTGCTTCCTCTTTCTCTTATGTGCCTGATTCTGCTCATCAAGAAAATCTTTTCTGTCCTACCTTCAAAATAGAAACAGGTAGAAAATGTTCTGCCTCCCAGGCATTTGCGCTTCCCACTTACTTGTGGTCTTTGTCAGCGTTGCCTTTGCAGAAGGTTCCTCCTTATGCCCCGAGATGGCACCCACCCATCCTGAGGTTTCTCTCCATCTCTCCTTGGTTTGGCTTTTCTTGAGAGCATCTATCCCCACCTGGCACTGTAGCCTACGGAGACGTGTTTCTGGTGTGTCAGAGCCACGAGGGCAGAGACCTCGTCTGTCCACGGCTGTGTGCCCTTCAGCCTCTACACAGCAGGTGCTCAATAAATGTGACGTCCCCCCGGGAAGATGGAGAAGATACTGTTCCTGTGTCACGTGGCTTAGGGCACCCTGGGGAAGAGACGACGGACAGCTTGGCCCGGTTCTGGACCCCAGTCTCCTCCCTCTCACTCTGGTTTCCAGGCACCAGGAGCACTTGCTTTGTGCCCATCAGCTCAGACACCCAAGCCTCGCTGTGCCCTCTGTGGCTGCCATTTGTGTGTGTGCTAAGTCACTTCAGTCAAGTTCGACTCTTTGTGACCCTGTGGACCGTAGCCCGCCAGGCTCCTCTATCCATGGGGATTCTCTGGCAACAATACTGGAGCGGGTTGCCATGCTCTCCTCCAGGGGATCTTCCTGACCCATCTCCTGCATTGGCAGGCAGGTTCTTTACCACTAGTGTCTCCTAGGAAACCCACCATCTAGCTCTCTATCTACATATATATATATATATATATATATAGCACTATATATATATATACACATATATATCAGCAAACCCACCATATATATATACCAGGAAACCCATCATCTAGCTCTCTATCTACATATATATATATATATGTATAATATATATATATTAGTACTTGATATGGATCAATAGGAAGTTCTGTGGCCAGTGAATTCACCTTTAGTCCTTGATCTTCACAGATAGAAGTGACCCTGTGGTCCAGCCTAGGAATGTGGGTCTTGCTGCTGTAGGTGCGTATGTTTGAGTCATTAAGGACTCATGGAGGGAAGAGTAGAGAGACTCCTCCATGTGCAGTGAATACGTTCCGTTCCCCATGACCCCCGCCTCTCCTGGACAGCCGTGCAGACCCCTGGGCTCTGGATTCCCCAGCAGGGTGGGAATGGGCCGCTGGACAGTTCCTGAGCAGAGAAAAGAGAAGGAGCAAGGAATGGAGGGACTGTTAGAGGGGGGAAAAAAAGGCTGAAATTAGGGGAAACAGTGCTGGGAAGTGAGGAAGGTGTTAGGAGAAAGAAAATAGCAAGAGCCAGAAAAGGATGCTGCCTTAGGATGTGCTCAAGTGGGAAGAGTCCACAGATGCTTGTGATTCTGAGAAAAAAAAAAAAAAGGATCCTGGGAAGGTTTCAGGAGTCAGGCTCAGCTCTCTGCCTTTGACTGCAAGATACCTCTTTAAAGCTTGTATTTTTAACTAATATCTATTAAAAATTTACTGTAGGAAAAAAACCCACTATCTGTACCCTCACCACCCAGGATAATTATGAACATTCAGATATGTTCCTTCTAAGCAGTTTCTTTTGCTATGCACACATATCATACTCTGTCCATATATAATACTCTGTTTACAGATTTTTCTTTGGCTTTGTGTCCTGGTCTTGAATTTTGTATTAAATCATGAGCCTTTCCCCCTCCTGGGCCCTATTCACTAAAATATAATTTTAATGACAGCTTGAGATCCCTGGTTGGGTGTGTCATAATTTAATAACCTTTCCAGATATTTAGATGGCTTCCCATTTTTCATGATTATAAAAACACTGAGGGAAACGTCTCATTTGATATATGAATCGTATGCCACACGGATGATTGTTTTTTGGTGTCGATCCCTAAAAATGGAATGCCTGCATTGAGAGGTATGAATAGTTCAAATCTCTCAGTGCTGTTTTTCGAGGGTTTTAGGTGTCAGTTTCCCCCTCTGCCCTTCTGACAAGGCTGATGTGAGAAGGAACCTGTGAGTTCCGGGGTAAGGACACAAGCTGCGTTAGCTGCTAAAGCAACACTGCCTACTTACATTGTTTCCATGCACCTCGGAGAAGGCCCTCTTGCTAATGGAAATCTGGAAACCTTTTCTCCCCCTTTTTCTCAAGAAAGTGTATTCTATCCTGGAAACTGGCGGCATAAGACGCCATTTAAAAAGAGTTTTCATTTGCTTTGGGACATAAAATCGAAACACATTTTTGAGAAACTGCTGTAAATTTCGCGAAGCTACAATGTTTTCCTTAGAAGTCAGGGACATATGGTTAGTCTTCCAGTGTTACTAGTAACAAAGTCTTGAAAATATTAACTATTTCATTCTTCCGAGGAGAGTGTAAAATTATCCTTTATTTTCTTCTCTGCCTCCCACACTTTGGTTTTAACAAAAAACGAGACATTCCTATTATAAGTAATTACAGCCCTTCTGTTCCAGTCTTTCAGCGCCATAAAATTAGCTATTGTACTAAATAATTAGCACATGCCATTCAGAATATCCAAAAAATTATACGCAACACCAAGCAGGCCCTACACACTGACACTTGGCCACATTCTCTCGCAAACCACTCAATGAAAATTAGGTATTGGCAACAGGTGCCTCGAAAACAATTTATTAATTGTAAAAAAAAAAAATGTAAGTATTTGAATGACGGCATGTAAAAGCATTTTCAAGTTTGGAATTGTCTGAACTCTGACTTCTTAAATACAGTCTTGGCTGTTGGCATGCTAATTGCACCCTTGAAGAGCATCCCACCGGCTGATTGAAAGCTCACGCACAACCAGTAGAGCCTCCCGCCAGCCTAGGAGGTGGACGAATGAGGATCGGGACCCCTGGAAGGTTGCTCACCTGAGACAGAGAGGCTGCCCAGGGTTAGAGTTCTGCTTTGCTCCTTCAATCACTGAGGATTGCATTTACATTAAATTTTTAATGCTCACTAAAATGAAACGTGGCTGTTTTGAAAGGTGTTGTGGCTTTGCAGTTGATGAGGAACTAAATGATTTTACAAATGTGAGAGGGAGAATCAGACTTGTATTTTGTTAAGTAATGATGATCGCCAGGTCCTCTGAGTGGGGAAGCCTGGTTAATGTGTTTTGGAAATCTCATATTATGATTTTGACTATTTGGAATAATTGGGGAAGAGTCTGACTTCTGAAATGCTTTTTAATTTTATTTATTTATTTGGCCATGTCATGTGGCTTGTGGAATCTTAGCCCCAGACCAGAATCTAACCTAGGCCCTTGGCAGTGAGAGTGGGGGTCCTAAACACTGGACCAACCGGGGAATGTCTGCTGAAACGTTTGCTGAAAGGCAGGTTGCTTTATTTCAGCGCACAGTTAGAAAAGGACACTAAACTGATGTTCAGGCTTAGTAAAGGTATGATAACAATTATTAGTATATAGTTCAGTTCAGTTCAGTTCAGTCGCTCAGTCATGTCCAACTCTTTGCGACCCCATGAATCGCAGCACACCAGGCCTCCCTGTCCATCACCAACTTCTGAGGTCTACCCAAACCCATGTCCATCAAGTTGGTGATGCCATCCAGCCATCTCATCCTCGGTCATCCCCTTCTCCTCCTGCCCCCAATCCCTCCCAGCATCAGAGTCTTTTCCACTGACTCAGTTCTTCGCATCAGGTGGCCAAAGTACTGGAGTTTCAGCTTTAGCATCAGTCCTTCCAAAAAACACCCAGGACTGATCTCCTTTAGAATGGACTGGTTGGATCTCCTTGCAGTCCAAGGGACTCTCAAGAGTCTTCTCCAACACCACAGTTCAAAAGCATCAATTCTTTGGTGCTCAGCCTTCTTCACAGTCCAACTCTCACATCCATACATGACCACTGGAAAAACCATAGCCTTGACTAGACGGACCTTTGTTGGCAAAGTAATATCTCTGCTTTTGAATATACTATCTAGGTTGGTCATAACTTTCCTTCCAAGGAGTAAGTGTCTTTTAATTTCATGGCTGCAGTCACCATCTGCAGTGATTTTGGAGCCCCCCAAAATGAAGTCTGACACTGTTTCCATTGTTTCTCCATGTATTTCCCATGAAGTGATGGGACCAGATGCCATGATCTTCGTTTTCTGAATGTTGAGCTTTAAGCCAACTTTTTCACTCTCCTCTTTCACTTTCATCAAGAGGCTCTTTAGTTCCTCTTCACTTTCTGCCATAAAGGTGGTATCATCTGCATATCTGAGGTTATTGATATTTCTCCCGGCAATCTTGATTCCAGCATGTGCTTCTCAAAGCCCAGCGTTAGTAGATAGTGATATGTTTAAAATAGACATAAGGGTACAGAAGAAGCATATTAAGTACTACCCTCAACCCCTGAAAATGAGCAGATATGCAATGTTCTATCAGACAAAATAGATCACTGGAGTTAAAAGATGGTCATTTCCTATGAATAAAACACGTCTCAAGAATGATATAATAATTGTAGGTTTAACAGTTCTAGATATAAAATCTAATATGTATGAAGAACTTAAAAGACAATTTCTTTGAACACTATAAGAAGAAATCGACAAATCCACACACATCCCGCCAAATACTCACGCTTGAGTCACTGATTAAACAGGAAAGCGGAAGATGTAAACAACTGACAAGTGAGGTCCAAGGGATGTGTTCAGAATGCAGCACGACTGTGTACCCAAGCTGAAGAATGCACCTTGTTTTGGAGCATACATGGAGAAGGTTTGAAATTGGTCTCGTGTGCACCACTGATTCTCAAATGTGGCTTCATGTTGGAATCACCGGGGTGTTTCATTATAAAAGCAAACAACATCTGGCATTGTGATGCAGTTGGAATGGTGTATGTCCCGGGAACCAGGACTAAAATCCACCAAGGTGGTTCTAATATTCAGTCCAGGTTGTGAACCACTGCTGCTGCTGCTGAGTCACTTCAGTCGTGTCTGACTCTGTGCGACCCCATAGATGGCAGCCCACCAGGCTCCCCCATTCCTGGGATTCTCCAGGCAAGAACACTGGAGTGGTTTGCCATTTCCTTCTGCATTGCGTGAAAGTGAAAAGTGAAAGGGAAGTCACTCAGTCGTGTCTGACCCTCAGTGACCCTTGGACTGCAGCCTTCCAGGCTCCTCCATCCATGGGATTTTCCAGGCACGAGTACTGGAGTGGGGTGCCATTGCCTTCTCCGTGTGAACCACTGCTCTAGCCTAAAGTAGCCCCAACTGATTTTGAAGCACGGAATAAGATAGGCCACCATCTCTGACCAGATTGCGATTAACTAAGAAATCAGGATCATGAAAAATATAACTGGAAAAAGTCATGCATTTGACATTTTAAAATTACACGTTTGCACAATATATGGGACAAAAAGTAAATAAAAAGAAAATGATTAACTGTCTAGAGCTGTTTGATGCCAAATGTCTGTAAATCATGGTGTGTGGAATGAAGCTGCAACAGTAAAAAAGAGAGAAATCTACTTAGATCAGAAAAGTAAGAGACAAAATTAATGAGAAATTAAATTTAGGAACAGAGATAAAGAATAGCAGATTAAATCCAAGGAAACTAGCAGGCAAAGTGGGAGTTTCAGAAGTCAATAGAATAGAAAATAAGCATACAGTTTGAGAGGACACACAAAGCCAAGAGTTGATTGTCTGAGAAGATTAATAAAATTGACAAAACTCTTTCAAAGTTAATTAAGAAAAATAGAGAAGGAAAACACAAACAAACGATTTTAGAAATAAAAAGATGATACAGAGATTAAATTGATGATACTATGAATAAAACATGGATGCCAATAAATTTGAAGTCCTCAGTTAAATGAATAAAATACCAGGAAAAAATATAACTTATCATAACTGATTCAAGAGGAAGCAGTTCTATTAACCATTAAGGAAATTGAATCAGTGGTTAAAAATCTTTTCATAAGGAAAGCAGTAGAACCAGATGATATGAAAGGGAAGTTCTATCAAATATTTAAGGAACCAATAATTTCAGTTTATATAAACTCTTAACAGAAAATGAAAAGGAGGGGAAAGTCCTCAACTCATTTTGTGAAACGGTCCTCACTTTGATGGCAAAACCAGATCAGGAACAACAAAAACATTAAAAAAAAATTACAACTCAGCCCCACTCATGAACATAGATGCAAAAATGCTTAACAAAATGTATTGATATGACAAACCCAGGAACATATCAAACATGTAACACATTGCGAAGAAGTTGGGTTTATTCTAGGAATGCAAGATTGATCTTTCAGTGGAAAAAAAAAAAATTAGTCCATGGAATTCACCACATGAATCAAACGAAAGAGAAAACCCATATGATAATCACATGCAGGTAATATCTTGAATAAAAATCCACACCTCTTTGTAAGAAATAAAAAATATTCTAATTAAATTGGAATCGAAGAGAGCTTTCTTCATGTGACACAGGAACTCCGAAAACTTCCACAGAAAATATCATATTTAATGGCTAAATACTGAAAGCAATATCTTTAAGTCAGGAACAAGACAGCAAGGAGGATATAGTCATCAAAGCAGTCAACTTTGTGTTGAAAGTGTTGCCAATAAGAAGGAAATGAAGTATAAACATTGAAAATAAAGAAATAAAATTCTCATTACTTAAAGGTGGCATAATAGTCTATATTTAAAAAAACACCCAAATCCACAAATAAATTGTGAGAATTAATTAGAAAGTGAGATTGATAGATCTCCAATTCAAAAGGCGAGAGTCCGTTGCATTTCCTTAAATCAAAAAAAGGTCTTAGGAAATGTAGGTAAAATATATTTATAGCAAGTAGTTTATAAAATTTCAAAAAAAATCAGTTTGATAACACATGAATAAGCCCTGTATTGTGGAAATTATGAAATTTTACTGAAAGAAATTAAAGTTACCCAATTAAAGACATATTCTTAAAAAGAAAGACTGAATACTGTTCTCCAAGTTGATGTGTAGATTTGATGAATTTCCAACCTAAGTGCCAAGGGGATTTTTTTTAAAGACAGCAAACTGATTCTAAAAGGTATATGGAAGGGTCAAGAAGAGTCAACCCACTTTGGAAGAAGAAAATTAAATGGGGAAGCTTGATCTTAAAGCTTAAAGTAGAAAGCTTGATCTTTCTACTTTTCTTAAGTAGAAAAACTTACTTTAAGTTTTGAATGACCCAACCAGTTACTGGTGCAGAGAAAAACAGACCACTAGAATAGAATAGAGAGCCTGGACATTAACTCACACATATGTGGGAACTTGACTTACGATAAAGCAGGTACGAGAAACACTGTGGAAATGATTGAATTTGGTAATTTGGGACAACTCACACACACACACACACACACACACACACGCATATATGGAAAAATACTGCTTTTACAAGTGGCAAAAATAAATCATGGGAAAATATCTTCATGACCTTTGGGGAAGTTTTCTTAAACAAGATACAAAACGCAAGGGAAAAGGTAAAAAGCACTGGACAGAAACGTAGGGGATAACATGAATATGCGTACATGTATGCTCAGTTGCCAGTCATGTCCGACTCCTTGGGACCCCATGGACTGTACCCTGCCTGGCTCCTCTGTGCGTGGGATTCTCCAGGCAAGAATACTGGAGTGGGTATCCACTTCCTTCTCTAGGGATTTTCCCAACCCAGGGATGGATCACAGATCTCCTGCATTGCAGGCAGATTCTTCACTGACTGAGCCAGGAGGTAAGCCCCTGTTTTACCGTATATACAACATTTCATGTTGCTTATTCTGAATGGGCAAGGCTCCAGGCAGAGCCTGAGAATGGGAAAAAATGAGAAGATAAAGACCCAACCCTATCAGTCCTCCAGGTTCATGACCACATTCGTAGCCAAATCAAGAAAATCTTTCCAAATGCAAATCTGAGCTAAGCCCTCCTGTCCTTTAATCCCTGACTTCTCACAACACTTTGGAGTTGTTACCAAACCCTCAGGGCCAGCGTGGTCCTGTGGCTGCAGCCCTCCAGTCCTGCCATCCCTCTGGAGGTGGGGGGATGCAACTTTCCTTCAATTGTCTGAATGTGCTGCGAAGTCTTAGCCTTTGCTCTGTGTAGAGTGAAGGAGTCGTTTCTATGTGAAATGATGGTCAAGTTCACTAGGGTTAATTATAGAACTAAAATGTTAACATAGATATATGCTCTCCAGCAGTGTCTGGCACATAATAAGAACTTAATAAAAATTTTAGCCTTTATTAAAAGAGCTTTTATGGTTCCGCTATGAGCCTGCCTGCCATGTCTCCGTTTGCTGTCTCATGTCTCTAAATTGTCACATCTTGTGGGGGATCCTCTGCAGGAAGCCTGCTGAAGAGGACCCCACTGTGGTCACCCCAAGGTCAGGCTAGTTCCCCTCATTGCCAGGAGAAACATTTCCAAGGTGTTCTTGTGCTGATCCAGGACTCCTGGCTGGATGTGGAATGTGGGTGGCAGCAGGCAGGCTTCAAGGGCACCCCTTGACTTTAAAATGATGCAGGTTTCCTCAGGGTCAGGGATTCCGACAGAACTCGCAGGTTCCAGCGGCTGATCCCAGGAGTGCAGGGTTTGGCTGAAGAGGGAATGAGTATCTATCCAATGCGTGTCACTCTGGATTTGATTGTCAACTCTTCTAGTTGGAAAAGTGCTCGGGGTGGTTTTGTCGAACGTGTGATGAGACATGAAATGGCATGATTGCCTTTGATCGTCCTTGCCGGGGAGTTTGCAGGCACAGAAATCCAAATGATGGCAAAAAGTTCATTTTCAGGAATTAATTCTTTTTTCTCTCCAACTCTTGCCAAAGGAGCACTGACATCATCTGGTTGCAGCCCCTTAGGCGATGCTAGACCGGTGAGGATTCAGAGTGTGCTATCGATACTTCCAGAAATTTTTTTTTTTTCTTCCAGAAATTTTTGACATGAAAATCAGAGCTGCCAGGGTCTGTTTTTTTTTTTTTTTTTTTTCACATTCCAGCATCAGAGGCTGTCTGTTTAAGAATGGTATTCGGCTGCTGCGAGATCGACCAGTGACCCTGCCCCGATGAAAAGTTCTGGGGAGCGATGTTGGTGTCTGCAAAGCCCCTTTGCACACCTTTCAGGATTTTCTAAATAAATCCATGCAAGGTGGCTCCTTCCGGGGTCACGCAGTGACAGCTGTGAGCCGAGCTGTGTAATGTTCAGAACCTAGGAGTTGTCAGAAGTAAAAACATCTTTCAGTTCTACTGAAGTTAATAAGTCAACTTAAATCAGCCACATATGTGGAAACAGAAGATTTTCAAAGCAGCGCCTTCATTATAAAAAATGTGTTAAAATTAGTAACTATTTTATATCTTGCCTATTTTCCCCATCCAACCTAGTTTTTTTTTTTAATCCAAATATAGATTTTTGCAGTATTAAGGTAGAGATGCACAGAGTCAGTGAGAGATGAAATCGGGGTTGAATTCCTTACCCTTAGGTAAGAAGTGCCCCCCAGATAACGTTGACAACTGTGTTTTGGGGAGTGTGGCCCCCTGAAGTGGTAGCTCTCTCCCTCTCCACCTGAATAGTCTCAGAAAAGGTTTTCTTGTCCCTCATTTCTTGTCCTGGGGGCTTTCTGATTTTCATTACTTCAGCCTAGAGTCTTCAGGGAGCCGCTTTCTGGTACCTTCTCTGAACTTGGGTTTTTGTGCTGGGATCGGAGTCAGCTCCTTAGGACATTTGTAGAAGGATTAACGAATATCATCCTTTATTGCCTCATGAAGTCACCTCCTTGAACTTTTTCTGAGCTGTAATGTAATTTCATGGAAACTGGCGGCCTTTTTGAGACACGGACTCAAAAACCACACTTGGGACCTGAGCTCTCAAGGCATTTTGTAGTCAGTGTTGGGACAGCTAGCTGCATTTTCCTTGGAAATAGCACGACTATATGCTTTTGGAGAACTGCCCCCACCCACGGTCGGAGGTCTTGTTGGACTGTCTCGTGCCCCTCCTTCCATGTATGAGTTTGTGAACCAAGGTGAGCCTATCAGATATTTACTCTCTCTCTCTGTCTCCCTCTCTCAACTTTGAGTTTGGGTCTCGGTGAGCCAGGATGGGGGCAGAAGTGGCTGGAGTAGCTTCCTCCAAACTACAAGGTCATGTAGTTCCTGCTGTAGGGTCCTCAGACTCACTCTGCTCCTGTCTTCTCTGAGTCTGTTCCTTCCACTGCGACGGCCACACCAGGTCCTTCTTCTTCCTTGTGCCTGGGGCAGGGGAGGTGTTGGGCCAAAGTGAGCCAGAGTCAAGGTCATAACTGATTTGTGCTCACTGTGGTCCTGGCACCAGGCTGACGGCTCTGAAATCTTTCTCCCATTTGAGCTTCACCAGATCTTCCCTGGTGGCTCAGATGGTAAAGAATCCACCTGCAATGTGGGAGACCTGTGTTCGATCCCTGGGTTGGGAAGATCCCCTGCAGAAGGGCATGGCAACCCACTCCAGTATTCCTTCCTTGGAGAATCCCCATGGAGAGAGGAACCTGGCGGGCTGAAGTCCCTGGCGTCTCAGAGTCAGACAGGACTGAGCGACTAAGCACATTTGATCTTCAACACCATCCAGTGAGGAGGGCAAATTGTGTGGTGGATAGAACGGGCTCATCTAGCTGTAAGGAGATGCTGGAGACAAGGGTTCCATCCTGGGGTCAGGAGGAGACAACCCACTCTAGTACTTTTGCTGGAAAAATCCCGTGGACAGAGGAGCCTGGCAGGCTACAGTCCATGGTGTCACAAAGAGTCAGACACCACTGAGTGAGCACACACACACACACACACACACCTCATCCTGTAATCTTAGGACAAGGCATTTTGGCACTGATGCATGTTCTGTCCAGCTGTATTAGCATACCTGGACCTGATTCGAATTTTAAAAAGTCTGTTTACACAAGTGAACTTATCCATGAAACAGAAACAGATTCACAGACATAAAGAACAGACCTGTGGTTGCCGAGAGGGAGGAGGGTGGGGGAGGATGAGATTAGCAGATGCAAACTCTTACATACAGGATGGTCAAACAATGAGATCCTGCTATACAGCACAGCGGATATAGTCAGCATCCTGTGATAAACCATAATGGAAAAAATATGGAAAAGATAGATCTGATACGCATAGACTGACATATATGTACAACTGAATCGTTTTGCTGTACCCTAGAAACTGACACAACGTTATGAAATAAGTGTACTTCAATAAACTTCCCTGGTGGCTCAGACGGTAAAAAATCTGCCTGCAATGCAGGAGACCTGGGTTCGATCCCTGAATCAGGAAGATTCCCTGGACAAGGGAATGGCTAACCACTCCAGTATTCTTGCATGGATAATTCCATGGACAGAGGAGCCTGGTGGGCTACAATCCGTGGGGTCTCAAAGAGTCAGACACGGCTGAGTGCCTTGAATAAAATAAAGAAAAAATTGTCTGTGTACAATGACGGTGAGCCTTCCATTTGCTTCTTCCATTTTAACCTAAATAGATCTATCTAAAGGCACTTTTTTGTTGTTGTTGTTTTGGGGAAACATACACTGGTATGTAACCTGTTACCAAGAACTGCTTTCTAAAGAAATAAAAGGAAGTCATTTATAGGTTAAAGCTGGCCAGACCCAACACCTTCCTAAACCTCTCGGCTTAGATATGTTCAACATAAGAATTTCAATGGCTCCAAGATCGCCCAGGCAATCTGGAAGCATTGGCCTTGCGTTTAACCCCAGGTTTGCTGTGAACATGCTTCTGTCTCATGAAAATGACCCGATCTTAAAGGATGCCCTGTGGTTTGGAATTAATCACTGAGCTGCACCAGCATGTTAAGAGCTGGTGTTTCCTGCCCTTCAAGATTCCCAGTCTCTCCTACCTGGAAAGTAACCCCAAACCCCTCTCCCAACTCCAGGTCCCCTTCAGCTGCAGCCTTACTTTTATCCTCATTTTTACAGCCAAAGCCCTAGAAAGCACTGTCAGCACTGTATTTTTCCATTGACTCTGTTGCCATCTGGCTTCCTCTGGTCCTCTTTCTTTCAAGTCACTGCTTTCTAGTGGTCATGTCTGGAATGAGAAATTCAGAGGAGGGGGCCGACTAAGTGGCAGTTTTATCCCCAGCCCCCAGATAGCACCGGTGACAGCCTTTGTTAGTCTGTGATAGATTCCCCTTTGGAATCCTCCCTTTATGAGATGGATCTTATTTTTTGGCTGTGGTAGGTCTCTGTTGCTACGTGCACGCTTCCTCTAGTTGAGGCCAGCGGGGGCTGCTCCCCATTGCTGTGCATGGACTTCGCATTGCGGGGGCTTCCCCGTTGTTTTGAAGAACCAGTTCTAGGTGCTCAGGCTCAGTAACTGTGACACACAGGTGTAGTTGCCCCGCGGCACGTGGGATCTTCCCGGACCAGAGATTGAGCCCTTGTCCCCTGCATTGCAAGGCGGATTCTTAACCACTGGACCATCAGGGAAGCCCCTGAAATCTGTCTTGAGATGGCCTCCATCAAGTGATCAGAGTAGTACAGGGCTGATGCCTGTTACCATCCTTGGTTCATCCAGTCTCTGCATTGGGAGGGCACAGACCAGCCTTCTATAGAGAAGAAAGCAGAGGGGTCATGCCCCAGGTGAAGAGATCCCAGAGAGAGATGGGCTCAAGGCTGGCCTTGCTGCTTCCTGGAAAATGGGCTTGCGGGTCTGCGCTGGGTCTCAGTTTTCCTTAGAAGGGGATAAAGAACACCTCCTTTATCAGACATTGCCATAGGGCCAGGCTTTCAGTTTGAACCTCACTAAGTGTTTAACTCTCTTTATCTGCAAATGAAGTGGAGTGAAAGAGCAGTTGTCACTAAGCAGCTGGTTCGCAGAGGCCCTCGCAGGGCTTGTCCTGGCTTTTTTCTCTTCTGTTCATGGAACCAGGTGGCTCTATGAGGCCCTGCCAGGCTGACCTAGGCCAGTCCACCACACTGAGCATGGGCTTGAAAGCCGGATGCCAGCTTATTCACTCCCAGTCATGATTCTAATTATCCAGTAAAATTTATTTGTGCATTTGCTGTGTGAGGTGTCCTCTCTTCGCCAGACACCAAATCACTGTCTACAACTGGGGATACACTTGGCCAGGAAACACAATGTCCCCGGTGCTCTGTACAAGGCATTCTGTTCAGGCACTCACCTCGACTCAGGAATTCAGATCAGATGGTAGAAATGAGCTTCCAGGGGACTTCCCCATCTCATCATCAGCTGAGCCCCCAAAGGGTCCATGGCTCCTTTCCAGCTCTTTCTGCCTTGAAAATGTTATGAGTCACAATACAAATAATTCCTCTCCAGCAACGCCTTCAAGAAAACCTTACGTTTGAGAAAAACAAATATCATGTGATATCCCTTGTATGTGGAATCTGAGAAACAGTACCAATGAGCAGAACCGAAACAGACTCACAGACACAGAAAACTTAGAAGGAGAATTAGGGGAGGGGTAAATGGGAGTAGAAGATTAACAGATGCACTTTACAATATATGACAGGTGAACAACAAGGATTTACTCTATAGTACAGGGAACAGTATTTAATATGTCATAATTACCTGTAACAGAATAGAACAAAAATATACAGCTATATACATATATGTTGTTGTTGTTCAGTTGCTAAGTCTGTCCCACTGTTTGTGACCCTATGGGCTGCAACGCGCCAGGCGCCTCTATCCTCCAGTGTTTCCTGGAGTTTGCCAAAATTCATGTCCATTGAGTCAGTGAAGCTATCTAACCATCTCTTCCTCTCACAGTCTTTCCCAGCAGCAGGGTCCTTTCCAGTGAGTAGGCTGGTTGCAACAGGTGGCCAAATGTTGAAGCTTCAGCATCAGTCCTTCCAATGAACATTCAAGATTGATTTCCTTTAGGATTGAGTGGTAGAGTTGATTTCAAGTTCTCAAAGCTTTCCTTATTTAATATCACACAAACTTATCAACCACTCTGAGTCTTATTTTTAAAATGAAAAAACAACCATTCTAACCTTATCACAATGATTAAGGCTCGTAAAAAACTAAGTGTTTGGCACAGAATAGGTGCCCAGTAAATGGGAACTGTGAATAACAAAATTAGAAATACCCATTTGAAAATAAATAGGACTAACTTTAAAAGTATTATTAATATCATCGTTATTGTTATCAATAACAATATCAATAACCACAGTTGTTATCAATCCCCTGGTACATAGTAATCTCCAGAAATACATCTTGTCTCCTTTCTTCCTCTGTGGTCCTTGCTCCCAGTGGGACCATCATCCCCGTATCACATGGCCCTGAGTCCCCACCCCGTACTACTTCCCTGTGTCCCTGTAGTCCTGGGAGTAGAAGGCATCTGCTAAACTCTGGCTACCTTGCTTCCTCTGTTTAGTTCCTCGGCTTCTTCTCTCATCTGTGACACCAACTCACTATAATGCCTCCCCTCTGCTTGGAGTATCCAGCTTGCTCTCTACAAATGGCACTGGGGCTCTGTTGCCAAGGATGAGCAGGGATGAGGCCAAGGATTTGGGTAAGAAGTAATTTTGCTCCCTCTGTCTTCTCTCCTTCCCTCTCTTTCTTTTCATTTTTATTTTCTCTTTTATAAAGATGATCACATGAGAGATCATCCAAATCTTGCTGTTTCACAGTAGGTTCACATGAGTCTAATTCATGCCATTCTAATTCATTTTAAAATAACTGCAAGCCGTCTTCCCTGGTGGTACAGTCGATAGGAATCCACCTGCCAATGCAGGGGACATGGGTTCCATCCCTGGTCTGGGAAGACTCCGCATGCGATGGGGCAACTAAGCCCAGGAGTCACAGCTACTGAGCACTTCACACCTAGAGCCTGGGCTTCAACACAAGAGAAGCCCCTGCTTGCTGCAAGGAGAGAAAGCCCGCACTCAGCAAGGGAGAGTCAGTGCAACCCAAATACATACATACATACATAAAGCTGTAGGCACTCTATACTAAATAACCAAGACATGGAAGCAACTTAAATGTCCATTGACAAAGGAGTGGATAAAGAAGACGTAGTACACATATATTCTCAGCCATTAAAAAGAATGAAATAATGCCATTTGTAGCAACAAGGATGGGCTTCAGTTCAGTTCAGTCGCTCAGTCGTGTCCGACTCTTTGCGACCCCATGAATCCCAGCACGCCAGGCCTCCCTGTCCATCACCATCTCCCGGAGTTCACTCAGACTCACGTCCATTGAGTCAGTGATGCCATCCAGCCATCTCATCCTCGGTCGTCCCCTTCTCCTCCTGCCCCCAATCCCTCCCAGCGTCAGAGTCTTTTCCAATGAGTCAACTCTTCACATGAGGTGGCCAAAGTATTGGAGTTTCAGCTTTAGCATCATTCCTTCCAAAGAAATCCCAGGGCTGATCTCCTTCAGAATGGACTGGTTGGATCTCCTTGCAGTCCAAGGGACTCTCAAGAGTCTTCTCCAACACCACAGTTCAAACGCATCAATTCTTTGGTGCTCAGCCTTCTTCACAGTCCAACTCTCACATCCATACATGACCACAGGAAAAACCAGGGATTATCATACTAACTGAAGTAAGTCAGAGAGAGACAGACAAATCTTAAAGTATCACTTATATGTGAAATCTAAAATATGACACAGATGACCTGATCTGTGAAGCAGAAACAGATTCATGGACAAAGAGAACAGACTGCAGTTGCCGAGGGGTAAGGGTGGAGGAGGGATGGACTGGGAGTTTGGGAATAGCAGATACAAGCTATTCTATGTGGAAAGGATAAACAACAAGGTCCAAAACTATACAGCACAGGAAACTGTATTCAGTATCCTATGATAAATGTTCGGTTCAGTCGCTCGGTCATATCCAACTCTTTGTGACCCCCATGGACTGCAGCACCCCAGCCTTCCCAGTCCATCACCAACTCCTGGAACTTGCTCAAACTCATGTCCATCAAGTCGGTGGATGCCATCCAACCATCTCATTCTCTGTCTTCCCCTTCTCCTCCCACCTTCAATCTTTCTCAGCATCAGGGTCTTTTCAAATGAGTCAATTCTTCATATCAGGTGGCCAAAGTATTGGAGTTTTAGCTTCAGCATCAGTCCCTCCAATGAATATTCAAGACTGATTTCCTTTAGGATTGACCGGTTGGATCTCCTTGCAGTCCAAGGGACTCTCAAAAATCTTCTCTAACACCACAGTTCAAAAACATCAATTCTTTGGTGCTCAGCCTTCTTTATGGTCCAACTCTCATATCCATACATGACTACTGGAAAAACCATAGGTTTGACTAGACTGACCTTTGTTGGCAAAGTAATGACTCTGCTTTTTAATATGCTGTTTAGGTTGGTCATAGCTTTTCTTCCAAGGAGCAAGTGTCTTTTAATTTCATGGATATAGTCACCATCTGCAGTGATTTTGGAGCCCCCCAAAATAAAGCCTGTCACTATTTCCATTGTTTCCCCATCTATTTGCCATGAAGTGATGGGACCAGATGCCATGATCTTAGTTTTCTGAATGTTGAGTTTTAAACCAACTTTTTCACTCTCCTCTTTCACTTTCATCACCCAGCAGGGGAGTCACCACAAACTCAAAGGTGGTTTTCCCAAGGGAGGCCTATCCATTGCATCCAACCCTTGCAGTTTCCCCAAACATGGGACTCTCGACTGCGTAATCTGTGGTAGCTGAGGACTGCACCTGTGCTCTCCCCTACGTTAAAAAATAGCTGCATGGTATTCTACACGGTGGACGTGCCGAGCATCTGTTCATTCCACTGTTCATGGTTAGTCTGTAGTTTACAGTGTTTTGGTTTTTGCTGCAACTAATAATTCTGTAGTAACCATGTGTTTATGTACATATATCCCTGTGGGTTCACTCTCATTGCCATAGAATGCATTTCTAAAGGTGGAATTTCTGGGTCAAAGAGTATGTGTCTTTTTAATTTGTCAATTAAGGAATATTTTTAAATTAAGAAACATCAGCAGATTACTTTTCCCAAAGGTTGTATTATCTACCTTCCCTTTAGCAACTTATCTCCACTACTTATTCAGCACCAAAAGACCTCCATGCTTTTATTTGGATAACTACGACCAGACTTGGCCCTAGAAATGGCTATTCAATGAATCAAGGATTTGGAGAGTGAAGAATAATAAAAGACATGCCCAAATTTGCTGATTGAGATAGGGTTTTTTTTTTTTTTTTAATCTATGGGTTTGTTCTTTTTTACCCCCTGCATTCTATTAAAAAGTCAACCTTTAAAAAAGGGCCTTCTCTCGACAGAAATTCTATCCTCTAATCTGGGAGGCCATGTAGGTGTCCTTGATATGTTTTATAATAAGGCACTTGAGAGGCTAATTGCTTTATATTTATAGCCTATAGAGGTGGTTCCCACTTCAAATGAGAAGTTTCCTTGGTAATATACTGATAACCACAGTTTCTGAGAGGCTAAACTGAGACTAATGCAGGAAAATTCAAAGCTAGGCTTGCAGGGGACCCCATAAAGTCACTGAAGGGAACAGACAGCCCACAGGAGAGAGACAGAAGAACCCCGGGGTGAGGGCGTGTTTCAATTGATTCGCTTGCATTCTGAGTTTTCCACAAACCTTGGGTTTAAAATCAGCACTATCATTAAGTTTGGTATTGACCATTCTGAATTTCTGCTGTTGAAAAACTCCGAATGTCTCGACAGGGTCTGAAAAGCAGCCCCTGATTTCTGGTCCACCCAGATCCTGCTGTCCTGCGTTGTACTATTGCCCGCTTCCAACTATTCCCACGTTTCTGGGAGAGTTCATCTCTCCTTCAGGATGGGTGAAATAGCTGGCCTGCCTCTCCTTGCTCTCTCTCTTTATCTCTCTTCAAATCTCCATTAAATTTTACTGTTAACATTAACCAGTTCTAAATCACTATGACTCACTGAATATGTGTAATTCCAACACTTATGTAATTACTGTTACGTTTCAAACCAACCATTTGAAATGATAACAATTATATTAGTAAATACTAATAGCAAACAGGGCTTCCCTGGTGGCTCAGCAGTAAACAGTCCACCTGCTAAGGCAGGCGATATGAGTTCGATCCCTGGGTTGAGAAGAATCCTTGGAGAAGGAAATGGCAACCCACTCCAGCATTCTTTCGTGGGAAATCCCTTGGATAGAGGAGCCTGGCAGGCAACAGTCCATGAGGTCGCAAAGAGTAGGACATGACTTAACGACTAAGCAACAACAGAAAACACTTTGTGCCATCTATGTTCTAAGCGCTAAGCTGGACACTTTAGACACCATACATCTGTAAGTAGGAATAATGATGTGTTTGATAGAGAATGGTCACAGAGAGGATTAGTAACTTGCCCCAAACCGCACAGGCAGTAATGATTGGCAGATGCGGGCTTTAAATGCAAACCTTATTGGACTTTGACATCCATGCTGCCGTTAGACGGTCCCACCTCCTGGTAGTGTGCCAAGTGACACCGGCTTGTCATCCTTTTGAAGGACATACACCATCTCTGCCATGTCCCTTAGCTCTGATTCATCTTCATTCTCATCATCCCATGTGGTAAAGACTTACGTGTGCCTGGCTGGGTGAGGTGCCTTCATAGACCTGGTCACGAGCCATCTTGTATGATTCCTGGAAAGAGTGGACCCCACCTTGTGCATATGAGTCCTTGCAGTTCCTGGCCCAGTGCTGTGGGTCTGGTACAGACTCAGCCCAGTTATTTCTTCTTTTCACCGGAAGCGTTTGGAGCGTGCAGGACTGCTCACCACTTTCCTACAGATCCGTTTCCCTCTCCGTGCCTGAGGCAGAGCAGACCTCCACCCTAACCATTTCATGATCAGTTACCAGTTAACCCTTTTATGGCCTTTATATCGTGTGTTCACAAGTACCTGACCCTCTTCTGGAGACCAAATGAAATTATTAAATGAATTCAATGAACTAAAAAAAAAAAGGCAGAAAAAAGAAGAAAATGAGAACAAAGGACAAATAAAAAAATAAGTAGCAATTTTGTAGACTGAAATTCATTCAACCATATCAGTAATTATACTGATGGTCTAAATGTAAATGGTCTAAGCACCTTCATGAGAAGAGTCATTATTATTAAAGTATATTGATTCCATAATATATCTCTAGATTTAACAAAATCAAAATCATTCCTATTTCACAGGTAAAGAAACTGAGGCTGTGAGACACTGACTCTCATCTGAGTGAGGGAACTTCGTCTGCACAAAACATCATATCTATAGAACTAGGGTTCTCAACCAGGGGTGATTTGCTGCCCACCCCTAGCAAACTAAAATTATCAGAACCAAATGTCTATAGTGTTGAGGTTGAGAACTCTGCTATAGAAGAAAGAAAGGAGGCATATCATATTTTCTGCTTTTGGGTATCTTAAGAGATGGAGGTTTTCTATAATACTCATAGAACATTGAATGCTTTCTTTCCCTCTTAAGATGTGAAACCACAGAATTAAAAAATAACTGTTAATCATGCATGGGGTATAAGGGATAACATACACTTTCATTCTTGAAGTAAGTGAGCCTTAATTTTCCTTTTTTTAAAATCACGATACAGTTGATTTATGGTAATGTGTTAATTTCAGGTGTACAGCATGGTAAATCTTTTTTTGCCAATTATATTCCATTATAGGTTATTAATGAAGCTTAATTTTCAGTTGAATTTTACAAATTATTTATTTATTTGGCTGCACTGGGTCTTAGTTGCACACGCAGGATCTTGCATCTTCCTTGTGGCATGCAGGATCTTTAGTTGCAGCATGTGAACTTTTAGCTCCGGCACCTGGGATCTAGCTCTCTGACCAGGGATCAAACCTGGGTCCCCTGCATGGGAGCTCAGAGTCTAAGCCACTGGACCACAAGGAAAGTCCCTTGACCTAATTTTTAATAAACTTAAAAAAAAATAATGTGGAGCCTATTATACAGAGTAAAGTAAGCCAGAAAGAAAAACACCAATACAGTATACTAACACATATATATGGAATTTAGAAAGAGGGTAACGATAACCCTGTATGCGAGATAGCAAAAGAGACACAGATGTATTGAACAGTCTTTTGGACTCTGTGGGAGTGGGAGAGGGAGAGGGCGGGTTGATTTGGGAGGGTGGCATTGAAACATGTATAATATCATATATGAAACGAATCGCCAGTCCAGGTTCGATGCATGATACAGGGTGCTTGGGGCTGGTGTACTGGGATGAGCCAGAGGGATGGGATGGGGAGGGAGATGGGAGGAGGGTTCAGGATGGGGAACACATGTACACTCATGGCGGATTTAAGTCAATGTATGGCAAAACCAATACAATACTGTAAAGTAAAATAAATAAATTAATTTTTAAAAATGTGTATCTTCTTTCCCTTTTGAAGAGACCAAGGACAAGAGATGGTATTATGGGATGGTATTATTGTGACATGGGCTTTGTGGCACAGTCAAGTGTCAAAGTTTGTTTCAAGTCATATGGTTCCATTCTCTAATAAGGGAAGAATTTTGAACCTGGACCTCTTTCCATTCAGATCTCCTGGTCCTATACTTATAATCCAATGAGAATTCTAAATGACTAGCTTGAGTTCTAGCTGTCAAAATGGTGTGCCATTGGTGGATGGAATTATATGACATCTGGAGTTTGTTATGAAATAGACCAGCAAAAACGAAAAAGAGGTTGGAAGTAAACAAGTTCAGTGAAATGTTGGTACTTGTTGAAGCTGGATGATGATTACATAGGAATTCCTTTCACTTTTCTTTCTACTTTCATGTAAGTTTGAAAATTGCCAGAAAAAGCATCTTAAAAATGTATTTTATGACCATCTGCAGAGTGATAAGCAATGTCATTAGATAGAACTTGTTTCTTGCTCCATCTAGGTGGATTCACAGGCAATTTCTTGAGCGAAATTCCATTCATGTGTCTAGATATTGTTTAGTCCAGCAGATTGTGTATCATCTCAGTATTTTCAGGGAACTTTACTGAAAGGAGAAATGAAGAAAAAAAAAAAAAAGAAAATTAAAAGTAACCACAATATGGGTGACGCTTATGAGTTAAACAGACACTTCATAAAGGAAACACTGTGAATGACGAAACAACCCAGGAAAATATTCTCAACATCATTAGTTGTTTGGGAAATGTGATTAAACAATGAGATAGAAACCTCTATACACTGATTAGACACTTAAAGTGAAAAAATAGATAACTATCAAGTTTAATCAAGAATGAGGAACAGCTATAACTCTTTTATATTTTAGACATGGAAATTATCATAAGTAGACCTACTCTTCCCAGGTGGATCAGTCAGTAAAGAATGCAATGTGGGAGACCTGGGTTCAGTCCCTGGGTTGGGAAGATCCCCTGGAGGAGGGCATGACAACCCATTCCAGTATTCTTGCCTGAAGAATCCCCAAGGACAGAGGAGCCTGGCAGGTTACAGTCCATGGGGTCGCAAAGAGTCAGATACAACTGGGTGACTAAGCACAGACCTACATTAGTCCATGGAGTCACAAAGAATTGGACATGACTTAGTGACTCAACAACAGACCTATACTAAAAAAAAAGGTTAAAGAAAATCCTTTAGTTAGAAGAAACTGATTCCAGATAAAAATCTGAAACTGCACAGAGGAATGAAAGGCGCTAGACACTGGGGGCGCTTGCATGCTCTAGGTGAGTGAAGAGCCACAAGAGAAGCCAGGACACTGGAGTGGGCAGCCTATTCCCTCTCCAGCAGACCGTCCTGACCCAGGAATCAAACCGGGGTCTCCTGTTTTGCAGGCAGATTCTTACCAACTGGTCGATCAGGGAAACCCCCTTAGTACTTAAACCTCTTTAAAAAGGTAAGTGCTTAAAAAAACACAGTACCGATGTAGTGTGGTACCTATAACACATACAAGAGAAAAATGCATGACGATACACAAATGTCAGGAAGAGAGGAGTGGAGGTTGTAAGGTTTTATGCTTCATGGCACGATATCGCATAAAGGCGGACAGTGCTAAGTTAAAGATGTACATTGTAAACAGTAAAGCAACCATTAAAATAATGGTTTAAAATAAAAAAAATCAAAGAGTTATAGTGAATAGACCAACAAGGAGAATAAATTAAATTATTAAATCCATTCAATGAATTCAAAATAGAAAGAGATAAAGGGACACAAAGAAGGGTAGATGCAAAATCAGTGTCAGTATTATAGATTGAAACTCAACCATACCAGAAATTACACTAAATGTAAATGGTCGAAACACCTCTTTAGAAGACTCTCTATTATTATTAAAGAATATGTATTCCCAAAATTGACCTAAAGATTTAACAAAATCTAAATCACAACAGACAGAGAAATGGATGAGCTGATTATAAAATTCACATGGAAATGGAAATAATCTAGAATAGCCCAAACAACTTTCGAAAAGACGAACAATATTGGTTGGCTAACATAACCTGATTTCAAGCCTTCTTATAAAGCTGCAGCTATCAAGAGAGATAAATGGATCAATGGAATAGAATACAAAGTTTAGGAAGCTTAGTTTATCCAAGTGCAAAAAAAAAAAAAAAGAGAGAGAGACTTCAATTTATGCCTTGCATTATAACAAAAATTAACCAATGTTGGGCCATATGACATATATTTTAAAACCTAAAAGTTTATAAAACTTTTAGAAGTAAAAACAGTTGTGACCTTGGATCAGGCAAAGATTTCTTAGATACAAAAACATGATTCATAAAAGAACAGATTGCCAAATATTTTAAATCCGTATCATCTGCTTCTTGGAAAAATGCTATTAAGACAATGAAATTTAAGCCACAGTCTAGGTGAAACTATTGTCAAGTTATCTGATAAAGGGTTTGTACTCAAAATGTAGTAAAGGACTCTCAAAACTCAATGCTAAGAACACAAAAACTCAATAAATAAACAACAGATTTCAAAAGACCCTTCACTGAAGAAGACATACCTGAAATAAGCGTGTGAAAATATGCTAGATATCATTCATCATTAAGGAAATACAAGTTAAAACCGCAATAAGATACCAAAGTACACCTATTTGCACAGCTGAAATTTAAAGGATTCATGATAAGAAAATGTTATCGAGGATGTGGAGCAACCAGAATTCTCATGCACTTGAAGTAAGTACAATGACTTTGAAAAACACTTTGCCAGTTTCTTAAAAATTTCATCATTCACCCACTTTTTGATCTAGCCATACCTACCCCTTCTAGGTATTTGCCCAAGACAAAGGAAAGCACGTGACCAAATAAACAGATGGACATGAATGTTCACTGTGGACTTTTGTCTGTTTGTGCTCAGTTGCTTCAGCTGTGTCTGACTCTTTACAACCCTATGGATTGTAGCCCGCCAGACTCCCCGTCCGTGGGATTCTCCAGGCAAGAATACTGGAGTGAGTTGCCATGCCTTCCTCCAGAGGGCCTGCTCGACCCAGTGTCTTCTGCACCTCCTGCATCACAGGTGAACTCTTTACCCACTGAGCCACCTGGGAAGCCCCTATCTGTACTCGAATCCCAGCAACAAAATGAATTAACTATTGATAAGCTATTTAGATGTTTTGAAATGATTATGCTGAGTGAAAAAAAGAGCTAGTCCCTTTGCTGTCCACTTGAAACTACAACATTATTAATAGGCTCTTCTCCAATGTTGTTGTTCAGTCACTAAGTCATGTCTGACTCTTTGTGACCCCATGGACTTCAGCACACCAGGCTTTCCTGTCCTCCACTGTCTCCTGGAGTTTGCTCAAGTTCATGTCCATTGAGTTGGTGATGCTGTTTAACCATCTCATCCTCTGCCATCCTCTTCTCCTTTTGCCTTCAATCTTTTCCAGGATCAGGGTCTTTTTCAATGAGTCAGGTCTTTGCATCAGGTGGCCAAAGTGTTGGAGCTTCAGGTTCAGCATCAGTCCTTCCAATGAATACTCAGGGTTGACTTCCTTTAGGATTGACTGGTTTGATTTTGTAGTCTAAGGGACTCTCAAAAGTCTTCTGTAGCCAATATAAAATTTAAAAATGTGTGTGCATGTGGGAAGGTAAGCCAAGCAAAATAAGATATTATATCATATGATTCTATTTAAATAAAATTTTTGAAAATAAAAACTATTCTCTAGTGGCATAAGTCATGTCTGTTCTTGCCTCAGGTAGGCAGTGAGGAAGAGCTTGCCAAGGGGCACAAGAGTCTTGGGGTGATGGATATGTTCATTACCTTGATTATGGAAAATAGTCTCAGGAGTGTGTGTATATATAAAAACGTATCAAAATATCTTTTAAACATGTTGTTTATTGCATGTCAATTAAGCTCCAATAACACTGTGTAAGTTTTTTTTAAAGTTTGCTCATTTCACTTTATGTAAATTTCACTTATAAAGAGAACCAAAAGCAAAGGTTGATCTTGAGTTAAGGATAGGCATGGTGCAGTGTTTATGGATAAAGTATTCTGATGTCTGCAATTTATTTTGAAATGCAGCAGCAACAAGAAAATGGACAAATGCATGGGTAAATGGATGGATAAATGGGTAGATGCGTAATAACACACACGGACTTTTTTCTTTTTCCTGATGCAGATTTTCATATCAGTCTATTTCTGTATCAAGCCCACCACAGAGACTTCTGGTAGATGCTGCCAGCCTGTTTCCTTAGCCCAGTGTCCATAATGCTTCCCGACTGGAAGGTTTTCTAGCTCACCTCTGATTCTCTCTCATTTTTACCCTTCTCACTGGCCACTAAGGAAATCCCAGCTGCTTATCCTTGGAAGGCCACAGCCACGAA
This sequence comes from Capra hircus, assembly GCF_001704415.2. Classification (NCBI taxonomy): domain Eukaryota; kingdom Metazoa; phylum Chordata; class Mammalia; order Artiodactyla; family Bovidae; genus Capra; species Capra hircus. The sequence goes on from NC_030828.1 coordinate 61,409,016, forward strand.
GAACATGTGTTTCATTAATCCATATTCAAGCTACAGCGAAAAGTTCATCACTGCTATTTACCTTATCCTCCAGATCTCACACTGATCGATTCTGTATGGATGTTCTATTAGTTTCATTGGGTTGTCATCACGAAGCAGTATAGATTGAGGAGCTTAAACAACAGAGAAGTATTTTCTCATGGTTCTGAAGGCATGGAGGTCCAAGAGCAAGGTGTTAGCAGGCCTGGTTTCTCCCAAGGCCTCCTCTTTGCAGATGCCGCCTCTTGCTGCCTTTTCACCAGTGCTTGAATCCCTGGTGTCTCTCTCTGTACCCTAATGTCCTATTCTTGTAAAGATACCTATCAGATTGAACTAGGGCAGACTCTAATGGCCTCATTGCAACTTAATTATCTCTTTGTAAAGCCTAGGTCCAAATACAATTACATTCTGAGATACTGAAACCAAGCAGGACCCTATGGAGAAGACTCTTAAGAGCCCCTTGGACTGCAAAGAAAACAAGCCAGTCGATCCTAAAGGAAATCAACCCTGAATGTTCATTGGAAGCACTGCTACTGAAGCTCCAATACTTTGGCCACCTGATGCAAAGAGCTGACTTATTGGAAAAGACCCTGAATCTGGGGAAAGACTGAAGGCAAAATGAGAAGGGAGTGGCAAAGGATGAGATGATTAGATAGCATCACCAACTTAATGGGCATGAATCTAAGCAAACCAATGTACACTGAGGCCAAACAAACCAAACCACTGGCATCTGAAGCAGAGAAAGATTTGTTGCAGGGCCAAGCAAGGAGAATTGGTGGCTCGTGCTCAAAAACCCCAAACTCTCTGGTGGTTCTGAAACAGGAGACGATCTCAGTTGAAAGACTGTGGGGTCAATCCCAATATGATTAGCTAAAGAATTAGTTAAACAGCCTCATTTTGTTCAGAGCTTTCATGTGGGCTGTATCTCCTGCCTGGACCCCTCCACACTCCTACCATCTATCTACCTGTTCTATTAGCATGAGGAAATTCCTGGGAAATAATATCTCATGCATACTAGGTTAGACCCCCTGGTATATACTTACTTTACTGTATATACACATACTGTGTTTTTTCTTATTCCTTTTTTCAAGATTGTTATTCCTTCTACAGGTGTGTGTTTGGGAGCCTTTCTCCTCTCCTATACCACTGACACTATGAAAGCAAGGGGGAGCGTTCAACATGTTCATTGTTGGAACCCACTGGTGAACCCAGTCGCTCACCAAGGCATCGCACATACTAAGTGCTCGATAAGTCTTTGTTGAATGAATGAAAAAAGCATGGAAACCTGTAAATCAACAGACCTTTCCCTGTTTGCCACCATTTACAGATGATTCCTTCTGCTCACCCTTTGGTCATCTCATTCCCAGCTAGAAGTTTCGTTAGTCGGATGGTAGGAAATGAGGAAGGGGACCCATGAGTCATTTGCGGAGTGGCTGTAGTTAAGGTTGAGCAGGATGGGGAGGGAGCGGGGAGTGGACAGAATGCAAGGCTGACCACTGAGCCTGCGCCGCATTGGTTACTTCTGATGGATATTCCTCACGGCTGCACCGCCCCATTCATTAGCACGGGTAGGTGAGGGTTGGATGTAATTTTAAACAACAGTTTGAAGCATTACTATTCTGGTCCTGAAACAGCTTAAATATTTTATGAGTTTTTAAGATTGGGAGAAATTAAAGCAAGTATGTAATCTTGCTCTGTGTGTGTATAAATATATACACATATGAAATTTAAATATACTCACACAAAATCTTATTGTAGAGAATCTCATAAATCTAAAAAAGATAGGGAGGCTAAAAAAAACCCTACCCATATGTAAACATAATATGAAAATATATTCAGTGTTAATTTCAGAATTTCTTGCAATCTGCACTACATCTTTAACAATTGCACATACACTCTCCCGAGAGCGAGAGTGAATTTTTTAAAAATGAAATATTTTGCATAAAATATTTTGATATTTAAAAAAACCAATATAACTTTTAAAAAACCATAAAAGAAATGTCTAGCAGGAGTTGTGAGGGAACAGTTTTTAAGGGGAAAAAAGTCATTTCGCTATAGTTTTTATCCTCTGAAATTGGGACCAATGTACTAGATAATTACGTACTTTGGGATCATTAAGGGGCTTTTAGCAAATAATTCATCTCGTGTTCAAATGGGAATGTAAATAAATGAGTAATTTTTCCTTGTTAATTATAATTCTTGTGAATTACAATGTCTAGGCACCTCTCCAGGACCACAAATCCACCCATGAGTCAGAAAATGCCACCAACAATGTTGATGTTGCATTTGATAAAGTTTTTTTTTTTTTCCATGAGTAATCATTATCTTCAATTTTAGACTATTCCAGAAATAAAAACTGACAATAAAGGTAACTTCGGTTTCATTCCATTTCTTGTATGCATTTTATGGGTTATAATATGTTTCTATATCTCAATGAAGCAATTTATAGCAGAGGTGTTACTTTTTATTAAGTTCATATTATGCATATTTTTACTGCAGCTTGCTACAGTCAAACGTCTTCTAAAAGATTAACTCGCAAGTCACTCCCTGTTTCTGCCAAAATGAAAAACAAAGAGAATACGTTTCAATGTGACTTAGGCTAAAATATTCCATCAACTATAAATGTTAGAACAATTGCGATTTAGATCTTATTTAAGATTTCAAAGCATTTTGCCACCGATTTAGTTTGATTACCATATTATCCGGTTATGTGCATTAGAAAATGCCTCTGTGATATGGCTTCTGCAAATGATCCTGTGACATACGCACCCCTTTTCCTTTAAAAACCAAATGCAATTCACAGAAGAGGCTTATGGATTTGCAATTAAAATGGGAGTGTTGCCTGAAACCAGAGAGGGTGCGGTCTGACCTTCCATTTGTATATTGTAGCAGACCCTAATAGTATACTTGCACGTGTGAACTTTTTTTCAGATTCTAAGGGAAACAATTTGCAAGTGCAAACAGGGTAAGTGGTCTCGGGTTTTTGAGGCTCTGAAGGGTTTATAAATGCTAATTTTGTAAAGGGTACTCAGAATTCTTCATGCAGGGGAGGGGGAGAGCCAAGAATGCTCTCTGCACCCACTTAATGAGCATTGAGGTATCAGAAATCCCAAGGATTAAAATTGTAGCATCAGCTCCTGTTTGGGGAGCATCTCCGAGGTGCTCAGCACCTTCTCTGTTTAGTCTCAGTTCCCAGCAAAAGTTTGGCAAGATGGGTGGCATCACCATTTTCACTAAGAGGAAAGGTGGCTTGCTCAAGGTCACACAGCTAATAAGAGATGAAGTAGAGATATCAAACCAGTCAATTCTAAAGGAAATCAACCCTGAATATTCATTGGAAGGACTGATGCTGAAGCTGAAGCTCCAATACAAATGCAAAGAGCTGACTCATTGAAAAAGACCCTGATGCTGGGAAAGATTGAGGGCAAAAGAAGAAGGCAACAGAGGATGAGCCGGTTGGACGGCATGACTGACTCAATGAATGTGAGTATGAGCCAAGTCCAAAAGATAATAGAGGATAGAGAAGCCTGACATGCTGTGGTCCATGGGGTCGCAAAGAGTCGGACACGCCTGAGCCACTGAACAACAACAAGAGATACAGGTACAGGCCAAGCCAGCTCCCAAGCTGGTCTCTTCTCAACCATCACCCCCACTTTCAGCACAAGCAGTTTGCCGGAGGAATTAAAGACGTCTGTGACAAGTGCTTGATTTTCCCAAGTGGTGCAGTGGTAAAGAATCCGCCCGCCAGTGCAGGAGACACAAGAGACATGAGTCAGATCCCTGGGTCTGGAAGACCCCCTGGAGTATGAAATGGCAACCCACTCCGGTATTCTTGCCTGGAAAATGCCATGGACAGAGGTGTCTGGCGGGCTACAGTCCCTGGGGTTGCAAAGAGTCGGACACAACTTAGCGACTAAGCACAGCACATCACATGACCACGTGTTCTTCCTAGGCTGTGTAGCCTTACTGCTATAATTACCTCCATTTTGCAGGTGAATCACCGATGATGTAAGTATCCACTTATCCCTCCATGCACCCATCTACCCATCCATCCCTCCATCCATCCAACTGCATCCATTCATTCATTTATACTTTCCTTCCTCCACCCTCTACCTATCATCCAGATAGTCTAGGGGTTTAGACTATAGTGGAGGGAAAGGTAGACAGATGGAGTCAGAAGACCTGGGTTCAAATCCCAGTTCTACCACTGAGATGCCTCAGACAAGTCAGTTAGTCTTTGAGAGCCCGCATCACTGCTTGGGAAAAACAAGACCTGTACATCCCTTGCAGGGTTCCTACAAGCATTGCCTGAGGGTGCCCAGGTAGACGCTCACTACATGCTAGCTCCTTCCCTCTCCTTTCAGTGAAGGAGGTAATCCACTTTATACAGAAAGGTAGACAGTCTGTGGGATGGAAACAAGTAAGGCACCATGTTGAGAGAGGAGGGAGGGATTCCTTTGGACTGACTGAAGCAGGGAAGGCTTCCAAGTAGAAGCTGGGCTTGGCACCTAGTTTGGCTTGCAGAGTCAAGAGCAGTAACAGCCAAGAAACGGAGACGGGAAAGCACAGGCTGTGGGGTGGTGGGAAAGCATGGGGAACAGAACCAAGTGAGGGTGGAGAGGATAGCTTTGGACAGATAACAAAGGGCTTGCAGGCTGTACTAAAATGGTTGTACTTGACCCCAAAGGCATTCAGATGAGTAATTTAAAGCCATGAGAGGCCAAGTAGAAAGTCTGGGAGGTGGGCTGCCTGTGAAGCAGCACTGCCTTTATCCATCCCTCCACCCGTCAACTATCCATCCACTCTCCTACCCACTCATCTATCCATCCATTCCTGCACCCATCCATCTACCCATCCATGCCTCCATCTATCTATCCATCCATCCATCTATCCATCCATCCATCTACCCATCCATGCCTCCATCTATCCATCCATCCATCCATCCATCCATCCATCTATCCATCCATCCCTACACCCATCCATCTATCCATCCCTGCCTCCATCCATCTATCCATCTATCCATCCATCCATCTATCCATCCATCCCTACACCCATCCATCTACCCATCATCTCTCCACGCATCCTTCTATCCATCCCTGCCTCCATCCATCCATCCATCTATTCCTCCAACTATCCATCTATCCATCCATTCCTCCACCCATCCATCTATGCATCATCCCTCCATGCCTCCATCTGTCCATCCATGCCTCCATCTATCTATCCATCCATCCATTCCTCCACCCATCCATCTACCCATCCATGCCTTCATCTATCCATCCATCCACCCATCTATCCATCCATCCCTCTACCCATCCATCTACCCATCATCCCTCCATGCATCCATCTATCCATCCCTGCCTCCATCTATCCATCCATCCATTCCTCCACCCATCCATCTACCCATCATCCCTCCACCCATCCATCTATCCATCCATCCATCCATCCCTCCACCCATCCATCTATCCATCCATGCCTCTACCCATCCATCTACCCATCATCCCTCCACCCATCCATCTATCCCTGCCTCCATCTATCCATCTATCCCTCCACCCATCCATCTATCCATCCATGCCTCCACCCATCCATCTATTCATCCACTCCTCCACCCATCCATCTACCCATTCATGCATCCACCCATCCATCCACCCATCATCCCTCCACCCATCCAACTATCCATCCATCCATCCATCCATCCATCCCTCCACCCATCCGTCTATCCATCCATGCCTCCACTCATCCATCTACCCATCATCCCTCCACCCATCCATCCCTCTATCCATTCATCTGCATACATTCATTCATTTATAAATTCAATTATCCACCCTCTGTCTGCCTGTCATCCATCTAACTCCCTACCGGCCCATCCCTCCACCACCCGCCTGCCTGCTTTGCCTTGCTTTATTCCTTCCTTCCTTCTTTCCACCCACCCACCCATCCGCCCACCCATCTGCCCACCCACGCGTCTGTCCAGCCGCCCATCATCCGCATGCTCACCATCATCCATTCATCAATCCCTTCCTTCTTCTTTTCCTTTCATCTATTTATCCCTCCACCTGCTCTCCTGTCCGTCCATCTACCTCTTCATCCATTCTTCCATCCTTTCATCTAGCTATCTATTCCTTCTTTATAAAACCCCAGAAAACTATAAGGATTGTGAAGATCTATTCTTCTCCCTCCCTTTGTGGTAGTAACACCGCTATTGTCACTGCTATTGCTACTAATACATTTAATACCTACTCCTTGTAGCATTAGAGTCTTCTGCTTCTATAGAACTCATTTTTTGCACTGTTTTATTTGAGCCTCACAATAGTCACTACAGGTAGTCATACAGGTGTGTGTGTGTGTGTGTGTGTGTTTGTGTTACTCAGCCGTGTCTGACTCTTTGTGACTCCGTGGACTGTAGCCTTCCAGGCTCCTCTGTCCATGGAAATTTCCAGGCAAGAACATTGGAGTGGGTTGCCATTCCCTTCTCAAGGAGATCTTCCCAACTCAGGGATTGAACCCACATCTGCATTACAGGCAGATTCTTAACCGTGTAAGTCTCCAGGAAAGTCCCAGGACAGGTATATTCACTCAGCTACAGATCAGGGAACAATTCATCACACTAACCAGGGCTATAGGTGGCATAACAAGAACTTGAAATGTGATTTTCTGGTTCAGGATCTTTTCTGCTTTAGCTCATGATGTACTTACCTCTCAACAGTGCTGGCCCATCAGGCTCAGGTAGAGGGCCTCCTTGCAAGTTTGAGGCCATTGGGGTGGCCGCTAAAGGGCCATCTCCAGTTCTGAGCCTCTACTCATGAATGGGAAGATGGCTGCTTATCATGCAAATGTACACAGCGTCTGAATGCTGTGTGCAAAGAAATGTCCCCATTCATGGAGTAGGAGACAGCTGGAAGTAATCTCAAATGCATTATGCATTGTGATTGCATTGGCAGAGGGCTAAGAAATGTTAAAGTTTTGTTACAATAATAATAACCATTGTGACAATACGATTTGTTTTACTGACGCCCATTTTTTGGCAACTCTATCGTTATAAACACAGCATGTGACTATACTTTAATGAGACTGCATAAATGTACACGTGTTTATGAGGATATATTCGTCAAGCCATTCTAGGTCCCCAGTTTCTGGGGCACTTCTCTCTCCACAACTGGCAGCCCTGTGACTTCCAGCTGCCCGCCTGGTGTGGTCCTGGTATACGAGGTCATGCCCATCCTAACAAAAGTGTTCTGATCCAAGGGGTGGGGCAGTTTTCGCATCCTGGCTACATGTTAGAATCACTGCCTATTCTTTTAAAAAGGATCTGCTCTTGAGCACTGCTCCAGACAAGTTAAAACAGATTCTCTAGGAATAAGGAACTGAACCGAGAACGTTTTTGAAAATTTCTCAGTTAATTCTAAAGTGTGGTTAAGTCTAAAAACTACTGTCTCTTAGCTCAGCGCTTCTCAGCCTGTAGTGTGTGTGCATGGCTCACCTTGGGATCTGTTTAAAATATAGATTCTGAATCAGTAGGTCTGGGATGGGGAGGGGGCAGGAAGAGGAAAGGAGACAGAGGGCCAGGACAACCTTGCATTTTTAATAAGATCCCGGGATGCTAAAGCAGTTGGATTCTGGACCACTGTTTTGGATAGCAAGGCTCTTATCAGCCATATGGACCTGCATGTGGGGTTTTCTGTGAAACCCAGCCCTGACTTGATTAACATGCTCTGGTCTCGATTTTTTAAACACACCTTAGGGACTGACTAATGGAAATTATAGCTGAGGCTGACATCGTCAACACGGGAAACACCATGCAGAAACACCATCAGAGACAGGAGGTGGGCACACATTCTGATTTTGCACAAAGAACAGGTCAGACAAGTCGACTTAAGTGTCTGGCAAAATCAGGAAGGCATTATTTAACAGATGGTCGGTGACACATGGGAAGGAAAGAGGTGGTCGCCAAGACTCAGTTCAGGGTTTTCATTAATCAGGAGTTATGGGCTTTCCTTGGATAGGGAGGCCATTGGAAGGCTACTGTCCTTTTATCTACCTTAAAGAAATATCACGAGAAGGACTACAGTTATCGTGGTTTTCTGCAAAGCGTGACGCAAGCATCAGATGTGAATGACTGGTTTGAACTTGCTTGCTTGCCGGCATCATCTCAGTAAATTGTCAGAGCACCTGTCTCTTAGGGAGCAAGGGGTCAGTTTCAAGAATGGGGAAACCAAGGCTTAGCGAGACCTAAATACAGACACTTTATCCGAGTTGCATAGCTGAGAGGGCTGGAATTCAGACTCAGATCGGGGTCTTGCCTAGTGGTCCAGTGGTTAGGAATCTACCTGCTAACGCAGGCAACACAGGTTCGATTCCTTGGTCCCAGAAGATTCCACCTGCCAGGGTATAACTAAGCCCGTGTGTCACAGCTACTGAAGCTCATGTGCCCTGGGACCCGTGATCTGCAAAAAGAGAGGCCCTCACAGTGAGAACCCGTGCACGGCAACTAGAAAGTAGACCCCCGCGCCACAACTAGAGACAGCCCAAGCACAGAATCAAAGGCCCAGCACAGCCAAAATGAGATAAATAAGTGAATTAAAAAGAAACTCAGATGTGTCTGATCCAGGCTCTACTTGCCTTCCCAGTCTGCCCCATGGCCAGCTGGGGTCAGAACTTTGACTGAACTGGACAGAGCAGGCATTCCATGGAAGAACCGGCTACTGCATGTGTGAGGAGAGCTCTGCTCTTGGAAAGGGATGAGCAGGGCGCAGCACCCCACAGAGAGGAATGCCACAGCAAGAAAAGCAAGACCTATTATGTAGAAGTGCTGCAAAGAATTAGGTGAGAAACTGTTTGCAAGGCACACAGCAGGGTTCCTGACACGTGTAGGCTCTCCCCACGTCACAGTTGAGGTTGTTTTTATAAGTAAGTTAGATAAACATGGTAGCTTAGCTGGTAAGAATCTGCCTGCAATGCAGGAGACCCTGGTTTGATTCTTGGGTAGGGAAGTTCCCTTGGAGGAGGGATAGGCTACCCACTCCAATATTCTTGGGTTTCCCTGGTGGCTCAGACAGTAAAGAATCTGCCTGCAATGCGGGAGACCTGGGTTCGAACCCAGGGCTGTGAAGATGCCCTGGAGGAGGGCATGGTAACCCACTCCAGTATTCTTGCTTGGAGAATCCCCATGGACAAAGGAGCCTGGAGGGCTACAGTCCATGGAGTCGCAAAAGAATTGGACACGACTGAGCTACTAAACACAGCACAGCTCAGATAAACCTGATTGGCACTTTTCTTTCCAACTCCAATTGCCCTGTAATCCTTGCCTTTTCAGATGCTGGACACTGTACTGCCGCTGTTCCTTTGCTGAATCTTTCCTGATTCCACCGTGTCACGCTTTCTTCTTCTCTCTGCCTCTCCCAATCACTGGCTTCATCCAAAGGTTGAATACAGCCATTCAGCCTTTGCCTGAAGCAGCCTAGTTCATTTCTCCAGTTACTAAATTTGAAAGAGTTTATCCTTTCCAGTAGTCATGTATGGATGTGAGAGTTGAATCATAAAGAAAGCTGAGCACCAAAGAATTGATGCTTTTGAGGTGTGGTGTTGGAGAAGACTCTTAGGAATCCCTGCACTGCAAGGAGAGCAAGCCAGTCCATCCTGAAGGAAATCAACCCTGAACATTCATTGGAAGGACTGATGCTGAAGTTGAAGCTCCAATACTTTGGCCACATGATGTAAACAGTCAACTCATTTGAGTGAGCGTCCAAACAAGCCAGCCGTGGTGACTTGTCTTTAAGGTTCAGTTAAAAATCTGTGCCTCGGGAGTCTCTTGTTTTTGCCACAGTAGCTGCGAGCTCACTTATATCGGCTGACTGTCAGATGCACTTTGGTGGCTTTAAAAAGCATTTTCATCAGGAAAAGACCCTGATGCTGTAAAAGATTGAGGGCAGGAGGAGAAGGGGGTGCCAGAGGATGAGATGGTTGGATGACATCACTGACTCGATGAACATGAGTTTGAGCAAGCTCTGAGAGATGGTGAAGAACAGAGAAGCCTGGTGTGCTGCAGTCGATGGGGTAGCAAAGAGTCAGACATGACTTAGCCACTGAACAACAAATCCTTGTCACAACAACCCACTTACCACTCAGTTATGTTCTTTAGAAGGTATGGTTCTGCCATCATTTCTTGGGTGTTTGTTGCATCTTCTTGAACGACTCATCAGCATCTTTTGGGCAAATGACCCAGGTGATCACGGCTCTCAACTTCTGTGGATGGATTTCTGTTTCAGGGGATTTAAAACTTTTGGATGGTTTTTAAAGGTCCATGTTTCAACACAAAGTCTTTATACCAACATCTGATGAACGTTTTCCTAAAAGCATAGAGGAAATTGACTACCACGAAGCTCCAATTATATGTTATTAACAGATCCTGGATCAGATTATTTTAAAAACATCTCTGTGTTTCAAGATCCCCTGACAATTGGCTGAACCATGGTGTTTTAGGCTGATGCTGTCTGTTCCCCACAGAGTCGGGGTCGGGGGGGCTGGGGTAGGGGTGCTGCAGGAGCCTCCACAATTCAGATTTTCATATTTACAGCTTCAAGACACAACACCAAACAAAACAACTGGCAACACCACGCATCGCGGCCACACCCTGCAAGGTAACGTGTGTTGCTCTGCGCCTGCCGTCTGGGCGTCACGTCTGGAACAATTTCTACCACACGTCGCATCAGATGTTCTCACACTTTAGTAATGGACACTTCTATCAGGAACAAAAATTGCCACACATGGATTGAAAACTTAGATCTTTAAAATGGGCCGCCGCCAGAGGCTTCGCTGTGCCCTTAAGAACAAGGTCCTCACTCAAAGCTTTTCCCAGTCTATCTATCCAGGTTCCCGGGAAATGAGCGTCCAAACAAGCCAGCCGTGGTGACTTGTCTTTAAGGTTCCGTTAAAAATCTGTGCCTCGGGAGTCTCTTGTTTTTGCCACAGTAGCTGCAAGCCCACTTATATCGGCTGACTGTCAGATGCACTTTGGTGGCTTTAAAAAGCATTTTACAACAAGTGTGGCCATCGTCAGCGTCAAGGAGAGGGCTCATCACACCGGGGATATGAAAGTGCTTTCTTATTTAAAACACTCTACCAGGGTTTCTCGGCCTGCATTGTGAGATACTGATACATTAAACTGAAACTGACAAAATACATCAAGTTGTGCTAAATTGCATTTCAACTGCTAAGTGATCCTGGTGGAAGTGGACACAGGAGGTTTAAGTAGAAATCATGGGGAAAGATTGACGTTTATGGGACAATTTTGAATGCTGAGAATGTACCCCCATCCTTTTTTTTCCTCTGCAAAATAGGGAAAGAGCATCATCGCTCGACCTTCGTAGGTGGCATAGAGGCAGGTGGTGCTTCGTAGGCATCCAGACACTGTGTGCATGAGTGCGTGCTCAGTAGCTTCAGTCGTGTCCAACTCTTTGAGATCCTATGAACTGCAGCCCGCTGGGCTCCTCTGTCCTTGGGATTCTCCAGGCAAGAATGCTGGAGTGGCTGCCACGCCCTCGGCATGGGCCAGACACGGTACTGTACTGCTGTAGATGCTGGGGACTGGGATGTGCTTTGGGTCCTGTAGGCTGCTGAGGACACTCCTTGCTCTCAGAAGAGTGCTGTGACTTGTCTGTCACTGCAGCAAGTGGCCTGTCACAGTCAGAATGTTTAGACAATACTGCGGTGACAACCCCCAAATCTCAGTGCCCTAACAAAGGTTCTTTCCTCACCAGCCCTTAGGGTTGCTAGACCTAGCCAATAAAAATACAGGATGCCCAGTTAAATTTGAATTTCAGAAAAATAACAAGCACATGTTTTAGTATAAATATGCCAAATATGCCCTAAGATTGAGGGCCAGAGGAGAAGGGGGTGACAGAGGATGAGATGGTTGGATGGCATCACTGACTCAATGGACATGAGTTTAAGCAAGCTCTAGGAGACAGTGAAGGACAGGGAAGTCTGGTGTGCTGTAGTCCATGGGGTTGCAAAGAGTCGGATGGGACTGAGCGACTGAACAACAAAATATTGTAAACGGCATGTTTACCTGGAATTCAGATTTAACTGGACATCCTGTATCTTTCTGAGCAGGCCGACTCCCGCTGCATATCCATGGTGGTCTGCAGGGGCTTCTGCTCACCTGGGTACCAGATAAGAAGAGAGTCCCAAAAGGTCTCGCACTGGTAGCTCAGTGCTCCAGCCAGAAGAGAAAACATCTTGTTTTGCTTGTAACTCATTGGCCAGAACTGGTCACGTGAGTTTGCCCAGGACCGAGGAGTCCAGGAAGTACAGCCCTGCGGGGTGCTGGAAAACAGAAGTGAACTCACAGCGACGCAGGGTCAGCCTGGAAGGTCAGCCTAGCAGGAAGGAAGGGGAGGGCCCTCTGGTAGCATAGATGGTGCCTCAGCCCATTACAGCTGCTCTAACCAAACACCAGAGACGGGGGTGCATAGAAACAGCGGAAATTTATTTCTCACGGTTCTGCAGGCTGGAAATCCGAGATCAGAGTGCCAGCGTGGCTGGGTTCTGGTGACGACCTTCTTCCAGTTTCCAAATTGCCAACTTTTCTTTGTGTCCACACAGGGCAGAGAACAGAGAGGAGAAGCAAACTCTAATGACCCTTATAAGGTCACTAGTTTCATCCTGCAGGCCCCACCCTCATGACCTCACCAAACCCTAATCACCTCCCAAACCTGCCACCTCCTAATATCACAATGGCAGGGGCAGGATAGGGTTTCAGCATGTGAATTTGGGGGAGACTCAAACATTCAGAGGGGCTTCTTTCATAGCTCAGTTGGTAAAGAATTCACCTGCAATGCAGATGACCCCGGTTCAATTCCTGGGCTGGGAAGATCCCCTGGAGAAGGGAGAGGCTACCTCCCCACTCCAGTATTCTTGGGCTTCCCTTGTGGCTCAGCTGGTAAAAAATCTGCCTGCAATGTGGGAGACCTGGGTTCGATCCCTGGGTTGGGAAGATCCCCTGAAGAAGGGAAAGGTTACCCACTCCAGTATTCTGGCCTGGAGACTTCCATGGCCTATGCAGTCCTTGGGGTAACAGAGAGTCAGACGTGACTGAGCGACTTTCACTTTCAAACATTCAGTTCATATTCTCTCTTTGACCCTGTCCATCGACGTCAGCAGAAAAATGCCCCCTCCCCAAAGGTGTCTCCATCCTAACTCCTAATACCTGTGACTGTGTTACCTTGCTTGACAAAAGGGAATTTGCAGGTGTGATTAAGCTAAGGCTCTTGAAATGGGAGCTGATGGTGGACCATCCCAGAGGACCCAATGTCATCACAAAGGTCCTCAGAAGAGGGAAGCAGGAGGATTAGAATCAGAAAGTGTGTGATCATGGGAAGAGAGACTGAGGCAGGCCACCTCAGGAAGCTGGAAAAGGCAGGGACCAGACTTTCACACAGAGCCCCTAGAAGGGACGCAGCTCTGCCAACAGCCTGACTTAAGTCTTATAAGACTCACTGTGAACTTCTGACCTCCAGAACTGTGAGAGAGAGAATAGATTTATGCTGTTTATAGTCCCTTGGACTGCAAGGAGAACAAATGAGTCCATCCTAAAGGAAATCAACCCTGACTATTCATTGGAAGGACTGATGCTGAAGCTGAAGCTCCAAAACTTTGGCCACCTGATGTGAAGAGCTGACTCATTGGAAAAAGCCCTGATGCTGGGAAAGATTGAGGGCGGGAGAAGGGAGCAACAGAAGATGAGATGATTGGATGGTATCACCAACTCTGGGGGATAGGGAAGGACAGAGAAGCCCGGCGTGCTGCAGTCCGTGGGGTCGCAAGGAGTCGGACACGACTGAGGGACTGAACAGCGACAGCAGTCACTGAGTTGATGGTGATTTGTTACAACAGGCACAGGAAACCCATACATGCATGGAGAGAAGTCAGGGAGCAGCTCCTGGGGGCAGGTTTCTTAAAGTGTGACCCCCACAGCAGTGACACTGGGCACAGAGCCAGGAAGCAAGGAACCAGGCAGAGTAACTGTGATCTGATCCTAGAACATGGTCCTCCTCTGACTGAGAAATGGACAGAGTATGGCAGACTGAGGGTCGTGGGGTCAGAGGCCGGAACCTACCTGCTGGGATGAATTGATGTTTCTTGTAGTATCTGTATTTATTTTCCTGCACACTATGTAGAAATGGTCAGTTTTAATAGAACCTTCCAGAAGCTTTGTATTCATGTTTTGTCTAAAGTGCTGCAGAGCAGACGTGTGCTCAGGGGCCATTGCAATGGTAATGATGAATCAGAGTAAAGTGAAAGTGAAAGTCACCCAGTGGCATCCGACTCTTTGTGACCCCATGGACTACAGTCCATGGAATTCTCCAGGCCAGAATACTGGAGTGGGTAGCCTTTCCCTTCTCCAGGGGACCTTCCCAACCCAGGGATCAAACCCAGGTCTCCTGCATTGCAGGCTGATTCTTTACCCGCTGAGTCATAAGGGAAACCCAAGAAGTCCACTAAAGGACAAAAGGATGCTCAGATAGGATACTTGGGGCCTCTTGACCCACTACCATCATCCTAGATTTTGAAATCTGAGTTAATGACGAGCAATGTATCATTGTCTCATAGTATTATTTTTGAGAGAAAAGCATAGAGTGGAAGTAACATTTGACTTTCAGAATCATTGTGAGTGATTGCTGTGTGAACTACCTTTTCCTGTGGTTCCCCACCCAAAGCCAGAGAGATACAAAATTGAATAAGGACATGACAGGGAGTTATGGTGCTTGGAACAAATATTTGGCATGGCATAAATATTTCATGAGTAAGTGAATGCATGAAAAGCTCTTGAATGATTTTCATAAACTTTTATATCTCGGTTGAGTTTTTATGTGTCTAAATTTATCTGTAAATGGGAGGTGAAGGAACACTGGTGTATTTGATTTTCCATCATTGTTCAGAGTCAGTCACCCCTACCTCATTATGATATAGACTCAACTGACCATGGATGATATCCTGAATGGTCCAGTTTTTATTGTGCAGAGTTCTTACGAGGTCCATGCAAATTTTATTTCATTTTAAATTTTTATTGGAGTATGGCTGCTTTACAATGTTATGTTAGTTTCTGCTGTACAGCAATGTGAATCAGCTATACAGATACATCTATCCCCTCTTTTTTGGATTTCCATCCCATTCAGATCACCACAGAGCACTGAGTAGAGCTCCCTGCGCTAGACAGTAGGTTCTCGTTCCATGCAAATTTTAGAATTTGAATGCCATGCTTTGACCTCTTGTGGCCTTACTTTCAGATTCTTGGTTTGAGATTAATTTTGTCCTTTTTTAATTTTATTTTTTTCCTTTGTATCCCAGATCACCATTAAATTGCCCTTTCACTCAGAGCCAGAGCAGGGTTGGGGGATGAAATGGGAAGTTGATCTTGTTGCTTGTTACAGTTTCCATCTCAAGTGCTCTAAGGAACGTCCTCCAGGAGCAAAACTGCTGAGCGAGAGGTGGTACCTGCAGGTGGACAAGATGGGGGAAGAGCGGGAGAAGGGGCCGGTCAGTAAGCCAAAGGGGAGTCATCAGGGCCTCAGCTGGAAAAGATGTCCCCAGTGCCGAGTCACAGAAGTCTCTGACATCTGAGGGACTTCTCCCTGGAGGAACACAAAGCCTTCGAGGGCTCAGTGTTCAGTCTCAGTGGGGGACTCTCCCTTAGCCTCGCTGATACATATCAGAAGCTGAGATTTTCCGAGAAATAGCAAGGAACATTGACCTGATGTTTAGTTATCGCCTCCCTTCTCCATTCTTCTGCACTTCTCTGTAAGTCGCATCTAATTCAAACTTCTGTGCCCTGATGTGTTGACAGCTTCCTAATTCAATCCGTGGCTGATTAATGTCAATGTATGGCAAAACCAATACAGTATTGTAAAGCAAAATAAAGTAAAAATAAAAATTAAAAAAAAAAGAGTCAATAGACTCTCACCCATTCATTCCAATGATATTGAGGGTCTCTTGGGAACAGAAGACAAACATCTCATTTGCATCACAGGACAATGCCATGGTGTCCACCACGGTACCCTTCTCTTGGTTACATTGGAAGTTATACTTGTTTCAATCGGAAGACAATTGTTTTACAATGTTGTGGTTTCTGCTCTGCAACAATGTGAATCAGCCATAACTAATATATATATATATATATATGTATATATATATATATATATATATATATCCCCTTCCTCCTGAAGATACTGAACATCCCGAACATCCCTCTCATCCTCCAATCCCACCCCATAGTTATTTTTTCCCAACTTATTCCTTACCCTCCTTTTTCAGGAACTCAACATTCTAGCCAAAGTCAGCCATCACCAACATCAAGAATAAGGGTGATGAGGTCCTTGACAGCAGTTAGGTTTACTGAAGCTTTCAGTTCAGTTCAGTTCAGTGGCCCGGTCGTGTCTGACTCTTTGCGACCCCATGAACCGCAGCATACCAGGCCTCCCTATCCATCACCAACTCCTGGAGTTCACCCAAACTCATATCTTTTGAGTCGGTGATGCCATCCAACCATCTCATCCTCTGTTGTCCCCTTCTCCTCCTGCCCTCAATCTTTCCCAGCATCAGGGTATTTTCAAATGAGTCAGCTCTTCGCATCAGGTGGCCAAAGTATTGGAGAAGCCTTGTCTTGGGCTAAACGTGCTGTTAAGCCCTTTCCACGCATTAGCTCATCTAATTCTCCCTGTAACCTTATGATTCTCATCAAGGAGCTACAACACAATGAGGTTAGCCATTTACCAGTTGGCCTGGGCCTTTTCTTTCATCTGGGATGTTCTTCCTCAGACCCTTTCCTAAGTGAAAATGTCAGTTGCTGAGTTGTGTCTGACTCTTGGAACCCCATGGCCTATAGCCCGGCAGGCTCCTCAGTCCTTGGAATTCTCCAGGCAAGAGTATTAGAGTGGGTAGCCATTCTCCTCTCCAGAGGATCTTCCCGACCCAGGGATCAAACCCAGGTCTTCTGTATTGCAGGCGGATTCTTCACTGTTTGAGCCACCAGGGAAGGGTCAAACTCCTAAGGGAATAACTAAATCCTACACTTCCACTGAGGCTGAATGAAGGTCATGCTCTGTGGAAAGCCCTTCTCAGTGAGTAAGAGTGGGCTGCCCTCCCTGGACTCCACACAAACCTGTGCGCCCCTGGAAACCTTCCTGTGGTCACCTTCCTTGGGAAGCTGTAGTAAGAGCTCAAACTTAGGAAGGACTGACCTTCAGCACATGTTCCTATGACACGCACACATCTATAGCCATGTCACCGTCCGGCAGTGGATCATTTTTTTTTCCCCTGAAAAGCAGCAAAATGGCTGAGTTCTATGCTGGAGTAAAAGAGAGACAGTGCCCGTGAACAGGAGTACGTGGTTGGGGAGGGTCTGCCTGGGATATGCAGAGGTCAGAGGCTGGCGGCTTGAACAGGTTAACTAAACCCAGGAGGGGCTGAGATGGCCCAGCTGACGCATGGCTCAGCATCCTCACCAGAGCATCGACAGCGATCAAGAAAGAATTCCTTCTCTATTGGCATGGGGAGGAGACAAATGGAGAACTCTATTCTGTGGGGCAGGCTGAACAGATTCCTCATTTGCTCCTTAAATAATTACTCCCCCCTCCAATTTATTTTTTCACACTCCTGTTCATCTTGAGGAATCAACTCAGAAGAGATGAGGGTGGCCCAGCTCCCTGGAGCTACAAATAGGCAGGGAAGACAAATGTCCAGCTAATATTCAGTTGGGAGGGCACCATCTTCCAGACTGTTGATAAATGTTAATAAGCACTGAGCCAAAAAGGGTCCCCGTGGTCAGCAAAGCATGAAGAACACCGGCTGGAACAACATTAGTGGGTTTCTTGATGCAGGACTTCTCAGAGCGTTTAACATCCTACTGTGCCCCGTAACAGTTTAAAAGAGGGTGTCCTATGTAGCACCAACCCATTTGACTGTGCAGTCCTTTATTTTCATTTCCTTTTTTTATTGTGCTGAGTCTTCGTTGTTGTGGGTGGGCTTTCTCTAGTTGTGGCGAGTGTGGGCTACTCTTTTCCCTCATTGTAGTGGCTTCTCTTGTTTCAGCTCTAGATGGTAGAATCTTCGCAGACCAGGGATGGAACCCATGTCCCCTGCATTAACAGGGGAATTCTTAATCACTGGACCACCAGGGAAGTCCCTGGTGCAGTTCTTTATTCCAGGAGCATCTCAAAGCGCTAGTGTTCCCTGGCACAGAATCTGAGAACCACTCTCCTGTTGCCATCCCTTGTGAAAGAACGCACACCTTTCACAGACTGCAAAACATCCTGTGTCCAGAGCAATTTATCCTCCGGGGTGTTTTACTGGAATAAGGGTAGAGGTGGAGAAATATTTAGCAGATGCAGAATCTAGGCATTTTGCTGAGCACTTTTGATGCTAAAGTGAGATAATTGAAATCACACTAAAGTTCAAAAGCCTCGTTTGTGTACATGAGTCTAGTGCCAATTTATCTATTACTACACTTGAATAATACAGAATTTTATTCAGTACTAATAGTGTGGGCCTAATTATATGTTTTTCACACATGTGGAATTAATGGCACTAAATATAAAATAAGTAATCTGGAAAATTAGTCTTTAGGAGCTTCATCTCATATTCAACACACAAAAAAATTAATGCGGTTGAATATTTTTTTCTCCCGCAAGCAGGACAAATAATATTTAAGAAACACTTAAATGAAGAAGAATGTCCTTACCAGCACTTTTTATACACTACATTGGTTGAAGGTGTTATTTCATAATTATATCAAATGAAAACTTGGGCAATTTCACCTGGCGAGCACAGCCAAGTTATTAAAAAGCAATTTTTACAAGTGCATTGACTGTATTTAACAAGCATTAAGTGAGCACTTGCTATGTGGAAGGCATTATATTAAATGGGTAGGAATATGCTATGGTCAACTGGATACACAGCCTGTCTTCTAGAAGCTTCTAACCTCATGGTCAGTGGTGGGCATCTCAGTTGGACAGCTTCTACTGCAAATGACATTACTTTCTCAGCTTACTTAATTGCAAAGTTCAAGAGTAGATCTGGTCATGGCTGGCTTCAGGCACTAAATGTTGTTGGCAGGGTCTGGTTTTTGCTTAGGCTCCGTGCCTCCTCTGTTTGTTCTTATTCTGCCCAAGTGATGGCAAAATGGCTCCTCCAGATCTCATCCCACCCCTTTCAATTTCTCCTTTGGCAGCTCTGGCAATTAGAGAAGGAAATGGCAACCCACTCCAGTACTCTTGCCTGGGAAATCCCATGGGCAGAGGAGCCTGGTAGGCTACAGTCCATGGGGTCACAAAAGAGTCAGACACACAGCTAAGCAGCTGAGCACAAGCTTTGACATCCGTCCTGAGACTACTCTTCCATAGGACCAACCTAGGTTACATGTCCATCCTCAAGCCAATCAACAGAGACTAGGTCACTGAGAGCTGACTGGTCTAGGCCTTGGGCAGCCCCACCTAGAACACTAGAACTGAAGGTGGGGAGGCTAAGGATGCGCAGATGGAAGCTGAGGCTTTTGTGGGGTAAAGGAGGGTTCTGCTGGGAAGGCCAAGGATATATCTCCACTACCTACAGTGAGGCAGACCTGGGAATGAATACTTGTTGTGAAAAACAGAGGGAAAGGTATGAGAGGGGCACAAAAGTCATGCTGGGCAGATAGGAGGACCGACGGTGTGTGGAGCACGAATACTCTTAAGGATTAAAAATAATTGCGGCCTGAGAAAGGGAGAAAGTATCCAAGGCATGGGATCAGAAAAATCATGAAGCATGTTGTTGAACAGTGTGCCACAGAATCAGTAAATTTCTTTGTGACAAGAGTTTAGAAAACCCAGAGAGATGGAGTAAGAGAAATGCGGCAGAGATAGTTGAGGGTCAGATCATGGAAGGTCTTAAAAGCCATCCAAGGAGGCTCTTTTATAGGCATCTGTAAAGTTGCTGGAAAACAAACATAAAAATGCTGAGTATAACTTTCTATACTGCCTTCCATACCACTGCATTCATTAGCATCAGGTTTTCGTGATTAAGCATGTTACTTCGAATTCGACTTAAAAAAAAAATCTCCTAAACTTCTTCCTATTAAAGAATAATGTTAATTGGTGAGTGCATATAAAAGAGGGTTGTATGGCCCATTGAGTTTATATAAATTGAAATGCTAAGCAGGCCCAAGCAGAAGCCTCGGTGGGGAAGAGAAGGTTAGTACTCATCAGCTTTATGTCTTTTTTCCTATTTACAGCCTACCCCTGACAGTGCTTGGGAACAAGATAAACAGAGTTCTCCTTACAGCTTCCTGAAGAAAGAAAAAAGAAATAGCCCCAACTCCACAATCCATTTCATCGTTGAGGAATCTGTTTTGTTTGGCAGACTTTATTTCCTTCCTGAAACGTGGAACCAGGAAGAAAGTAACAGCATCTCTTTCTCTCTGGACCCTCAGTTTTTAAAATTTTTATACTGTTTTAAAGATTACTTTCCATTTACAATTATTACAAGATATTGACTATATTCCTTGTGTTGTACAATATACCCTTGATTGCATCTTATATCCAATAGTTTCTACCTTCCACTCCCCCACCTCTGTATTGCTCCCCCCACCCAGGAATAAATACTAGTTTTTTCTCTGTGTATGTGAGTCTGCTTCTTTTCTGTTACATTCACTAGTCTGTTGTATTTTTTTAGATTTCACATATAAGTGATATACAGTACTTGTCTTTCTCTGACTTATTTCACTTACCATAATGCCCTCCACGTTCATCCCTGTTGCTGCAGATGGCAATATTTCATTCTTTTTTATGGCTGAGTAGTATTCTATAATTTATACACACACACACACACACACACACACACACACACACACACCACATCTACTTTATATATTCATCTATCAATGGACACAGATTGCTTCCAAATCTTGGCTATTGTGAATAGTGCTGCTTTGAACACTGCGGTGCATCTCTGGACCAAACTTGTTCTGAATTACAACAGCAGTTTTAGATCCCAGCTTCCACTGCAACTTTCATTCAGTCATGCATTCATCACACATTTATGAGTGACTGCGGGTATGGGCACTTGGTATGTTTTAGTGAGCCAGACAGACAAAGTCCTTTCACTCATGGAATATCTCACGGATATTCCACTAGGGGTACCAGACAATGTGTTATGGAGTGTCGGGTTGTGTCATGTATGAAGGGAAAGAGCAGGGAAGTGGTGGAGGGTAGGCAGAACTGCTGTTTCAGATGCTTGGCAGGGAAGACCATACAGAGTCCTGAAAAAAGTAAAGCGGTGTGTCAGCGTTCTCTGGAGAAACAGAACTAACAGGATGTGTGTGCACATGCGTGTGAGCAGTGTGATGTGCTTGTACATGTGTGTATATATACACAATATGGTTTTGTCACTTATGTCGTGTCCAACTCTTGCACCTCATGGATGGTAGCCCGCCAGGTTCCTCTGCCCTTGGGATTCTCCAGGCAAGAACACTGGAGTGGGTTGCCATTTCCTTCTCCAATATACATAATATATATAAGATTTATTATAAAGAATTGGTTACATAATGATGGAGGCTGACAAATTCCAAGCTCTGCAGTTATCAAGCTGGAGACCCAGGAAAGCTGGTGGTAGAGTCCACATGGGAGTCTGAAGGCCTGAGGACCCAGTATAAGTTCCATCCAAAAGCTGGTAGGCTCAAAACCCAGTAAGAGCTGATGTTTCAGTTTAGGTTTGAAGACAGTATATAAAAAAGCTAATGTCCCAGCTCAGTGAGTCAGCCAGGAGGAGTTTCCTCTTCCACAGCCTTTGGTTCTGTCCAGACTTTGAACTGATTGGATGAGGCCCACCCACGCTGGGGAAGGCAATTGGCTATTCTCAGCATTAATCTTATCTAGAAACACACTCACAGGCGCATTCCGAACGATGTTTGATCCAATGTTGTGGCACCACGTGGCCCAGTCCACTTGACGCATGAAACCAGCCACTGCGGGGAGGAGGCACGCAGGGGTGAGGGAAAGAGCACTGCAGGCAGAGAGAGCAGCAGACGCAAAGGCCCTGGGGTGGGCGCTTGAGGACCAGGAAGAGGACGGCAGGAGACTCGTGCTCACAGGCAGGGTGGTGGGGAAGGACGCTCGGTGCAATTGGGGGGGGGCACTTGTAGGCCATGAGAAGGACTAGTTTTTAAGGGGGCCTTGACTCTGCCCTCTTTATGCCCAGCTTGCCCTATTCTAACATCCTCGGTCCTTCCAATGCCTGAGGCCATTTATTTATCTGACGTCTGCCTTGCCTATCAGACTGTGACCTCTGGGGAGACAGACTGATAACTCTGGTATCTCTGTGTCCCCAGTACTTTGTGGCACACATAGTAGGATATTAATAAGCAGTTTTGTTTGTTTGTTGTTTTTTTTTTTTTGAGTCACCATAGTAAGCCTGGTTGTTTTTTTTTTTTTTTTTGCCAGCAGGTTTAAACGCTGAATTTTAAAAGTATGGATTCCCACCCCCCCACAACCCACCCCCCACAACCCACCCCCCACAACCCACCCCCTTTTTTTTTTTTTGAGTTCTGCAATTGGATCCAATCTCTAGTCAACCAAATTCAACAAACATTTGTTGCTTACCTTCATTATGCAAGGCATTGTGTCGGGTAGTGGAGACTCAGAAACGAGAAGTAAAAATAAACATACAATAAACAAACTATGACATGCCAGTTGCCAGAACTGACAGTTTTGCTTGTGTTAGCTCTCATCTGATTCTTGAAACAACCCTTGGAGGTAGGATGGGTGTAACTGTGAGGCCCCTTATATTAATATAAGGAAGAGAAAGAAGTTCAAGACTCAAACGTGCATTGTTTGGACGTTAAAATCTTACCTGGTACTCCATCACTGTTGGGAAACTGGCTGTGGAATAAGCGTGAGGTGAAGGACGGAGTCGTGCTTTCATAACTAATGATGATACAAGTTACACTATCATACATGCAAAACCCTAGGTATCCTGGGATCACATCTGGGAAAAGCTTCTTAAGTCAACATCTGGTTTGGGCGTTTGGGTAGTAAAGTCATGGAGCTGTGCGCACGGGATGGGGCATGCGCAGTCTAGATCCCCTGTGCTTCCGGTACAGAGATTCCCACACCCCCCGTCCCCACCCCCGCGTCAATGTCCTTTCTGCCTCTAGCTTCTCACCCCCTTTTCACCTGAGACAAACGTGTCCTTTTGCCTCCTGTTTCCTGTGATTTGTACTATCTTCCTAATCTCATTAAAGGATAAAAATAGCTTCATTATCTCTGTAGAAATGATAATAGCATTGGAAAAAATATAAACAATATGGAAAATCAGAAAAGAAATAGAAATCTATTCCAAGTTGCCTGTGTGAATGAATGAATGGGTTGGTGAGTGGGAGGAAAGTCGTGTCACCCTGAAGGAGAGGGCTCAGAATGGTTTCTCTTTCCCAGAGTTCTCTCTTTCATCTACAGAAACGGGGCATCAGTTCCCAACCTGACCTCCTAAGGGAGCTTCAGCTCTCTTTTCTCCATTCATTCTTAGCCCTGCCCTGGGTTTCAGTGGCTGCAGGGAATCCCACTCAAACTTCGGAGAAAACAGCATCCATTTCCTATCCTCCAGATTGACTGACATAGGGATGGGGTTAAAGATACTTCTCATCACGCAGGTAGCAGAAGACGTGAGTTTAGCGGAGGTCGTTTCTTTCAGCATCTCTTGAACAAATCATCCAGTTGAATTTTTTGAGTTAAACACGGCTTTGGATGGAAGGGTGGCTCTGTCTTGTAAAACTGTGTTACAAGTGGTAAAAATTATTTTTCTAATTATACCTCTGATGTATAAGATGTGATTCATATATAATCACTGTTTTAATGTTTTATTCCTTCCACAGGAAAAAAAGTGATAGGGATAAAATATCAATATTCTCCTTAAAATAGACAGTTTGTACTGACATGTAATTTAAGCAAAGGATGAGATACCAATTAAAAGAGGTTGATACGACATTTTGCTCTTTTTTTTCCCCCTCATTTTATGTTGAGAGGGTGTATCAGAGATGTTTGAACCTTTTCTTTATTAAATTACAGAAAACCAGTTTAACACTGGTGTATGTGAAAATGAATATAAGAACAGGAGAGACAATGTTTAAACTACCTTTATTTATTTTATGACTTATTATCAATAACATTACAGTACCTCAAGTTAAAGATTCATAGCTTGAAGGGTCTTTCATTTTGTTTTTGAATAACAGTAATTTGTTTTAAAAAAAAAAGAACAAAAGGACACTGTATGTTGGTCATTATCTGAAGGAATTTGGAAGGTTTTACAATAGGTAACTAGAAGATGCCATGTGGATTAGAGAGAATGCTTGGGGCTTGAAAATACAGAACATTTTGGAGATCATTGCATCAAAGTACTTGCTGGATGAACATGTGCTCATCTTGATTTAGCTACAGTGTCTAAAAATCACATTATTCTTAATTTGCTGTATTGAGCAGTGGTAACATATCAGGAACAGGCAGGAACTTTTTATTTCTGGAATTTGTTTTGTTGAAATGCTAATTTTAGTTACACATTTTCCTGGTTGTCTGAATCCATTTCTGCAACAGTGAGAACCTAATAATATGTTTTAACAAATCAATGAAGGAGTGAATGAGGAAGGAAATGAATAAGTGAAAAAAAATGGGTGGATGGATGGATTGATGGATGGGTAGGTAAATGAGTATGTGGTTGATTGATTAACAGGTGGGTGAATTAATGGTTCAGTAGTAGATGAAAGGTGAAGATCTCAGGTCCCAGGAGAGAATGAATAATTTTGTGGGGCGGTTTCTCTAGCTCAAGCAGTTACTGAATTCACAAATGTCTGAGTTTGATCATGACAGTGGTCTGTAGAAAGACCTTGGGAGGTTTTCCTGATCCACTCACGCAGTCTCTTCCTTAGGACCCAGGCTCTGTGTTTCAGTACCGACAGGAAGGCCTGCTGGCCTCTGCCATTGCTTCTGTCTGGGTGAACTATAACTGTCCCTTGATGATACTTTTTCCTCCTTTAAGCTCTGAGTCCCTGGAGAGCAGGGTCCTCCCATCGCCTTGTCCAGAGTCTGGGATGCTATTGTTTCACCCAAGAAACGGTCCCTGAAAAGCCTCAACTGGAGTCAGCTAGCTGAGGGTCCCAGTCTCAGCTTTGGCTTTCTAACTCTGGGTGAGTCTCTTGATTTCTCTGATCCCTGAGAGCCTCATCTATTCAAAATGCTTTGTGCCTAGGATCCAGGAAGCTCAATACCTATTGTTGTTGTTGTTCAGTTGCTAAGTCATGTCTGACTTAGCGCACCTATGAACTGCAACATGCCAAGCTTTCCTGTCTTTCGCTATCTCCCAGAGCTTGCTCAAACTCATGTCCATTGAGTCAGTGATGCCATCCAACCATCTTGTCCTCGGTCTTCCCCTTCTCCTCCTGCCTGCAATCTTTCCCAGCATCAGGATCTTTTCCAATGAGTTGGCTCTTCGCATCAGGTGGCCCAAGTATTGGAGCTTCAGCTTCAGCCCTATTAGCTAATTGTTTAAATAAAGACCACGTGTTCTTAGGGCAATGGATTGTGCTGTGGGAACACACATCCCTGAAGTCTTATCCGAAGTCTGAGTCTTTATTTTTTGAACAATGTATTTACTTATTATTGATTTTTGAGTGCACTGAGTCCTCGTTGCTGCCTGAGGGCTCTCTCTAGTTGCGGTGAATCTTGTTATGATGCCCGCTCTTCTCGCTGCGGTGGCCTCTCTTGCTGTGGAACACAGGCTGTAGATGCCCGGGCTCTGATAGCTGTGGCTCCCGGGCTCAGGAGCTGCAGTGCGGGAGCTGAGCTGGTCCACGGCATGTGGAATCTGCCTGGACCGGGGATCAAATCTGTGTCCGCTGCACTGGCAGGCGGACTCCTGTCCCCTCTACCACCAGGGAAGTCCTAGCCTCTGCGTTTTGAGAAGCAGCTTTGTGATCTATTTCCATGGACCTCTGCATAGAGTTTCCTCCTCAGAGGACTCTCAACATGACCACGTTAGGGTCTAGGTGAGGTCACGGCAGAGAAACAGACAAGAGGAGCTATGATCTACTGTTCTGATGTTGCAGAAAAGCGGGGCGCATGAGAATGGTCACGTCCCAGGTCTCGGGTGTGTTCCTAGGACGTGCCACCGAATGTGGGTTCCTGGCTTCATGCCGGGAAGAATTCAAAAGTGAGCCATAGTGAAGTAAAAGCAGGTTTATTAAGAGAGAGGCACATTCCATGGGTAGAATGAGGTTTGTCTTAGAAGGCAAGAGTAGCCCTGAAATCTGCTGTGGTGTGTTTTCCTGGGCTGGGTAATTTCGTAGACTAATGAATAGGAGAATTATTCCAGCTATTTTGGAGAGGGAGGGGGCATTTCCAGGAACTGGGCTACTGCTCCCTTTTTGACCTTTTGACCTCTTATGACCTTTTCACTTCTGGGGGTCAGTTTTGGAACTGTCATGGCACCTGTGGGTGTGTCATTTAGCTAATGTATTATCAACGCAATGAGTGTATAACTGGCTCAAGGTCTATTGAAAGTCAGATCTTCTGCCACCTTGGGTCTAGGTGGTTCGAACTAGTTTCTGTTGTGTCTTCGATGGCTGTGTCATTCTTTGAATGGTTGTGCCCTGCCCCTCCCTCCTGTCTCGTCGCTGCTATCTTCATTCTAAGCGGTTGGCAGCTTCCCTTCTTGCTCGAGATGAGAAGAGTTGCCATGATGGCACAGGTGAGGACCCTGGAAGCAGAAGGCCTGGGTCTGCATTCCAGCGTCACCACTTACTGACTCCAGAGCCCTAATGCTCCATTTCTCATCTGTGCCACGGGGTTAACAAAACTCTCCACTTTCTGTATTTGGTTCCAGGAGTGAATGAGTCGGGGCTTGCCTGCCTCGTGCTGAGTGCCCAGTAGATGATGCTGCTGCTGCTGGTGATGACGATAATACCTGACAATCGTGGAGCCCTTTGGGACTCACCCAAGAATGGGCTTAGATGAGACCTAACACCATGGCAAGTCAGAACAGAATAAGGCCCTAACTTTGATTAGCAGTCAGGTTTGTCTGCCATCCTAGAAGCATTCAGAAATAGCCAGTTATCACGCAGACGAAGGTTTTGAAGAGTACCTGGCTCATCCTTGGCGCTCAGTAAATGCTAATTACTAATATGAAAATAAAATAGTAGCGAGACATATGAGATTAACAATGAACAAACCAGGGTCCTTGACCGGAAGGGACTCGCTCTGTGAGGAAGCAGAACCACTGGCCTGGCTGAGGATCACTGAAGCAGGTGGTTTCTTAGGAGAGGAATCTATGAAAGTCTCTAGGATTGGGGTGAGAGTGACTTTCAGAGTCAAAGCGTCGGAGGAGCATCCTGGACGATGTGACGTTAGAGTCAGATCGTGAAGGATGGTGAGATCACACAGATGAGTTGGGAGGAGACGGGGGCTGAGGACAGAGAGAGAAAACAGCATGATCAAAGGTCCGGTTCCTGGGAAGCTGAGACAGGGTGCCAACCTGGGCTTTTCTAGGGTTGGAGCAATGTAGGAATTGCGTGCCTGCCACCCCACCCCTCCCCCACCTCATGCAAGAGGCCTCTTTGTGATGCATTCCATTCTTGTAAATCACTCAGTCATGGAAAACATGACTTTTTTGAGGAATGTGGCAAAATATCAATATGCTTGCTATATAAAGAGCTTGGAAAAATCAAGAAAAAGGATGATGGTAATAAAGATGGTCAAAAACATGAGACTATGACCTGCAGTCAGGACTGGCTTTATGTGTGTGACTGGGAAGTTGCACAGGCCTTGTGCTTAGAAAAGGGCCCTACGTTGGGTTAATTCTTTGCTGCCACCATCTTGAAATTCTTAATAACCTGAACAGGGAGCTTCCACATGCTCCTTTTGTACCAAGTCCTGCACATTATGCAGCCGGTTCCGCCTGCAGTGAAGAAATACAAAGCAACAACATGTTTATACCACGAAAACCCTATGTCATTGTTAATCCAGGGGATAAAATTGAATTATAAAGACTCGCCAATTTATATTGATCAAATTGGCCAAATGATAACAGTGCAAGTAAGGGGCCTGTGACTGGGCATCTTAGACACTCCTGGTGGGCTTCCTGATTTGCCTTGGCATCCTCATTCACTCCCTTTCCACCCGCAGTCTTGGTCAAATGAAAATTTTAATTGATGTCCCTCGTGCTTCCAGACTCCACCTTCCAAAACCACACCCCCTCTGCTCTGATCCCCAGGGAAGCTCTTGCATGTTCTATCCACATCCTCATGTTTGTGGGCAATTCTTTTCTTCCGGAGGATTCCACCCTTGCAGCCAGGTGGCAGCCCTGCCCTCTCCCCCCCGCCAGCACTAGGCACCCAACCCTGGACAAAAACTCTAAGACCCTGACCCACTAGAGGGGGATACTGAGCCAGCAGAACCTTCCCCCGAAGCAGATCTGCACCCTCTAGGTCTGTGACTTTGAACAAAGGCATTGGGTCAGATGGAGCTTCCCTGGTGGCTCAGATGGTAAAGAGTCTGCCTGAAATGCAGGAGACCCAAGTTTGATCCCTGGGTCAGGAAGATCCCCTGGAGAAGGGAATGGCAACCCACTGCAGTATTCTTGCCTGGAGAGTTCCATGGACAGAAGAGCCTGGTGGGCTACAGTCTGTGAGATCTCAAACAGTCAGACACAACTGAGCAACTAACAATTTCACTTTTATTAGGTCAGATATCTTTCAAGTTGTTAAGTGACAAAAAATCAACTCAGAACAGTTGAAGAAGAAAGGAAAAAAAAAATTATGGGCAACAGGAAGCTCTTCAAACATTCTAATCAGACATTTGGGAAGATCCCCTGGAGGAGGTCATGGCAACCCACAGCAGTATTCTTGCCTGGAAAATCCTAATGGACAGAGAGGAGCTTGGTGGGCTACAGTCCATGGGGTTGCAAAGAGTCGGACATGACTGAGTGACTAAGCACAACACAGGACATGCATACTTACATGCATACATGCGTGCACATGGAAGCACACACACCTACACATATATACACACACGCATATGTGCATGCACACAGACATGTGGAGAGTCATTGCAAGACTGTTTGTGTCAACATCAAATTAGGAACAAGCTGAATGTTTAACAAAAGATATTTCAAATTAATTGCTGAATATCTATATAATCAGATGTTATACAATTATTAAACATCCCATTTTCAGAGAATACTAGCTAGTATTAATGATGAGAGCTGACATTCTAACATTTATCATGTACCTCCTGCTAAATCCCAGATACTGCTCTAAAATAGCTTCTTCAATAAAAAATCCTTCAAAATCCTTGAAAAGGGTTGTTAAGAATATTTAAGAATATGACAAAATGCTCATACAATGTTGCTAGATGGAAAAAACTAGAATACAGAATTGCTTTTACACAGTGATCTCAGATTTGTTGTATATGTTGATATTTATATGTTATATACACTTATGGGCTTTCCAGGTGGCGCTAGTGGTAAAGAATCCACCTGCCAATTCAAGAGAAACATGAGACTCGGGTTTGATCCCTGCTCGGGAAGATCCCCTGGAGGAGGGCATGGCAACCCACTCCAGTATTCTTGCCTGGAGAATCCCATGGACAGAGGAGCCTGGTTAGTCTGCAGTCCATAGGGCCACGAAAAGTTGGACACTATTGAAGTGACTTAGTATGCACTTACATACAGATATATAAACCAGGCTATTATATTTGAAGGATTCTAGCTGGATATTTAGACTGTGGAATTTTTTTTCTTTTTCTCCTGTATTTTGTAAATTGTCCGTTGTGAACCACAGTATAGTATTTTCATGATGCCTACTTAGAAAACTAAATATTGTTTAGGTGAAAGTGAGAAGGAGAGTTGTGTGGTTTGACTTGAGCAACAAAAAAAAAAAGGAAAAGAGAGAAATAAGATAGAATACATAATTTGGGCTACACCTTGGAGGGACTCAAAAGTCAGGCCAAGAAGATAATTTTTTACTGGAAAAGCATTGAGGAGCCATCGAATATTTGGGGGAGAGATAGTGAGAGACTCAGAGTTAGAAGTTCTTTTGTGACAGCCTTGAGAATACCTTCAAATTGGAGCAAGGATAGTAGAGGGGTCTGCAAGCTGCACGTGGTGCTGAGGATTTGGAATCTACAGGACCCGACCACCAGAAATTCTAGTTAAGGTCAGAGAATTAAGAGAACAGAGGTTAGGATGCCTCTGTCTCAGGGGCTCGAGACAATGCAGGGTGGGATGGGGGGCAGACAGAGAAGCCCCGAAACGGAGAGTAATAAGCACCGACTTGATGGAATCTTTTTGCCTCTTTGGTTTTCACTCCCCTTCCCTGTGATCACTGAGATCAAGCAGGTTTTGACTCCATCAGTTCCAAAGTTCCAGTTTGGTTTTCTCTGGATGCCTTCCTTCGGATTTTCTGAGAAGTTCTCTACTGGTATCAAGTCTTGAAATCGGTGACGAACCCCCTGTGGATGTGAGCAGTTCAGAATTATACCCAGCTTTGGAGCAGACAACGATGGCCATCTTATCGTCCACCTGAAGGTGTGATTCATGTTGTCAGGATCTGGGGCCTGTGTGTTTGGAAAAGAGAAAAAAAAAATCACTTTTCAGATGAATGTTTTTGCAAACAAGAAAGCAAATTTCACCTAATTATACAAATAGTGAAAATGTTTTTTTTTCATCTTTTTTTAAAAAGTATTTATTTGTCTATTGTTGACTGCACTGAGTCTTCACTGTTGCCCACGAGCTTTCCCTAGTTGCGGTGAGTGTGGAGGGCTACTCTCTAGGTGAGGTTCACGGCTTCTCATCACAGTGGCTTCTCTAGTTGCGGAACATGGGCTCTGGGGCACGCAGGCTTCAACAGCTGCAGGTCTCAAGCTCTAGAGCGGGGGCTCAGCGATTGTGGAGCATGCGCTTAGTTGCTCCATAGCATATGGAATCCTCCCAGACCTGGGATCTTACCCGTGTTCTCCGCATTGGCAGGTGGATTCTTAACCACTGGGCCACCAGGGAAAGTCCAAAGATGCTTCATCTTTGAAGATAAAAGATCAAGTCATCTTCTAAGAAGAAAGCCATCACTGCTGTTCTTCATGGGTCAGCCATTCTGGGACTCAGTTTTGTGACCTATAGAATGGGACAGCAGCAGTGCCTTTACGTTCCAATGGTTGTGACGATTACATGAGTCAGCACCGATAAAAGATTAAAAAAAACTATGCCTGCATGGAGCAAGCACTCAACAAATGCTAGCTCTTGCTGTGTTTACTGTCATAAGCATTATCATTACTCTCAGCCTAACAGATTTTTCCTTTCATCTACAAAGACTTCTCTGAACATGCTAATTCAGATACTTCTCTTCATGATGAACTGATACTGCTCTAATAAATGCCACTGTTTGGATATGCCATCCTCTCTTAATTAATTTTTAATGAATGCCCTTGGTGTCCGCATCCAGATAACTGAAGAAAGCGCACAGCCTTGGCATCCCTGCATGGGACTCTGGCCTTCACCCTGATTCTCGGACACGAGGCGGCATCGTTTACTTCTCTAAACACCGGTGACCTCAAAACGTGAACACGTGTGCCTCTCTTAAATAGCTGCATTGAGAGGATTAAATAAAGTAAGGCTTTTTCAGCCCCTGGCACAATGCCCTGACACAAAGAAAGTACTCACTAAATGTTTATTGAATTTTAAAATAATGATGATTGATGGCCACTCGCATTATCATTTTGCATATTGTCTTGGAAAGCCCTAAACTTAAATGCTTCTTGGCACTGAAGATTCAGATCATTTATCCTCTCTATTAAAACTTCTGACTGGGGGCAGTGGGATAGCCTCTTTGGTCAGGGGCTGGGAGTATTGTCTGATCCTTCCTACCGGCTATGAATCAGTCTGCTGAAACCTTCTGCAGAATCAGGGGAAAGGGTGCTGGAGTTGGGTTCTTAAATCCTGTACTGACCCCTTGTTTCTGCCCCTTTCTGTTCCTGAGATCTTGAGCCTCTCTCTCTGGGATGGGATATTTATCCTCATTTTCTTAAAAAAAGGAAAGATATTATTGCTAATTTCAAAGGGATGTTATGAAAATTACAAAGAGCTAAGTACAGGAAATTACTTTATAAACTCTAAAGCACTGTGCCAACAGAAGCTTGTTTTTATTCATATAGAGACAGAAATATTTTACTTTATTACTGTGGATGTGAGATTAGGGGCCATAAATATATTTACACCTTTTCCATATGATTATTTTTATAAATGCACATTTTTGTTGGAACACATTAGAGAAAGGATTTATTAGCAAATTCTGACCTGATTTAATGAATCCATTCCCATATTCAGGAAACATTTACAGAGCGTCTATATACTCAAGACACCATCCTCAATGCTGTTGGGACACATATAAATAAGGCAGGTTCCTCCACCCTTAAGAATTTACAGTTACACTTGAAAATATTTAAAAAAAAATTTTAAACATCTTTTGATGGGTTCCAGGTTTCACACATTCGATTGTCCTGCTTTCTGTTTTGTCTTTCTTTTTCAGTAAGGTGACCACCTCAGCTACTTCCTTACCTTGTCTGTGAATAACAGAATCTATCAGTTCTCTCTTGTTCAGAAACATCCCATTATGACATAGCTTCACTCCACACTTTTACGTGATGTTGTATTTACGAGCAGAGCCTCCCCCAATGGTTATTCATGTAATTCTATTAATACGATCTCAATAACCATATGGCGGTGTGATACCAATTACATGGTTGTAACCGGCCGACTTAGGAGAAAGAAGACCAAGATATCTTCCCAACCGAGGATGACACCCTTGTTATAAAGATTTCCCAAATAACGGTTTTTCAGCTCCCTTCTCCACGAGATTTATTTTTCCCAATTATTTAATCAGGATATTTTCAGTGATACTCAAAAGACCAAGTGTCAAAAAAAGGTTGGGATATTTAGTTTCCTTTTTCCTATGTGAAATATACAATGTATGCGGTGTTGGTCCCCTGTCTTGATAAATGCAAAGCTTACAGGGCATTTTGTTGCTGTTGTTGTTATTAATTAGGGTGGAGCATGCACAGATCAATCCCTGCTGAAACCAAACAGAAAACTTCGCTTAAACCAAGGCAAAACACCTATATTTGTTTTTGAGCTCCAAAGGCAAGTAGTTGGTCTCAGTTACAAAACTCCTGACAGTGTAAAAACGTGTAACATGCAAACTGCATCCTTCTCTAGGACCCTGTGTAAAAAAAGAGCTTCTTTTTTTTCCTCCCCCAAAAGAATTACATTCGGCACCACATGTCAAAACACAATTGTAATTGTGTAGCACAATATTTCATAAATCTGAAAATGTTTTAAAAACCCATTGTATTTTCAAAGCTTCCAAAGTCATTTCCTGGGTTAGCATTTTTTTTTTCCCCTGCACTACGCCTGCCTTTTTTTCCCTTTCTGATTTCCATATTCCCCAATAATTATTAAGCATTCTTATCTCCCAGGCACGCATCGCTGATGTAGAAGCTGGTGATAGCCCTGGCTGTAATTCTTGTGAATTACTATATTTTAAAATCTTGTGTTAAAACATGTTAGCAAGCTTCCTGAAGTTAGCAGATGGCTTCCAGAAAGGCTTGTTTGAATTTTTCAAGTACATAAGTATAATAATCCACACTGATGTATGCACATAACAATAAAATGTGCTTGTTGAGCGATCATATTCACGTGTGTACCTGTGGGGATGGGTTTGTCAGTGGATAATAGATATATGGGTGGACATAATATTCATCAGATCAAAACAAGTAATCAAAATGGCTAAGTCACAAAAAAGCATTCACAATTAAAAGCAGCCGTGGCAAAAAAGCTGAGGAATGGAAGAACGTCTCTGTCACTAGAATGGAAAAGTTTGTGAAAGCCATTTAATAGAACTGAATATCAAAACATTTTAACTTTTTAAAGTTTTCAACATTAAACAATTAAGATGAAATGCAATTAGGCAGCACATTGTAGAGGATGGTCACTTTTTGCATGTCATGTGGCTTTAAAAACAAGTCAGATAAATGATGATGCCATTAAAACTGAACTAATTAAAGAAAGCTTCTTTTAAGAACTCATTAACTGCAACCTCATTTGCATAATGATGCATATTAATTAAGTTTTAATGAATCTGAATTTGCACCAAGCCTATTCATGTTGGCTTTGAAACAAATTGAACAAATTAGTTAAAAGCTTTTTGGAATCTACTTTTCACACCAAACAGGATATGAATGCAATCATCTCTACAAAAAAGAAATATTTTTCCTTTAATTTAATTCAAAGGTATGCAGGCCCATCTATTAATTATTTTTAAGTGCAATAATTTTCACCTTTTCTTTGGAAAATCAGCCATATTACTTATTCTTGAATGGGAAATATTACAAATGTAGGTTGTGGGGAAAAATCATTACGGCCAATTTATTGGCAATAAATTGGAGATATTTGACTTCAGGGTACATTTAGTTTATTTAATAGCGGGATTAAAAATTGAGGAGGTAGTTTCTGGGCATTCTGAACATCAGCAGTGCAGTGACTAAAATGAGACGTAGAAAGGCGGCAGGTCTCATTTTTGGGGATATAGGCAGAGACGATGTGATGTTATTGGTGTCACATTCATTTCTGAATCTGATTCGATTCCATCATAAATCTCCTAAGTAGCACGGAAAAAAAAATTAAACATTTACAGAACATGTGTTCTTTTCCCTCGGATTTGTGCAAATCCTAATTTTTTTATACACGAGGAGCAGAATTCAATTTTAACAAGTTTGCGTTCGGCTCATAATAAAAACAAGAATTACCGCCGCCGCACTATTGATTCGCTTCTACTCCGCTGTGTCTTCATCAAGAATGAAGAGATTTATGTAATTACTGCTCCATCTTTTGTTGTTGGAAAGCACTTTTTTTGTAAGTCAGCATCTACAAAGGATGGAAATGCTTTTATTGTTGAGATTACAAGATCATTTCTCCCCACCCCCCCTTGTTAAAATGTTTTCTCAGATAGGTGCTGCGGAGAGGTCGACAATTAAGATGATGTTGTACACTGGAAATGCACATTTTAGAAATGTATTTACAGGTATTTTTCGGTAGTATTTTTTAGCCCATTTATCCTTTCACCTTTCTCCTTCTTTTATTCCTCCTAGGCCGTTTCAGCTCCCAGAGAAGCCAGAAGCATTCATCGGCACCAGGGCGGTGCCAGAGCGGATTCCTTGCAGCAAACTATCCTGAATGCTTTTAGATGTCGAGGGGCCAAAACAGCAACCCTCTGGATTCTTTGCTCCTAATTACGTTGCTCTCGTTGTGATTTATTTGTGCTTGGGTCAGTGATCACTTTTGACTCTTTTCGAGAAAAATAAAATTAAGATTGGCTCTTAGCTGTCCTGCATCACCCGTGGACCGGTCCAGCTTGCATCCTTTTTAAACTGCCTGCCTCTGCAGAGGAGCTTTGCCTAGGCAAATGTTTTCCCATTTTGGATGCCAAGTCCAACTGCATTGTAAGATACCTGGAGCCCACTGACTCCTCTTCCAAGCAGGGCATGTGTGGAAGCCACCCTGGACTCTTTCTTTCCTGGAAGAAAGGATTCTCCACACTTCAAAACAGGAAGCAGAATGAAGATCTACTCTGCAAAACAATTTTAAAAATACCTTGATTCACAAATCACGTTGGGGATGATTTTAAATTTAGCTCCTTCCCTGTTCCCTGTTTTTATTAGGATAATTCTGCATCTTTTTCCCTTTGATATAGTTCCCGTTACCGCGTTGGCCTATTATATGCCCTCTGATGGGAGTCTTAACGTCAGAAAAAAGTCACGCAACGCGATCTGCTGAGAGTCAGTCCTCGGCTGGGAACCGTTTACCGTGTGATCCATTATGCTTTGAACGAAATATTGTTTCTCTCTTTTCTCCCCGCATTTCTGTTCTACTCTTTGAGCCTGTTGTCATTGGGAAAGCGAGAGAAGCTGTGAAATATTTTAAATACTGTCTTCAGTTCACCCGGAACTATGCGGCTTCCAGGTCACCCCTGGAGGAAGAGGACGCTCTTGTCCTGACTTTTAGGATGCTCGGTGTGCCAGGGAGACGAGCACCACCACGGGAACCTATAATTAGAATAATAATAAAGGCAGTTGGAATCTTCCACGAGGGTCTCTCTTTAAGGAGGCAGATATGCTTATGGAAAAGGGAACTGGAGTGGGTAGCAACACTGCCCCCTAGCTGCAGGACCGAGGGAAGGGGCGAGGGGTCAGGGCCAGGGACACACACTGACATCCCTGGCCCCGAAAATGACTTTCGTGTTTCATTTTTAAAGACTCAAAACAAAACAGAATAATGCAGGGAAAAGGTTTTTCTTTTTTTTCTCCCAGCTACATCTCTTCCCTCACCCCACACCGCCCCCCCTCTTCTCCAAATGGCTTCTAATCAAGCCCATTTTCTTTACAGAAGTCTTTAGGAAGGTAGCATTAAAAAAAAAAAAAAAAGTGCAAATTTTGCGTGGAGAATTGGCTTCTTTGGGGGAACATTTTGACAGAAAGCGCCTTCCTTGGGGGAGGTCAGGAGTCATTGGTATTAAACTAGACAAGCTGGTGTTGGAGTGTTAATGGCCACAGCCAGCAGATGTTGTGTAATTAGGGAAGATGTGAATGACAAGGCGTGAGAGGTACTGTACACAGGCGGGCTGGCACAAAGCAGCTGCTGGGACTGCTTCCTCTGTCACGGGTCTACACAAGTCAGACCAGCCCCCGTGAGGCTGCCGGCGCGGTGACAATTAGAAAAAAAAAAAAAAATGGTATTTGATGAAAATAAGGAACATAGCCTTCCATGCAGTTTCTTCTCCATCCCAGCCAGGAAGAGTGGCCTAGGTCTGCCTTAGCCGAAGCAAGCCAGATGTCAACTGGATGACGCAAATGGAACCTTGTGCTGAAACTGGGATTTGACTCAACACCCTTATTTGGTTTTATTTATTTTTGATTGATTCTGAGAGCCAGGCCCTTTGAACAGGAGAGACAGACTCTTTTCTTTCTCCCCTGTAGTCCCACACGCATGCGTCCAACATGCTGTCTCTTTTCTCTCCTAAACATTTCTCTCGTTCTTCCTTTTCTGCCACGTCCCTTGGTATCTCCCTGATGTATTTGTTCTGGAATGTTGCAATAGCCTCCTCCTGGTTTTCTTGGTCTGGTCTGGGGAATCTTTTCTAATTCCCCTCATTTCCAAGAATAGGTGGAACCCGTTCTCCAGACAGATTCAGAACCCTATCTTCCTTCTACCCCATCAGACCACTTACTTAATTGTCAGCATCTGCCTCAATTTCATTCTCTGCATCCTCAGACCCATCACAGGGCCAGACACTTTGTCTGCCCTCAGTAAATGTGTTTGTGTGAGTACCTGGCAGAATCAATGCAGAATTCATCGTCAGCCTTTATTACACACTCCCTTTCTTGCCGGGTACCCACGATAAAGAAGCGCTTGTACCCCTTTACTCTGAAACTGAATTGCAAAATCAAAACAATTTTTTTGTTGTTATTTTGTTTTGATGATGTATGTTTGGTGGCAGGTAAAGAATGAGAACAATCAGTTTTCTAAGGGATTGTTTGATACCTGCAATGTTTTTCCATTTTGGGGAGTGGAATCACAAAGATGGGGTGAATCGTCCGGGTGAAGGCACCTGGCCGGGTGGAGAGTAAGCTGGGCAGAAAGCCCTGAGATGTTTCCTGGCTCTACTGCTCCTAGGGGACCTCAACTTCTCTGACCCTCAGTCTCTTTTTGTGAAATGGGGATAACAACACTAAACGCTCAAGGGAAGGAGGTCAGGAGTGTTTTGTTATATGATTGCTCTTACGGCTAGGTTGGCTTCATTTCACTAGGTGAGATCATGGGCTTTGCAGGCTGTTATGAGAGGATTATTAAATTCCTCTGCCTCCTGGAAATACAGTAGGGTCTGCTTACCTCGCATTCATAATTTGGAGGAGAACTAGGAGGAGGGAACACGTAGCCGACTTGGAGTGCCTCTTTGCCTTTGGCCCTTTATGAATATTGTCTGTTTCTCTCACTCTATGATGTAAGTCTCATGGACCCATTTTACAGATGAGGAAGATGAGGCTCAGAGAGGTTAAGTGAGTCTCTCAGGGCCACCCAGCCCATCAGAGGGCTTGGGGCATGAGTCTTAGGCTGTCTGATGCAAAACCCCCCACTGTACTTAGAGGTATGAGGTTGAGAATACCATTGCCTGTCCCTCAGAGGTGGAAATAAAGCATCCTTGGGAAACATTTCCAAATGACAAAGCACCAGCGAGAAGCTTGCCCTCTGTCATTCTCTGCCTCCGCTGCTTCCTCCAGCCCTCCCGTCTCAGTCCCTCACCTTCTCCCCACAGATCCCCTCTCCTCCTTCACTCCCTCTTTATCCGTCTCTCCATCTCTCTCCCTTGATTTCTAATTTCCAAGCCTGCGAGCTATTACAGAAGGCATAATGACGGTTACACTTGTCTATGGCAATGTTACTGTCTAGCTTATTGCTTTGCAAAGTGCTTCGGGAGCCTGGAAAATGAAAGGTGTTATGTAAAATGAAAATCGATTCTAATTCTAAGTAAACATCATTGCTTCAAGTTTCCCTTGGATAGCATTGTTTCACGCTCAAGAAAGACAATGGCTCAGAATTGCCTCCCCATGTTTAAAAGATATATTTGGGCATTCGGGTGTCTTGGGGCTTGTCACGACAGGGCGAGATCTGAATCATATCTCAATATATCCTTACAATTATATTTAATTGCACCTGGTAAAAATGTGTCTTTGTTCATTATTTATGAAGGGAAATTATTTTCATCCGTAGAAAAGATTGATACCACTTTTAGCTTATGTTCAGGTGATTAGTGATTAAGTGCAATTTATTTCCCTGATATATGTCTCTATCAGCAACTACCATCCACAAATGGGGAAAGAAACTTTTCTCGGCAGAAAAAAAAAATCTCCACTTTAGGGAGCATTTTCCTCCTCCTTAGCTGGCAGAGTAATTTATAAGGACATGCACACCACAAAAATGGAAGTTTGAATCATTTCTGTAGAGAAGGCTCATCATCCCAAATCAGAAATGTCATAAAAGTTAAAATGCCATAAGAGTGTGTTCCCCAAGAAAGAAATAATTTTCTTTTCATTGAGAACTCTGGAGGATGTAATATACTTCTTGAAATTCAAATTTTCATAGCAAGTGCCGTTTCTCCCTCCCTTGGACCGTTCATCTTTCTTTAAGAAAAGGTAACTGGGTATTATATCTATTTTATATTTTTTCCCACAAAATTATCTTCCAAGTGCTTGTTTCCTTAAAAACACATGCCGTGTGGAGGGAAATTTCATCCTTGGGAAAGTGCACTGGAAACTTCCAGCATTAGGAAGTACCAATGAGGTGGCTTGTGTTTGCTGTGATAACTCAATCATAAGTCCATTTGCCTCCACGGAAGACCAGGGATGCCTGTGGGACTCCTGGCCTCAATTCTTTTTTTTTTTTTTTTTGCCTCTTTCAATGTTATGTCTGGTTAAGTAATCTCAAGTGTCTGCTGGTATAGTTTGGACCTTGCAAATGTTCCCAGTAGGGAAAGCTGAATGAGGGTGTCAGTGTTTGAATTGGAATGTATGACTAATATCTGTGACCCTCTGTTAAAAAGGTCTTCCTCACATATAAATCCAGAATATTATTACTTCCCTCTCTTTACAAAGCTCTCATCCTATCAGCCATGTTTGAGCCTGTTAGCTGTGTGACAAGATTGCCAGAAATGAATAGACCATCAGCAGAGAAGTAGGAGGATCGTAGCCTGATAGAGACACAGCCCTGACTTTGGAGCAGGGAGGCAGGGGGAGAAGCCTTTGGGGACAAGTCCTCTTAGCACGTGAGGCCGGCAGACAGTAGCCAGAAGACTCTGTGCTACAGTTGACCTTGCCAGAACCTCAGTTTTCCTTTCTCATCTTCAAAACTGGAGAGGTAACCCTCCCTGGAAAGACTGTGTGGAGATGGAGAAAATATGTAGAAAGCCTATTGTATACAGAAGGAAAAGTGAAAGCTTCTGACTCTTTGTGACCCCATGAATTGTAACCTGCCAGGCTCCTCTGTCCATGGGGTTTCCAAGGCAAAAATACTGGAGTGGTTTGCTATTTCCTTCTCCAGGAGATCTTCCCGACCCAGGGATCGAACCTGCGTCTCTTACCTTGGATTCTTAACCACTGAGCCACCAGGGAAGCCCATAATATTCCCTGTAATTCCCTCCACACTCTTAAGGATACGCGCATGACATCACACATACATGTTTGCTCTTTCCTGCATCAGCCTTTTGTCCACCTCGGGCTCCAAATGGGCATTTTGCCATGCGGCAGAGACCACTCATCCCCTCTCCTTTCTGAGCAATGAAATCTTAACATTTTAGCTAGGCACTCCCGGAGTACAAAGCAACATTTTCTTACCTTTCTTACAACATACCAGCCACATATAAGGAGACGCAAAGAAAAAAATATTTAGAGGATGCTGACTCAGCCTCGAGGGCATGAGTTTTCTTCTTGACTGCCTTGCAACTCTGCTGTGGTGGCTGGAGTTTCAGCAGCTATTGTGGACCATGAGGTAACATTATGTTGATGATGGTAGTAAAGAAACACAGAAGCTTGCATCCCTGATGACTAGGTGGTTTGCCTACAGCTGGACTTATCTTGCATGAAATAATATACTATTAACATGTTTTTAGTAGCCAACTACGATTCTGATCTGTATTTACTATATATGCATTTTCTATAGATTCTTCAAAGCTCTTGTTTCTTCCCAGGTGATTCCAGACCCCACTGTATCCTCCACCAGTGAGTTCTCACTATTCCAGAATATAGTCTATCACTTTTCCTTTCCCTCACAGCTTGTTTCTTATTCTTGGGCCCTCAATGGAACTTCAAGATGTTCAAGGACATAAACTCTCCCTTAAAATTAATTTTATCATGCATGGCACCTAAGAATGTTGAGAACCAAGTAATTTCTCTTTGGTGAAAGAACTTTTATTGAGCACCTGTTATATGCCTATGTATATTCCATGCAGTTCCCAGCTTCTTGCCCTGATATCTAGGCTTAGAGAAGCTTATGATCTGATCAAAAATCAGACATGTCATAATTGGCATGCTGCTGCTGCTAAGTCGATTCAGTCGTGCCGGACTCTGTGCAACTCCATAGATGGCAGCCCGCCAGGCTCCCCATCCCTGGGACTCTCCAGGCAAGAATACTGGAGTGGGTTGCCATTTCCTTCTCCAATGCATGAAAGTGCAAAGTGAAAGTGAAGTCGCTCAGTCGTGTCTGACTCTTAGCGACCCCATGGACTGCAGCCCACCAGGCTCCTCCATCCATGGGATTTTCCAGGCAAGAGTACTGGAGTGGGGTGCCATTGCCTTCTCCACATAATTGGCATAGTAGCATCTTTTCCCAGGCTTGTTTAAGTCCAAGCATATAGTCTCCCAGATCCTTATACAGTGAATGATTATGCACAGAATTACTTAGAAAAAACAAACAAACAAAAAACCTCCTCCTGGTTTGTTTGTTGTTTGTTTCCTGATTATAATTGTTGGCTTCCCTTGTGGCTCAGCTGGTAAAGAATCCACCTGCAATGAGGGAGACCTGGGTTCGATCCCTGGGTTGGGAAGATCCCCTAGAGAAGGGAAAGGCTACCCACTCCAGTATTCTGGCCTGGAGAATTCCATGGACTGTATAGTCCACAGGGTCACAAAGAGTCAGACACGACCGAGCAACTTTCAAAAAATATATTTAATTGTTAAAGGCTTATTGCAGAAAATTTTGAAAGATACACGATACCAAGAAACCAAATAACATTGCAATATCCCACCATCTAAAGTTCATCATTGTTAACATGTTACTTTTTCTCTTTCAGTGTATATAGCATGGATCATCTAGGAAATATTCCTTCAAAAGTAGTTGTTGTTTCAATCATATTATAGATAATGGTAGCCAGCATCCATAATTTACTCTCTGACAGACCCGATTCTGTGTGTTTTATGAAAATTATTTTACATAATTCTTACAAGAATTCTATGAGGTGAATTCTATTATTGCCCCCATTTTTTGATGAGGACATTTAGGCACAGAGAGGGTAAGTAATTTGCTCAAGTTCACAGCAGGGAATAAATGACAGAGTCAGGACTCAAACGCAAGCACTTGACTACAAAATCCATACCCCCGGTATTAGGCTATATTAATACCCAGTGCTGCATGTCATACTTCTTTTTTAAAACATAAATCTTAAGGCGAGCCTAGTACTCTATCATAAGTATGTGCTGTAATTTCCCAGCCATTCCTTATTGTTGGCCATCTGGGTTATTTCCATCTTGTCACTATTATTAACAATGCTGGGAAGACCACCTTTGTATATATGTATCATTGTCTATGTGATGGATTATTTTGTTGGGAAAGA
This sequence comes from Capra hircus, assembly GCF_001704415.2. Taxonomy (NCBI): domain Eukaryota; kingdom Metazoa; phylum Chordata; class Mammalia; order Artiodactyla; family Bovidae; genus Capra; species Capra hircus. The sequence goes on from NC_030828.1 coordinate 61,451,524, forward strand.
TTCCAAGGAATAGAATTATGAATCAAGTAGTATGCATATTTTTTTCCCAATACACTAAAGCGGAAATATCCTGAATCATAGAATGTTAGAAACTTACATCTTAAAAAAAAAAAAAAAAATTCCAGGTCTCACCTGCCCATTTAACAGTTGTTGAAACTGAGGCTCAGAGTGACTTGCCCAAGGTCACACATGAGGTCTATAGCACACAGGTGCTTTGTTTTCTGTGTGATCTTTCCAGCCACGTCTTTTGCTCCTGTATCACATGATCCCACTATCTGTCCTCTGTCTCTCTGCGTGGATGGACCAGACTTTCTTTCATGAAACACGCATTGACTAAGCTCATCCTATGTTCCTGTTGTTTTAGGCACAGATGCATGCTGAATTCCACTCTTCTGCCCCTTCCACAAGCAGACAGGAGAGCTAGCGTGTCAATATGTCAAGAGGAGTCATCGAGGCTGTTCCCTCTTGCCTTGCCCTGGTTGTCACCATGGCAACAACCTGGAAGTGTGTCTGTTGGGGGGTAGGGGTCTAGTGATTTCCGCTGAGTCTGACTTTGCTCTTGTTTTGCAGACATGCCCTCTGGTCCTTGGTCCAAAGGCTGTGACTTCTTCATAGAATCTCGGCGTCACTGGATCCTCCTCCTTCCCTTCCTTCTTTTCTTTACTGGGCGTGTTGACTGAAAAAAAAATACACCAGCTAAAAGTTGAGAGTTATGTTTTATTTTACTGACAAAACTGAGGACTTCAGCCCAGGACATAGCCTCTCAAGTAGCTCGGAGGGACTCCTCCGAAGAAACAGGCTGGAGCCAGGACATATGGGAGTTTGTGCAGCAATGACCAGGTCGTTGGGACCTGAAAAGCTTGCTGGTAATTAAAGAAAACCAGACATCTCAAGTTAAGGAATTTAGTGCTTTTCTAAGCATAGGAAGTTTCAAGAGTCCAGGCTCACTGATGTTATTCCTTGGACCTGCACCTCAGCTATCTAGAGCCAGTGTCTTGTACTTTCTCATCCTGAGCCTCTTCAGGGTGTCTTCATGGGGGGGTGGATGCAGTGACTGACTGCTGCTGGCGGGCATCCAGTTTCCAGCCCGAGTTTTCTCAGGGCTCACTGTTGGAGTGGCCTTAATGCAATGGCTTGATGGCTGCGATGTCCTTTGCTTGCTGATATGGCAGGCAATGCTTTTCATTCACGGGGTGAAGAAGTTATTTTCTGGAGAGAGAGAGAGAGAGAGAGTGTGTGTGTGTGTGTGTGTGTGTGTGTGTGTGTGTGTGTGTGTGTTAAATTGCTTCAGTCATGTCCGAATCTTTGCTATCTTATGCACTGTAACCCGCCCGGCTCCTCTGTCCTTGAGATTCTCCAGGCAAGGCTACTGGAGTGGGTCACCAGGCCCTCCTCCTGGGGGTCTACCCAGCCCAGCAACTGAACCTGCTTTTCCTAGGTCTTCTGCCTCGGCAGGCAGGTTCTTTACCACCAGTGCCACATGGGAAGCCCCGCTTTCTGGTGTAGTCAAACGTTTTCAATTAATACCCACGAGCCAGGAAAATGGAAGAGGACTTCCCATCCCCACCTCCAAACTCTCATGTGTCTGGTTCTTCTCTGAGAAGACCTTCGAAGTATGTTCTTCTTTTTCCCTTGGTTTTCTCTGCCCCTTCTTTCCTCCACTTGGACTTGCCTGTCCTTTCCTGGAGCTGTGGCTCTGACACCTGCCCCTGCCCATTCCCTCCACTCCAGGCCCCCAACATTGGGGCTTCTTTCTTGTTACAGTTATATACACCTTAATTTGTTTCCTTTTTGTATTAAGCAAAGCAATGCATGTTCATGTGATAATAGAATACTAGCTTCTTACTGAAGGGCCAGGGGCTCCTGAATCCTGGAACTAGAAAGAGAAATAAGACAAAACTTCTGCCCTCAAGGAGCTCCAGTGAATGGGAAAGATGCAAGTAAAGATATTTACCATAAGATGTCACAAGTTGTATTGCAAGTCTACATAGGATGCTAAGGAAGCAGAGAAAAGAGGCATGCAACCCAGACGGAGGGGGAGTCAGGAAGCTTTCTTTCATTTTTCATTCATTTATTTATCAATCTGTCCACTCATTGATCCAGTAATAATTTATGGAACACCTACTAAACACTGCTGCTGCTGCTGCTAAGTCGCTTCAATCGTGTCCAACTCTGTGCAACTCCATAGATGGCAGCCCACCAGGCTCCCCCGTTCCTGAGATTCTCCAGGCAAGAACACTGGAGTGGGTTGCCATTTCCTTCTCCAATGCATGAAAAGTGAAAAGTGAAAGGGAAGTCGCTCAGTCGTGTCCGACTCTCAGTGACCCAATGGACTGCAGCCTACCAGGCTCCTCCATCCATGGGATTTTCCAGGCAAGAGTACTGGAGTGGGGTGCCATTGCCTTCTCCGACTAAACGCTAGGAATTATCATAGAAATACACTAAGTTCCCTGGTGAGTCAGATGGTAAAGAATCTGCCTGTAATGCAGGAGACCCAGGTTTGATCCCTGGGTTGGGAAGATCCCCTGGAGAAGCGAATGGCTACCCAACCCACTCCCAGTATTCTTGCCTGGAGAATTCCATAGACAAAGTAGCCAGGCAGGCTACAGACCATGGGGTTGCAAAGAGTCAGACACGACTGAATAGAAATGCAGACACATGGCGCTCAAACCCATGTTTTCTGATTCCTGCTCCTTTACTAGTTTTTCTGGTATGATGCTGTTACAATCCTTTAAAATAGAAAACCGAATGGTTTAGTGTATTACATCCATCCACGTGGAGTAAAGGCGTTTACTCAGCATGATGGAAGCACAAGCCGTGCTCATTAATCAAATACTCTGGTTAATAGAGAGTTCTCATATATGCCATGCATGAATTACCAGTTTTCAAAGAATTATAATACAACAAAATATACTGGAACTATGCAGCTCATAATTTAATCTGCTTTAGATGTGACAGAAGTCACCTGAAGGGCTGTATTTAAGAGCCATCAACTTTGGAATGTCTCACCTGCAGAAGGCAAGTCACTGCAAAATTAACGGCTCTTGGCTCTCACGGAGCTGCTGTTTTTGAAAATAGAAAATGCAAACCTTCTAAAAAAACCACAAAAATAGCTATACCTTAACCAAATTTGCTACGTAAAGAGGTAAAAATCGTACCCCAGAAATGCAAGCACACCTATGATCAAGACCATAACGCATTTTCAAATAACTAAAGCCTTTATGCATGTGTTTAGGGGCTGGTTTAGAGGATTCTCTTGGAGGCTCCTCTCACATCTTACAGAGAAGCCCATTGGTGCTCCTCTTACAAACCAGAAGGCTTCCTTTGTTTTAAAAATTTAAAAAAAGAGAGAAAAAATCTGTTAGGCTGATGCCAAGTGGCCTTTGGAAATGACTTTTTCTGGGTAGCTTTCACAGAAATTGCAGTTGAACTTTATTGAAATGCTGGTTAATGGGGTTCTGGATGCTGGAATTCAAAGCCTTCAAGACAGGAAACCCTCTGGCAGTGCTGAGAGGTCTGATGGGCGCTGGTTGGTGCAGATGCTCTTAAGTCAAGAGCTCATGGGCTCTGGGGCTGTGATCTGCTTCTCAAGCAACAGGCTTCCCAGGTTTGGTGAGATTAGAAAATTCCCCACAGAATCCCTCTTTGGTGGGGTGGGGCTTTAGCACATCCCAGGTAGAGCTAGTGGTGAAGAACCCCCGCCTGCCAATGCGAAGATCAAGATGCGGGTTCCATCCCTGGGTTGGGAAGAGCCCCTGGAAGAGGAAATGGCAACCCAGTCCAGAATTCTTGCCTGGAGAATCCCATGGACAGCAGAGCTGGGCAGGCTACAGTCTATAGGGTTGCAAAAAATTGGTCACGACTGAAACAGTTTAGCACAGCACACGCAGTGCATGTTAGTCTAATAACAACAGTGAAAGTCCTGCAGCGTTTAGCTTCCCCCAGTCAGCGTCTCTTAAGGACCTTGTTTTATTACCTTGCAGAGCAAAGATTCTGAAAAACACATCTTGGATTGCTGGTCCCAATCCTTCCATTGCAAAGATAGCTTATATGCTGTCTTCCCATTGGATGATTCCTAAACTATCAATCATCTTTTTTTTTTCTCTTTCCTTTGTTCAGTATGTTCCTTCTGAGCACCTAGTCTGCATCTCGGAGTGTTCAGATCATGATGTGTGTAATGTGGGCAGCCCAGAAGCCCAAGGTTTGAAAGAGCCACGGTGCGGGTTTGCCTGTGTTAGGTAACATTAAGAAGTGGTAAGTAATATTTGATCACCCTGTCTTTGAAACAACAATAAGATTCCCACTTTTAATGTGGATTGCATGCTTTATTTGTGAAATAAACTTGGCCTTTTTTTCCTGTCTGGTGTCATATGAGTCATCCGTTCATACAAAATAGCTTGAAAGTATTTTGAAATATAACCATAGTTTGTTCTCTGAAGTTTAGAGAAGTCACATGAAGTTTAGAGAAGTCACATGAAGGAGGTTCCAGTGTTTCTTAATTGTCAATTGCTGAGTCTCTTCCATGCCTGTATGGAGAACTTCCTTTCTTCTTCCTAGGAGAGATGAAAGTTTACTTTTTTCATCAGCTGAGTCCTTCTAGACGGGAAAGTTAAGGCACTCAGGAGGACAGGTGTCAGAGCACTTGGAAGACAGGCTAATGCCACGTGCAAACTCTGTCTCCTTCACTTGGGTAACCCATTTTTTGTGCATGTTTATTAAAAACTGACTTCACCAGACCCTCTTGAAGCTAAGAGTGACCATGTGATATAGCTCTTGCCAGTGTAGTCAGAGTCCCTGGCAGAATGTCCATCTTTTGACCTTTACCATTCTTTTTTTTGTGTGTGTTTTTCCTGTCTGGAATGCAGATGGAGTATTTGGAGGTCAGGCAGCCTCCTTCCTACCAAGAGACAGTATGCAGGAGAATGGAAGTCCACACATTAAGAACGGCCTGGTAGATGGAAGGGAGACAGCGGGATCCTTCATGGCTGTTCAGAGTCACTATCTTGGTCCTGAATGGTCTATGGACAGACTGTGTTCATGTTTTTATAAACTGCAATTGATTGTATTCCTGATGGATATGAATATTTGTTCATATCTTCCATGGTCACTGTTAATCCTCAGTTGTCAATATCTATTCATGTCTCAGTGACCCCAGCTAGGTATTGGAGTGAAGGATCCATGCCTCATTCATCTCTGTCTGTGGCACAGAATGGATGTTGACTAAATGCTGTTTGTCAGGAGAATTGAATTCTTGGATATCAAGGTCCGCACAGATGTAAACGTCCTGTGTTTCCACCTGGTGGTTCTTTTCTCTTTTTCTTTCCCCTTTCCTTTCCCTTCTGTTTTCTTCTCTCTCTTGTGTCTCTCTACCTCTTTCTCTTCTTAGAAATGAACTCCTTTTTTAATTTATATGAAATGTTCTGGCACGGATCCTGGTACAGAGCCACATATATATATATATATATATATACACACACACATACACACAAGCTTGACCATGTTTATATATATGATCAAGCACAGCAAGTGAGGGGCATTTCTAGCACATTAGTTATATAACAAGCTTTATAAATGGTTTTGGGTTTCTTCTAACTATCTCTATTGCTACCCTGATTTGGCCTTTATTGGAGTAAACTATTCTGTCTATGCTTGTGGTCTCACTGCAGATTTTTCTATCCAGTGGGAACCAGAAATAAAAAACCAATGCATTTAAAATGTGAGATGTGGAAAGGAAATAGAGAGAACAGTTTCGGAGCTGGCTTCCATTGCCTTATAAATATAGCATAGTTACTTGAATTCCATAGGAATTAAACCCTGATCTTTTAAAATGCATGCAAATTTTTGCAGAATATATATGAAGAAGTCACTATAACTGTTGAGGCACTTCGACTCCCTTGATAAATGGGACTTCCAGACCACACTTTATTGAGTCTCTGATTTTTAATAATTTGAATCCTGCAAGATTTAATTCTGCATAATTCTGGCTGAAATCAGCTTTTGATTGAGTTGTAATGGCTCTGTTATTGTAAATATCTCTGCATGCTAATGTCGTGCTGGAATTCAATAATATTTAGATGAAATTTTTCGCCTCGAGCATTATGGAAGCAAGATTTAGAAAGTCAGGAAGTTTGTGTCAAAGTGACATCTATTTCGGGTAACCTGCAACATTTTTACATGCAATAAATGGTCATCTCAAGACATGATTTAAATAATTATGACTCCTCAGTGTATATGTGTGGGTCAATTATAATATGTATATAATGTGAATAAAATATGGGCTTCCCAGGTGGCTCAGCAGTAAAGAACTGCCTGAAATGCAGGAACCGCAGAAGACATAGGTTCAGTTCCTGAGTCGGGACGATCCCTTGAAGGAGGGCATGGCAACCCACTTCAGTATTCTTGCCTGGAGAATCCCATGGACAGAGGAGCCTGGTGGGCTACAGTTCACAGGATTTCAAAGAGCTAGACGTGACTGAAGAGACTTGGCACGCACGTAACACATGAATAAAATATATGAACATTTAAAAAACATGTTTAATTTCACCTTGCAATATTTCCAGATATAGACATCAGTGACTCAGCTGAGGATGAAGTGATGAGACCTGGGACCTCAAAGATGGAAAGTTGGGGCGGTGATTTGGGCTTAATCCTGGCACTGCTGTTGACTCCAGTGGTGAATAAACTGAAATTTCAAGAAATTTACTTAAATTCTCTGAGACTCAGCTTCAGCTGCTATAAAATCAAATAACCAAACAAATAATAGTAACATCCTCATCATCTATCTCTTCATTAGAACAAGAGCATCTTGAAGAAGAGCTATTTGTTAGTATACATCATACATGGGAGCTCCAAGAGTATTTGTTGAGTTAAATTGAAGGTTCAAGTGTGAAATTACGCATTCAGTCCTCTCACTCAATCTTATGAAGTAGGAATTATTACTGTGCCCATTTTGCAGAAGGATAAATTGAGGAACACATAAGTTCAAGATTAGATCAGCTAACAAGTAGAGGAATTGGGACTTGAACCCTGACAGTCAGGCTCCAGAGTCTGTGCTCCTAACCCTTGTGATGTGTTACCGATGGACACAGCTTCTTCGGCATTTCTTCATGTAAGAGGTTAAGTCTAATTCTGCTCCTCCAGCAGGGGCTGGAAGGACCTTGAACAGATGGTTGATGAGGCTTTGCTGGATGGTGAGGAGAGTTGCTGGAGGCTGAAGGAAAAGGCACCCAAGTTAGATGCTGGCAGACAGGTGAGTGAAAATAATGTTGGCACAAACATGGAAAACAGAAAATACACCTAAAATCCTGTGCATCTGACTAAAGACTTCTCCAGGCAGAATGCTGAAAGAACCACCTGGCTTCTAATGAGCTTTAATAAAGCACAAAAAGAGAGAGATTAACTAGAGACAAACCATGCAGTTTTTGAGCAAAATTTAGAAGAAACAGGACAGTGTTTTTATTCAGCAAAAAAGTAAGGAATTCTCAAAGTAAGAAATGGTTTCAAGGCAAAGAACAAATCCAGAGCTCTCCCACTAAAGCCTAATCTGAGTAGAGATCTTAAGGGTGTAGCTTTAAGGACCTCTCCATATCCACTTTTTGAGAAGTATCATTTAAAAGTGTACCTAGTAAAATTTCTGAGGATATGCCTTATAGAACTTTTCAATTAGACCAAAGGCTTCTAGGAAACTGATGGGGCATTTTTTCAGAATACTCTGACTCTCAGCCCAAGGTGGAGTCTTGAGGAAAGAATGTGAGTATGGTTTTAGTCTAGTGATGCAAGCCACAGTAAGATTAATAGAAAACCCACAATGTTTTGGGGATAATTCTATTGATGGAAGCACTGCCAACTTGGACAAACCAGGACAGGGACACTATAAAATGAAAAGAAGTCTTGGAACAGTCTGTATTCTACCCACCTACTATGGGCAGAAACTTACTGAGAAGGCTGCTTGGCTGCAAATATGAGCCATTTCCTATGGAAAATGAAGAATGGTCCTACAGGGAGAACCATGAACCTTGGAGGATCATTTCCAGGGAGCTTTACTAGACTCTACTCAAGGAACTGGCCATGTGCACCAGGCTGGATTTTGGAATTATTATAAACCAGGAGCTGCCAGGAACTCCAGTTTTCCCCCTTTTTGGAGCAGGCATGCTTCTTGCAATGATACTCTTTATGTCTTATCACAGTGAATTGGGTGTGTGGAGGAGAGCAGATAACTTTTCACTTTAGTCCACAGATCATCGTAACAGAAAGAACCATATTTGAGGAACTGCATCCAAGGAACCTCATCTGTATCTGAATTTGATTTAGATAATGAAATATCAGACTTTAAGGCAATGCCCAACAGGGATGAGACTATAGGGGTCTTGGGGAAGGAGAGTATACTTCTCTTGTGTGAGGGATATAAATACTTTGTGAACAGGTGTCAGACCAGGAGAGATTAAAGATGGATTTATTAAATTGCTTTAAATTCTCCATGGGGAGGAGGGATCTATTTTATCTCCTCTTGAATCTGAGGTGGATTGTGAGTGCTTTGACCATTACGTGTGATGCTCTCTGCCTGTTCTAGACCTGTCCCTTGATAGGACTGGAATTCTTGGAGCTCCAAACTGGAGAAACCACATGGGGAGATTCTAAGACCATGTGGAGAAAGAAGAGGGATCTGCCAAGCCCAGGGGTCCAGTGGTTCCCCATCAATGTGGCAGGCTTGTGAGTTCAGCTACATTGAACCCCTCAGACCAGAACAGTCTCTAGCTGAACACCACCAAGGGACCCAAGTCAATATCCTCTGAAACAAAAGAATCGTCAGCCATGCCCTGAACTCCTGACCCTTCTAAAGAGTGGGATATAATAAAATGGTTGCTATGAGGTGCTAAGATTTGTTGTGCCGCCATAGATAACTAGAATTACTACTGTGTCTCCCACGTCCTTGTAAATTACTATGATCGTTGAGGTGATGTGCTGCGTGCTAAGTCACTGCAATCGTGTCCGACTCTTTGCAAACCTATGGACTGTAGCTCGCCAGGCCCCTCTGTCCGTGGGATTCTCCAGGCAAGAATACTGGAGTGGGTTGCCACGCCCTCCTCCAGGGGATCTTCCCAACCCAGGGATTGAACCCACATCTCTTGTGTCTCCTGCATTGGCAGGCGGGTTCTTTATCACTAGTGCCACCAGGGAAGCCGCTAAGACGCTGCTGCTGATTCTGCTGCTGCTAGTTCATGGTATCGTCTAACACCAAGTTGCCCCCACCATGAATATGTACAGCATCTATACCAAATGCAGCTTCAGTTTGCTTTTTAACCATTGACGTTGGAGGTGGTGACATCATTCAGTCTTGATTATGGCACAATATGAGACCAGAGAAAAAGTATTACTCTTCCCGGGCAAGAACTCTGTGGTGCTCAACGTAGGCCTTGCTTCCAAGCTAGGATAAGCCCAGTGTTACTCGCCAGCCTTCACCTATAGTCTTTCATATGCCACAGTCATTGTTGGTTTTCCTGCCTCCTCTATTAGACAGAGAATCCCCTGGAGGGCAGCTGTGTCTTTGCCTGAGTACCTCCCCCCTCCACCAGCCAAAGCTAATATTAAGCAGGGTGCTTAGTAGGTGCTCGCTTTCTTGTTGGCGGAATGCATGAATGAGCAATGGGCATTTGGAGAATCTTTCTACTGTTTTGCATTTCAGGTCTGCCTGCAATTTAAAGGGCACAGCTGAGCAGAATAGCACCTTTTAAAAGCTTCTGTTGCAGGTCTCAGGTTGACCACTTTCTTAGAGAAAAAATCTGGCATTTTACAGTAATGATAACAGAAAGACATGATTGGTAACAGCAGCATTAAGTCCAAAAGCTAATTGCTTTGACCATCAAATAGTGCGAAGCCTCGCAGGACATTTGGTCCTGTCCAAAATGTCTATAAGACATTCAGGCCATACCGAACGGTCCTTGACATTTGATCCTGTCCAAAACCATTTGGCATGGACCAAAGATGTTTATGGATGTTTTAGATGGCGCCAGATGTCTGATAAGCATGTGAGATGGTGTGTGACAGGCAGACAGGTCTCTGGCTGAAATTCTAGATGACCCTCAATATTTTGGTTTGGTCTCTTCTCTGATGCAGTTTTCTTATTTATAAATGTATCAGAAGACTATACAGATCAAAGGAGATAACGGAAGCATTTTATAAAGCTACTTTCCCTTCAAGAGGTGAGAGAAATCCAAGTTTCCCAGAAACCTTAATCTTGCCAATATCTTCACCCTGAGAATACCTAAAATTATGAAAATTGCCTAAATTAAGCTTTATTTTTGTCCCTCCCACTCCCAGTCCCTCAGTCCAGTCACCAGTGGAATTACTGATGGGTGTGTGTGCTAAGTCACTTCAATTGTGTTCAACTCTCTGCAACACTATGGACTGTAGCCCTCCAGGCTCCTCTGTCTGTGGGATGTTCCAGGGAAGAATACTGGTGTGGGTTGCCATGCCTTCCTCCAAGGACTCTTCCCGACCCAGGGATCGAACCCATGTCTCTTGCATCTCCTGCATTGGCAGGTGGGTTCTTTACCACTATTGCCAAACCTTGAAAAGCTCATTACTGATGGGGGTCATTTATTAATAACATGAATCAGAGAGAAAACATAATACATATGAGAGGAGGGTGGGGTAGAGTGAGTGAACACAGGTTAGATTTCAAGGGGGCCTTGGCGAATATGCCTCCCAAGCTAGACATGTGGTGGGTGGAGAGACAGAGGTGTGGGACACGGAGGAGCCTCGCCTAAGGTCACACTCATGATCTGAAGCTGAGCCACGCCAGGACCCCGGTCTGCAGCCTCACCACCACACAGAGGTCAGCAGGCTCTTTTAGTGGAGAGCCAGGGAGTAAATATTTTAGCCCTTGAGGGTCTCACAGGCTCGGTTGCAATTGCTTAGCTCTGCGGCTGGAGCATGAAAACAGCCACAGACAATGTGCAAATGAAAAAGCATGGCTGCGCTCCAACAAACTGCTTTCATGCACACTTCTCAGGCACTTCCTGCCCAGTCCTGCTCCCCTTCTGCCACACCTCCAGTTACTGCACCGGCACCCCTCTCCCCATCCCCCGCTTTTTTCCGGGTAGTCATGGCAATCTCTTCTTGGTGATGGGAATGCTAATGACCCATGTTTTAAATCTGGCCTTGTCTCTTATGCCTTTGGGTGAGTTTCTGTACTTGCCAGGCTTCTGTTTACTCCTGTGTAAGTCAAGGAGGGTGAAGGAAAACTTCAGGACGGCTCAGAGAAATTCGTGGTCCTCTGCTTTATGCATCTCTCTGTTAGGAATTCAGGGAGTCAAAGAGCTCTGAATTCCTTCCTAGATCTATACACACCGTTGTGTCTGGAGCTGGGGACTTAACTTCCCTCAGACTCAGTCTCCCCATCTGTAAATGGGGATAATAAATACACGGGCTCGTGAGATTTTGGCCAAGATAAAACGAGATGGTGTTTGGGAGATGGATAAACTAGAGTTTGGAATTAACAGAACATACTACTTTACATAAAATAGCAACAAGGACCTGCTGTAGAGAAGACGGAACTATATTCAATATCCTGTAATAACCTATAATGAAAAAGGAGTAAATGTGTATATATATATATATATATATATATATGTATAGCTGGGCTTCCCAGGTGGTGCTAGTGGGAAAAAAACTGTTTGCCAATGCAGGAGACATAAGAGACGTGGGTTTAATCCCTGTGTTCAGTCCCTGGGTTGGGAAGATGCCCTGGAGGAGGGCATGGCAACCCACTCCAGTATTCTTACTTGGATAATCCCTGGGACAGAGGAGCCTGGCGGGCTACAGTCCATGGGGTCACAAAGAATCAGACACGACTAAAAAGACAGCATGGACATAGCGTGTGTAACTGAACCTATTTGCTCTATACCTGAAACGGATACAACATTGTAAATCAACTATACTACAGAAAAAAAGAGGTGGTGTTTGCATTCTTTACAAAACACTGAGACACTATGGAAACGAGAGGTTTTGTAAAGCAAATTAGTGTACGTACTAGAGCTACCTTTTTGAGATCTCCTGGGGCTTTCCGAAATAATGTGCTACCATCGACAGCTGAGGAAGCAGGCATAGTTTTGTTCAGTGCGAGCCTGGTCCACCCACGTGTGAGCAAGGACTGCAGTATAGCACCCGCGCCATCGGAGCGCATGCTCACCTCACCGTCAGCTAAAGAGCACAATTTGTTCCCTGGACATTCTGTTGTCTACTTTCCTTTTTAATTTATGTGTTGTTATTAAACAATTACATTTGCAGACTGTTGATCAGAGTGTTTGCGTTTCTAATTGAACATTCTAATAATGATGTTTTTACTTTGCTTGGTTTTTAAAGGTTATTATAATTTCTATAAAGTTTCCTAAAACGTGGCAGCCAGAAAAGCTTTCATGGAAAAACAAAATGCATTTACGGAGACGCTGATGCTTTCTTGCAAGGCTGTTGGAAACCGTATTTTGCAAAATTATAGCGCAATTTACATCTTTGGAGCTGAAGGGAACTTAGGTTCCTTCTCGACGGGCAAATCGGGTTAAGAGGCAACCCGAGGGCTGTGCCGGGGGTTCTGAGGCTGTGTTTGGGCTCAGCGAGAAAGGGCTCTGTGATGGATCGGTACATCCTGGAGGCGTGCGTCAGTGCGTGCGCACGTGTGCGAGTGCGCATCAGTGTGGTGCAATCTCTACTCACTCCCTCAGCTTCCTTTGGACAAGCAGGGAAGCACTTTTTGAAAAAATATTTTTGGGGGACTTTGTTTTTGGCTGGGCTGGATCTTCGTTGCTGTGAGGGTTTTTCTCTGGTTGCCGTGAGTGGGGGCGACTCTCTAGCTGCGGTGCTCGGGCATCTCATTGTGGTGGCTCCTCTCGCAGAGCTCCGGCTCTGGGATGTGCGGGCTTCAGCAGGTGCAGGACCTGGGCTCGGTAGCTATGGCTCCCAGGCTCTAGAGCACAGACTCAATAGTTATGGCACACGGGCTTAGCTGCTCCACGGCATGTAGCATCTTCCGGGATGAGGAATCAAACTCACGCCTCCTGCATTGGTAGGCAGATTCTTTACCCACCAGGGAAGCACCCTGATGGGAGGAGAGAATGACGTGCCCAGGACCACACTGGCACTACACGACTGTCTCAAACCCTCAGTGTCTGTTGTTTGGTCAAACGCTCATCAAACTCATCGCCTTGCCCATTATATGACGGAAGAAGCTCTGTCTGTGGTACCCTCCTGAACTGGTCTCCTCTGCTCACCTGTGTGTAAGAAACAACTGATTCCGCTCATTATCTCCTCCCCACAGTGATGGACCTGATGAAACATGCCCTTGCCAGGACCTTTGATCAAGAACGTCCGTAATTCAGATGATGACAGCTGTGATGGCCAGTAGTGTAAAAACGCCTGGGGAAAGCAACAACTGCAAATGCTCCAAGGGATTCTTTATTCTGCTTTTCTCTTGATTTTCCAAATTCCCTACTGATAGGTCTTTTATTATCAAACAATTAGCTTAAAAAATTTAATGTCCCCCAAAGCCCACTAGAAATTGTGTGGTCTATTAATAAATATAATATTCTGTTTTCAAATGAGCTAGTCATTGGCATGGGTAGAAACTAAAAGCCTGTTTTGGACATGCAAACTTTAAGCAGCACTTTCCCCTTCAGCCATAGTTCCCTGAGATCTACAGCATGTCAGACTTAGTTCCATGCATTCTGGGGGACACAGTGACAGCAAAGAGGTGGCATTGACCTTGGGGAATGGAACCGGATCAGAGAGAGGCAGTAACGTATGAATCCTGGAAAGCTGAAAAATTAAGAACTAAAGAGATGTTCATAGACCTACTTTTAATAAAACCCAACCAAACCCCCAAAGACACGCCATAGAGTGCCAGAATGCACCTTAGGGCTCACGCATGTCAGCTATAATTTGAATCTCTAACTCAAGCACGCATGGGGGTTGGGGGCTGCTCTCTCTAATAGGTTATCACAGGATAGAGTTTAAAATACCACTTGAGTCATAACCTCATCTACTTAGAGATCCAGAAAGGGTTCCCAGGGCTGATCAGAGACCTGATTTGCAAATTACTATAAATTAATGTAGTTATAGCTGGGACATGAATATATGCTTGGAAATGCTCATATAGTGCATAATATATGCGTGTCTTAAGATGATAATAGTGGTAATTTCTAAGATGACTTTTCCTCTAGCTGGCACCTTTCACCCTGTGATCTTGAAGTCCTTTACAAACACTAATTAATTACATTAATTTTATCATAAAGCTTGTTCATTACTGTACTTTTATTATAAGCTCTTGCCAGCTCAGATTTAATGCGACACTCACTGAAATTCTGCTCTTTGATATTGCTAAGAATCCGCGCAGATGTTATATGTGCTTTTATAGGCTTTTTCAATTGTACAAATAATGGATGAATGATTACTAAGTCGCTTCAGTTGCGTCCGACTCTTTGCGACCCTGTGGACTGTAGCCTTCTCTGACCGTGAGATTCTCCAAGCAAGAATACTGGGGTGGGTGGCCATTTCCTCCTCCAGGGGATCTTCTTGACCCAGGGATCCAACCCGCATCTCTATGTCTCTCCAGCATTAGCAGACGGGTTCCTTACCACTAGCGTCACCTGGGAAGCCCCACAAATAATAGTTAATAAAGGCTATTTCCTTTTCACTTGGGGAAGTACAAAGGCACATCAAGTGCCATGACTGTGTCTAGATCACAGTGTGTACAGCGTCACGGTGGTGCTGTGCAGGGGTCGATTTCAGCTCGAATACCAAACTGGTGGACTGAGAATATTTGTCTGGTGCTTTGGGTTAACAAGTGTCCTGAGCCGTATCCAGGACTGGCGAGAACAACTTGCCAGGACACAGGTGAGGAAATTGGGCAATGTTGGCTTACGACTGCCCTCTCTCTACTGTCCCTGGTACTGCACTCAACATTTGACTGAGAAGCCTGGGTGGTTGTTGTTCAGTTGCTCAGTCATGTCTGACTGTTTGTGACCCCGCGACTGCAACACGCCAGGGTCCCCTGTCTTTCACTATCTCCGGGAGTTTGCTCAAACTCATGTCCGTTGACTTGGTGGTGCTATCTAACCATCTCATCCTCTGTCGTCCCCTTCTCCTCCTACCCTCAATCTTTCCCAGCGTCAGGGTCTTTTCAAATGAGTCAGCTCTTTGCATCAGGTGGTCAGAGTATTGGAGCTTCAGCTTCAGCTTCAGCTTCATCTTCAGTTCTTCCAATGAATGTTCAGGGCTGATTTCCTTTAGGATGGACTGGTTGATCTCCTTGCTGTCTAAGGTGCTCTCAAGCGTCTTCTCCAATACCACAATTTGAAGAGGCTGGGAATCTGGGTCAATTTCATTTCTCCTTCTTATAAGGTATGTAGTTTTATCCGAGAAGCTTGCAGAACCTGTTTCTTTCTCTGTGAAACGGGTATATGCTTATGCTTGTCTTGCTGAAACTTCAGGACTTTGTGTGAGTACTCAGTTACTAAGCCGTGTCCGACTCTGTGACCCCCACGGCCTGTAGCCCACCAGGCTCCTCTGTCCATGGGATTTCTCAGGTAAGAAGACTGGAGTGGGTTGCTGTTTCCTCCTCCAGGGGAATCTTCCTGGCCCAGCAATGGAACCCCTGTCTCCTGTGTCTCCTGCCCTGGCTGCTGCTGCTGCTGCTAAGTCGCTTCAGTCGTGTCTGACTCTATGCGACCCCATAGATGGCAGCCCACCAGGCTTCCCCGTCCCTGGGATTCCATTCTTTACCACTGAGCTTCCTTGGAAGCCCACAGTACTTTAAGGGGAAGATGTGGTGGAATAATGTGTGGGCAGCTTTTTCTTCAGATAAAGATTGTTTGTGGAAACTGGTTGCCTAGGGGAAAGAAGACCAGCTTTGGAGGAAGGATACTTGGGTTACAAAATCAAACAAGGAGCCTTCACTGGTGACTAGGTGATGTGGACAGCTTGTTCTTAACGAGCTTCCATGTTTTCTTGTATAGAATAGGAGTAATATCTTTGCGTCTGACTCACAGATCTGTTCAGAGATTTAAGTGAAATAGAAACACAATACATGATTTTATATTATGATGTTATATTATAACAAATGATTTTATATTATAAACACAATAAACTGTCACATAATAGGTTCTCTAAAGTTTGCTGAAAACTAAAAGCAAAACCCGGGAATGTGCAAACTAAGAGCTATAGAAAGAAATGTACTCAGACGACAAAAGTGGGTTTTCACTTGGAGGTAAACAAGCAATTGTTTTAAAAAAATTTTTTTTATTGTGGACCGTTTTTAAAGTCTTTATTGGATTTGGTGCAGTATTGCTTTTTTTGTATGTTTCGGTTCTTTGGCCATGAGGCATGTGGGATCTTACCTCCCTGACCTAGGAGGTAAGCCTTCCCCTGCATTGGAAGGCTGAGTCCCAACCACTAGCCAGCCAGGGAAGTCCCTTGAATAATTGTTGTTGCTGTCTTTACTTCTACATTTTTTTTTAACGTTTTCCCTGATGAGCATGCGTAGATTTTATAATGCATAATGCAATAGGAACCGAAAGCACTCTTCTGATGGCTACGCACATCTACATATGTGATGATATCACACAGCAACACAAAGGTGTGTGCACACACACACAAATGAATATATATTAAAAAACTGGTGATATAAGACCTGAATCAGACGTGCAGATTGTACCGACATCAATCCACCGGGTTTGATACGTCTGATAATTATGTGCGCATTTACCCTAGGTGGGAGCAAGAGAACAAGTACACAAGACTCCACGTACCCTTTTCGCTATTTCCTGTCAATGTATATTCTTAGTCAGTCGTGTGCAACTCTTTGCTACATGGACTGTAGCCAGCCAGGCTCCTCTGTCCATGGGATTCTCCAGGCAGGAATACTGGAGTGGATTGCCATGCCCTCCTCCAGGGGATCTTCCTGACCCAGGGACTGAACCCAGGTCTCCTGCATTACAGGTGGATTCTTTACCCTCTGAGCCACCAGGGTATACTTATTTCAAAATAAAAGTTAAAAAAAAAAAAAGAGTTATCAAGCTTACCTGAAAGGAATGAAATAGTGGCTACTCAAGTGCTTAATCAATAGATGGATGGGTGAATGGATGCCCTCTCTGTATTCCTAGTTCATCATCAATAAGCTCTGTTATGCTGTATGCATCGTTTATAGGACTTTTCTCTAATCGTTAGCTTTTGGCTCTCTTTGTCTGGGAGGAGCGTGGACATATGTTTGTCAATGTTGACGGCCACACCTTTGAGAAGAGACAACTTGCCCATGTTGATTCCAGACTACAGCTACGATGGGTGTCCTAGAAGCCTCCTCCTAGGCTTAAAAAAAATTATCCCCTCTCCCCGATTTTAAGTGTAGGGCCAGAAGAGAGAGGAGTGCCATCTGCTAATTCACTGGATCTCGGTGCAGAATGGGAACAGAAAACCAACCCAGCCATTGTTTTGGATAGAGCAGACCCTGAATGTAACAAAAACTGTGTTCATATGTTTCATTAGTAAATAAAGCTAACTTGGATAGGTTGCTTCAAACCCAAAGTGAACTGAAACCAAGTTGGCTGCACTTGGTACCAAAAAAGTGAAAGTAGTAGTGGCTGCCGAGGTTGAGGGATCCAGGAGCTCTGTGCACATTAAGTCTTCTAATGTGACCGTGACCCGATGGGACACAGGGTATCATCCAACCGTGATGCTGTGGGACACATATTCCAATCGGAAACAACCCTGTGGACATACATAGTCTGCATTCCAGGATGCAGAGAAAGAAAACAGGACTCAGTTTAAGTAGCAAGATAAGTGCCTTAGTATTAGTCAAGTAATGACGCTATAAAAAAATAAACTTCAGCACATCAGTGGTTTCACATGCACACACACACACACACACACACGTTTATTACTTGTTCATATAATGGTTGAGTGTAAATGCCTGGGGTTAGCTACACATTTTCCATATAGGGCTTTCAAGGTGAGCAAAGAAGAGGAGAGACAGCATGGAAGAAGCCCACCTGCTTCTCAGCCAGCTTGCCGTGGACATGCCACCCATCACTCTCGCTTTATGGACATGAGCCAGTCACAGTGCCCTTCCTGAAAAAGGACCGGACAGGCTAGGAAGCAGCTCCCCGGTGATGCCTCTGCAGGAAGGCAGGAGAGTAGCCGTCTCTGGCTGCCCCGCCATGGTCAGTGCGCAGGGTGTGGAATGGAAATCAAACTCGGGCTCAGCTACGCTCTTTCTGGAACCATAGTATAGAGGGTAGGCAAGAGTCTGGGCTCTGTACTCAGCCA
The DNA here is from genome assembly GCF_001704415.2 of Capra hircus. Classification (NCBI taxonomy): domain Eukaryota; kingdom Metazoa; phylum Chordata; class Mammalia; order Artiodactyla; family Bovidae; genus Capra; species Capra hircus. The sequence goes on from NC_030828.1 coordinate 61,469,836, forward strand.
ACCTGGATTTTGATCTTGGTTGTAATGTTTTAGAGAAAGTTGCTGGACCCTTCAAAGGCCTGACTTCCTCTTTGGTAAAACATGAGAATGATAAAAATAGCCACTCCATAGAGCTGTTGTAAGGATTACAACAAGAAGGCATGCAATACATTTAGAGCAAGGCTTGGCATGAAGTAAACCGCACAAATATTTATAGTTAACACCATTATCATAACGACGACAGTTTTCCTCCACGCTGCCTCCTATCTTCTCATCCCATTCATTCCCACTTTGTTTGGTTCTTTTGTCTTGCACCTCTTTGCTTTCTCAAGTTTTCCAGTCTCTCCAGCTCTATCAAACCCTTTGCAGTAACTATAGTCTAAGAAAACATGAGCCATTTTCCCTCTGCTGAGGAGTTTCCTAATGTAAACTTCTTGCCTAGAAGCGTCCACATTGCCACAGGGACATTTCCAGTCTCCTAAAGCAAACACATTTGACACTGTTGATTTGGTGTATAAATGTCTGCAGCTTTATTAAATATGCATTAAAGTGATCCCCTCATAAATTGTATGCACTCGGCCTACTCCGAGTATAATGCACACAACTAAATAATTTTTTCTAACCACACAGACGGAGCAATCAGGCCAACTTCAAGGTTGGCGAGAATAGAGTGAATCAAGCTCCTTTTCCCCTCCTCCTAATATAGCTCTTCTGTGGGGTCTCTTCCCAGTTTGGCAGTTTGGCAGGCTTTAGCTGTATTCTCCCTGCTTGTAGTAGTTTGCATTTCTGGGCCTGTTAAACTAGAGATTCCATCCTGCCCTCTATGAGGTCCATTCACTAGCATCTAAGGGTATTGGTAGAGGGGTGAATTTGATTTGGCAGTGTGAGATTCATCTGGACCTGCTGGTAGCATCAGGCTTCCTGTCTTGTCAAATAATGTACCCATCAAATAGTCATGATGTGTCTTTTCACCTGTTAGTCATCCAGTCATCCACCCATCCATCCACCCATCCATTCACCATGTCCATCCCCTCATCCATCCATCTGTTCATCCAACCACCTATCCATAGTTCATCCACCCATCCACCCATCCATCCATCTACCTGTCCATTCCCTCATCCATCCAGCCATTCATCCAACCATCCAACCATCCATCCACCTATCCATTAGCCACATTCTCAGGGCCAGGTGGTGTGTAAGGCACTAAGACTACAAAAATAGAGCCTGGCTTCTGTTCCAGTGGGACAGAGCAGATGGAAATAAGTACAGAAGCACATAAAATCATTAGGGACTGATCAGTGCAGGGGGGTGAAGGTTGAAGGGTGAATGTGTGGTCAGGTGTGCGTTGGTAGACCAGTTGCTTTATAAACAGTGGTCAGAAAGGTCTTCTTGTGGAGCAGAAGTTCAGGCTGAGGCAGTAAGAGACAGTTGATGAGAAGAGACTTTCAATTAAAGAGACTGACATTTGTGGGTTCTGCTTTCCTGGTGGTTCAGACAGCAAAGAATCTGCCTGCAATGTGGGAGACCCAAGTTCAATCCCTGGGTTGGGAAGATACCCTGGAGGAGAGCTTGGCAACCCACTCCAGTATTTTTTGCCTGAGGAATCCCCATGGACAGAGGAGCCTGGGAAGCTACAGTCCACGGAGTGGCAAAAAGTCAGTCACGACTGAGCAACTAACACTTTCACCTTCAGTACTCAGCAAAGGGCCAGTAAGCACCTCTGTTATCACTCTCATGCACAACAGGGACATGCGTATATAATTATATCATGTCTGGTTTTGCTTTGACACTTACTTGAAGCAAAGTGTCTTATATTCCTTCTGGTTCCCTAGATGTGTTGACCTTATTTATTTTTAAAGTGGTGAATGAAGGACCAGAAATGTAAACTGTAAATCATCAAGCCTGATGCCAAAGGTCAGGAAACGATGGAAACGATGCTAGATTCATCCGATAGCCCAGCACCTGGCCTGTAGTTGAAAATAGAAAATGATTCTTGTGTGACTGTATCCCCAAAATTTAGGCCAAGGGTCTAGCTTGGTTCTCCCGATCCTGAGCATTTGGCTGGTGATCCATCAGTGGAGATTTCCATTTATCTGCATCAGTGACACAGTCAGGAAGAGGGTGGGTACCAGCCTTTTAGGTCACCGGGCTCAGCCTATTTGAGTTCAGGTTTATCACAAACACTGAGGACAGGGCTGTAGGATTGAAGAGTGATGTCACGAAACAGTTGTTCATGTTCTAATGTGAGTGTGACCTCATTTGGAAAAATATTCTCTGTAGATGTAATTAAGTTAGGGATTTAAAGGTGAGGAGGTCAGGCTAGATTATTGATTGAGCCCTAATCCAATAGTAAACGCCCTTATAAGAGACACACAGAGGAGAATGCAGAGGGTAGAAGAGAAGGTGTTGTGAAGATGAAGCAGAGATTAGGGTGATGCAGCCTCCACAAGCCCAGGACTGCTGGCAGACACCAGAAACGGGGAGAAACAGGAACCGATTTTCCCTAAAATCCCCCACAGGGAGCATAGCTCTGCTGAATTTTTGACTTCTAGTCTCCAGGGTTGTGAAAGAATATGTATTTGTTGCTTTCAGATACCAAGTAAGTGCTAATTTGTTACAGAAAATTAATTTCTACCAAACCTTAGAAAAAGACATTTTGAGGTCACTGTGGCTTCCTCCAGCACTACACTGCTCAGTAAAAAAATATAATGTGAGATATATAATTTAAAATTTCCTAGTATTCATCTCAGAAAGAGTGAAAAGAGAGGTGAATTTAGTTTTAATTGTATTGTTTAACCCACTGTATCTGAATATATATATTAACATTTCATCAAAAACAGAAATCCTTAATGAGATATTGTACCTATTTTGAGGGTACTAAATTTGCTGAATTATATGCTTCTAGCACACATGCATACAGAATAGCCACGTTTCAAGTGCTCAATAACATCCGTGCCCAGTGGTGATTGTGTTAGACTACACAGCTGGAGCATTGCCCCTGGGTCTCTTACTTCAGGTCTGGAACAAAAGTTGGCCAAGGAAGAGAGAGATGGGAGAAATTTCTAGACCACAGAGGCTGCAAAATCTGCCTTGCTGTAGTGTCTGGGGATCCAGAGAGGGGACCTGGATTTGGCTCAGTCAGGCATCCAGGAACCAGATGGAATCCTTGGGCATGTGGGAGCGCTCGTGGCCAGCTGGGTCTATTCATCTTTACTGCAAGGCTGTAAGATAAAGACCAAGAATCAGGCTTCCATAGGAAAAGGGCAGGCAAAAGCTGAAAGGGAACCAGAAAAAAAATGAATAGAAATAGATTTCAGTTACTGAATCATAGTTATTTTCCAAATTCTTCCAACTTCTGATAATCTTCATCACAAACCTATGTGGGAAGCATGGTTATTGTCTTATTTTATAAATAAGGACATTGAGGATCAGTACTGTAAGGGATTTGCCCAAGATCACCCAGTTCACATATGAGTGGCAAGAGCCAAGATCGGAATCCAGGTCCCTCTGAGTCTAAGGCCACAATATTGTGTTAAAGTCTGGACATCTCGTTAGATTTGCCTCTTTTTATGTTTACTGTGAGGATGGGTTCAGGGCCGAGAAGGGCTGAATGTCCACAGTGGACAACGGGCTTCAGGGACTTAGGTTGGGGGAGCTGGGGGAGTCTGGAGCTGCCTCAAGGATGGACAAGGTCTTGGAATTCTCAAGGCCCTTCAACATGACCGCTGAGCATCCAGAGAAGAGTTTGCACTTTGGCCTTCAGGATTCTCATGTTCTTCTGCCCCATCTTCTGGTTGACCAGTTGTCTCTGGGATATGCCCCTTGCTATGTCTTATGTTGGCAAAATTGGCCTACAGAAGCTGGAACCGCCCAACTGGCTAAGGAAGCAAGTTTGTCTTTTAAAAGCAAGACATCAGGACATTCACTTTCTGACGAGAATCTGTAATTTGTGTTCATTTTATTTCCCATTGATTGATTGCCATATGTCTTCTGGCACCCTTCCAAATATCTCTTGCCAACAAAGTAGGCCAAATTAATTTTCTACAGGAAGAGATATTCTGAAGGACTCTAAAATCTGTCTCCATCATTTCGCAAATGATCTCCTGTGCATGTAATGACAGTGACTTTATTTTTTCTGTTAGGGCAGAGAAAAGAGGAAAAGTCTCAGGTTCATCTTATGAAGGAGTACAAATGTGTATATTCAATCTCTTTGCCTTATGGTCAATGTACACTTTATATGATGGACCTTATGGAACTGGAGGTTCTGTATTTCTACTTCTTTGTTTGGCTGAAATCAATTTAGAGGTTGGGAGGTAAGGTACCAACCCAGGTAGAGGCTGTTTGGTATGATATTGATTGAACTGATTGAGCTCACTGGATGGAGCATCAAGCGATGGCTATTTGTGTCCTGCTTCTGCTAACTTATCAGTGACCTTGAGAGACACTTCTTTCGTTATCATTGTCCTCATTCAAAAAGAGAGGGGATTAGCTAGAGTCAGTGGGTTGCATGCAAACTGGTTCTCAGCCTCAGAACACTGTCTTCAAAAAGCATTCCCCTTGTAAGCTGAAAACAGAATATACATGCTTTACTGTTAGTAAAACAAATCTGCCTAATGATGTTTTAAAATATATATTTAGACGGGGGTTGACCTAGAGACTGTCATAGAGAGTGAAGTAAGTCGGAAAGAGGAAAATATATATGGTATATTAGTGCATTTACGTGGAATCTATGAAAACGGTACAGATGATCTTATTTGCAAAACAAATATAGAGACAGAGATGTAAAGAACAAATGTATGGACATCAAGGAGGGGAAGAAGGAGTGGGACAAATTGGGAGATTGGTATTGACGTATATACACCATTGATTCTGGGAATAAAATAGATAACTAATGAGAACCTACTGTACAGCTCAGGGAACTCCGTATAGCTCAGTGCTCTGCAGTGACCTAAATGGGAAGGAAATTCTAAAAAGAGGTTGTGTGTATAAGTCAGCTGATTCACTTTGCTGTACAGTAGAAACCAACACAACGTGGCAAAGCCACTATGCTCCGCTGTGCTGTGCTTAGTTGCTGAGTCATGTCCGATTTTTTGCGACTCCATGGAATATAGCCCACCAGGCTCCTCTATCCAAGCAGATTCTCCAGGCAAGAATACTGGAGTGGGTTGCTATGCCCTCCTCCCAGGGAGCTTCCCAACCCAGGGATTGAACCCAGGTCTCTCGCATTGCAGGAGGTTCTTTACTGTCTGAACCACCAGGAAAGCCCAAGGATACTGGAGTGTGTAGCCTATCCCTTCTCCAGAGGATCTTCCTGACCCAGGAATTGAACTGGGGTCTCCGGCATTGCAGGCAGATTCTTTATCCGCTGAGCTACCAGGGAAGCCCAAAGCAACTATACTCCAATAAAACATTAATTTAAAGACTAAATAAATTGTAAACATATATCACATAATAAGAAAACTAGACATAGGCAATTCCAAAGATTATTCAGCATCTTAGCGATGCGATGACTGGGGCCCAGACTCCTTCTTTCTGTTCACTCTGCAGTCCTTTCCTACCTGTCTTCATGCATGTTCTCCTACAGGTGCAAAATGGCTGTAGAAACTCTGAGAATCAAGTCCATGTTTAGGGTAGGGAGAGTGATAAATGGGACTTTGCATCTATTCCTGTGAATGAAAAGTAAAGCAGCTGTCTCAGAGTCCTCCACACAATAGGTTTCTCCTTGAATTTCATTGGCCAAAACTATATCATATGACCATGTCTTGCTGCAAGGGAGTCTGAGAAAGTGAGTATCTTGTGGAGAGGAGTGCATCTTTCTGACTGCCTTAGACCAATCTTTATTCTTTACCAGAGGTTGGCCACATTGCCATCGCCAAGAAAAAATGGGGTTCTCCTTGAAAGGAAAAACTAGAGAGATGAATGCTGGGTAGTCTACAAAGTATGTCTGCCAAAGGATAAAAATGTGATTATGATATGAGGGTTCAAAAATGTCATGTTGAATTATTTTTCTAAATGAGTGCTTAACTGGTCTCAGTGATCTAGAATATGAAAAGTATTTTACACTCCTCTGAGATGAGCTTCGAGGAGTCCACAGCCAATTCTGACCTTTCATTCCTGGGTAGAGAAGGTAGAAGAGAGAGGATGCCTTTTAGTCTTGCCTGTCAAGTCCACAATAAGCTAAATAAATGTATTAAAAAAATGAACACACCAGCTAGTGTTTCCTATTTGCTTGTTTCCCTAGTAACTCACCCTATTTCATAGATATAAGCAGAGCTGTGGTGAGTGAAATGGGCTGGAAAGAGTGGGCCCAAGGGTGGGAATTTCTGAAAGAGATGGGAATACCAGACCACCTAACCTGCCTCTTGAGAAATCTGTATGCAGGTCAGGAAGCAACAGTTAGAATTGGACATGGAACAACAGACTGGTTCCAAATAGGGAAAGGAGTACGTCAAGGCTGTATATTGTCACCCTGCTTATTTAACTTCTATGCAGAGTACATCATGAGAAACGCTGGGCTGGAGGAAACACAAGCTGGAATCAAAATTGCTGGGAGAAATATCAATAACCTCAGATATGCAGATGACACCACCCTTATGGCAGAAAGTGAAGAGGAGCTAAAAAGCCTCTTGATGAAAATGAAAGAGGAGAGTGAAATAGTTGGCTTAAAGCTCAACATTCAGAAAACAAAGATCATGGCATCCGGTCCCATCACTTCATGGGAAATAGATGGGGAAACAGTGGAAACAGTGTCAGACTTTATTTTGGGGGGCTCCAAAATCACTGCAGATGGTGACTGCAGCCATGAAATTAAAAGACTCTTACTCCTTGGAAGAAAAGTTATGACCAACCTAGATAGTATATTGAAAAGCAGAGACATTACTTTGCCGACTAAGGTCTGGCTAGTCAAGGCTATGATTTTTCCTGTGGTCATGTATGGATGTGAGAGTTGGACTGTGAAGGCTGAGCACCGAAGAATTGATGGTTTTGAACTGTGGTATTGGAGAAGACTCTTGAGAGTCCCTTGGACTGCAAGGAGATCCAACCAGTCCATTCTGAAGGAGATCAACCCTGGGATTTCTTTGGAAGGAATGATGCTAAAGCTGAAACTCCAGTAGTTTGGCCACCTCATGCAAAGAGTTGACTCATTGGAAAAGATCCTGATGCTGGTAGGGATTTGGGAGCAGGAGAAGAAGGGGACGACCGAGGATGAGATGGCTGGATGGCATCACAGACTCAATGGACATGAGTCTGAGTGAACTCCGGGAGATGGTGATGGACAGGGAGGCCTGGCGTGCTGTGATTCATGGGGTCGCAGAGAGTCGGACACGACTGAGCGACTGAACTGAGCTGAACTAAACTGAACTGAAGGGTGGGAAGTATGGGTATGCTGCTGCTGCTGCTGCTGCTGCTGCTGCTTCTTCTGCTAAGTTGCTTCAGTCGTGTTTGACTCTGTGCGACCCCATAGACGGCAGCCCACCAGGCTCCCTCGTCCCTGGTATTCTCCAGTCAAGAACACTGGAGTGGGTTGCCATTTCCTTCTCCAATGCATGAAGGTGAAAAGTCAAAGTTAAGTCGCTCAGTCGTGTCCGACTCTTAGCGACCCCATGGACTGCAGCCTACCAGGCTCCTCCTTCCACGGGATTTTCCAGGCAAGAGTACTGGAGTGGGGTGCCAGTGCCTTCTCTGAGTATGGGTGTATATCACCATGAACATTTCTCTTCGTACCCACAGTGGTCTCCTCTACCTGTTCTCTGATGCTCCCCTGTGGAACATTGGGGTCTCCAAGGAACCCAGTTTGGAAAACACTGGACTCTAAAATTTCCCCTTTGCCCAGCAACTCTATGATTTATGATTCTTTGTGGCATGTTCCCCAATCATGAGTTCTCCTTTGTAATAGCAGTCTGCACAAGGTAAGACATCTAGGTTGAACCTATCTGCAGGGCAGGAATAGAGACCCAGACATAAGAGGTTGGGCATGTGGATGCAGGAGGGAAAGGGGAGGGTGGAAAGAAGTGGGAGATCAGGACTGACATACAAATGCTACTGTGTGTGAGCGAGATCGCTAGTGGGAACGTGCTCTGTAGCACCAGGAGGTCAGCTGAGTGCTCTGTGATGACCTAGAGGAACCGATGGGGGTGGGGGTGGGGGGCAGGCCTCAGCGGGAGGGGACATATGTGCGCACATAGCTGGTTCACTTCACTGTACCGCAGAAACCAACACCATGTAAAGCAATTATACTCTAATTTTTTTTAAAAAGACCTCTTTATTCTCAAGGTCTAACTTAGCTCTGCATTGTAGCCACTAGAATGGCCACTAGACCCCAGGTACTGTTTAAATGTAAATTAATTTACATAAAATGCAATGAGAAATTTTGTTCCTCAGTTACCCTGAAAGTGAAAGTGACGTCACTCAGTTGTGTCCAACTCTTTGCAAGCCCGTGGACTGTAGCCTACCAGGCTCCTCTGTTCATGGGATTTTCCAGGCAAGAATACCGGAGTGGGTTGCCATTTCCTTCTCAGTTACCCTAGCCACACTATGAGTGCTTGATAGCCGCGTGTGACTAATGGCGCCATATTAGGCTGCATAGATATAGAACATCATTGAAGAATGTTGTCCTGTTGGACAGAGCTGGCTAGTCCTCTTGGTCTTGGAGTGCAGGGCCGTGATCACAGGGTGCTCTTGTGTTCCCCTGGTGGCTAGGAGCTGAGGGATACCAGAACCATTTTTTGGTAGAGTTTTTTTGGTTCATGGAATTTTCCATTATATAGAGCAGCTGTGAGTTAGTGAAATGAGAATCAGCCTAATAGTCTAAAGGTCTGGTTTTTCTAAGTTGAGGAATATCCTACAAAATACCTGTCCAGTACTCTCAAAACTAAATCATGAGAAAATATTAATAAAAGAGACAGAAATTGTCACAGACCAGAGGGGACAAAGCAGGCATGAGGATCAAATACAGTGTGGTTGGTACCTGAATAGGATCTTGGAGCCAAAAAAGGATATTAGTGAAGAAACAGGCAAAATCTTAGGAGGGGGGGGATGTATTAAATTTAGTTAACAGAAGTGTGGCAATAGTGGTTTCAAAGTTTTGATGGATATACCACATCATGTAAGTTAACAGAAGGGAAATTGGGTAAGAAAAGTTCTCTGTACTATCTTTGCAATTTTTTTATATAGCTTAAATTATTGCAAACTGATAGTTGATTTAAGATTAAAGACTTAGGTTTTCATTTCCGACTCTATCAGTTACCACTAGCGGAACTCCGGAAAAGACACGATGGTGGGGAAAGTTTGAAGGCAGGAGAAGGGCGCAACAGAGGATGAGATGGACAGATGGCAACATCAACTCAACGGACATGAATCTGAGCAAACTCCAGGAGATGGTGAAGGACAAGGGAAGCCTGGTGCTCATGGAGTTGCAAAGAGTCAGACATGACTAAGCAACTGAACAAGTGGCATGCTAACAAATTTCTTCTTATCCTACTGCATCCTTCTCCCATCAGCAGACTATGGAGAGCTTCATACCACTCCAGAGCTGGTGAAAGCAATTTGGAGCCACCACTAGACTCTCTGTGTGGCTGATGCTTTCCCGTTTGTGGAGGAGGGTCCAAGGCTCTGAGAAAGAAGTGGCTATGCCCCCTTTCCAGGCGACAGCAGGCTCCTTGACCTCACCCGCCCACTCCCTTCCCAGCCATCCTTTACAGCCAACTTCTCATGACGCCCTTGTCACTTCCTCTCTTGGAGGCACATGGGGGACACCTTCTCTAACAGAAGAAGCCCTGAGGTTGGAACGGGCATTTGGGTCCGACAGCCATGCTAAGTGACCTTGGGGAGCCCCACTTTCACCGACCTCCCTTTCCTGGCTTGTCAATCAACCCGTTTCTCTCCTCCCTCTGCAAACTTGTCGTCGGGATCCTTTTCCTCAGAGAACGCCTGGAAAGGATGCTGCTTTCTGAAAGAAATGCCCCTGGGCACAGTGCATCCTCTTGGAGGAAGCTATTGGGGTCAGGAGGAGCCTTCCCACCGACCTGCAGATCTCTTGTCTGTGAAGACACCTCAGAATGTGCCAGCCTCTCCTGCAGATTCAGACATTGCCCTCAAAAAGGGATTCCTCCCAGTTTAGTTCTGAGAGCCACACCTAAGGAACTCCAAGCGTGTGTGTGTGTGTGTGTGTGTGTGTGTGTGTGCGTGTGTGCATACAGGCTTTGTAAGAAATGGCCCCTCAGAATTCCCTGGCAGTCTCATGGTTAGGACTTGGAGTGTTCCCTGGCATGGCCTGGGTTCAATCCCTGTTCAGGGAACTGAGATCCCATAAGCCATTTGGTGTATCCAAAAAGAAAAAAGAAAGGGAAAAAATAAATGGCTCCTTGCCAAGGCATTTGAGTAGCAGTATGGTAATTCTGGAGAGAATGGGTTCAGGTGTGAACCTGCCACTTCCTAGCTCTGTGACCCTGAGCCCACCACTTCTTTCTCAACCTTGGTTTTCTCTTCCATCAGACAGGCTGATCTCATGAAATGCTTTAGAGAAGCTGGCCCAGCACTATGACGGGTTGATAAGAGCTGGTTCTCTCAGCTGGTTCCCTGACTTTCTCCGGCCTTCCTGACCACAGGACACCAATGAAAGGCCAAACTATCTCCTTCAGATGTGGCCTTTCATTAGACCCACTTCTGGGTGAATATGCAGGAGAAGGCAGGGCCGGTCTTCACCGGATGCGTCTGAGGATGGCCCTGGGCAGTCGTCGGAAAGACCAGCTCCATTCTTCACCATTGACTTCCACGGGATTTGAATCAAACCTCACATTTTTGCACGTTGGAAACGAATCACATGTGGAACCACGCTCCAGGAGGTCACCCTCTAGTGAGAAGAGGGATGAGCACGTTTTTAGGACCTAAAGGTGGTCATGCTGTGACCCAGCCCCAGAGGGGCCCAGGAGGAGGGAAGACTGATTTTTCCTGGAAACATTTGAGCGTCTACTTCAACAAGGAGGAATTCACAAAATAAGGAAGTGATGAAGTATGAGCATTCCAGACTGAGTGGGCAACCCCAGCCAGAAGAGAGTCAGGGGCTAATATTCCTAATGATGTGCTGCTTTACGGACCGACCTCTCTTAAGCCACAAACAGTCTTATGGAGTGCATGCTCAGTCATGTCCAACTGTTTGTGGCCCCACAGACTGTAGCCCACCAGGCTCCTCTGCCCACAGAATTTTTGGATTAGTTACTGCTAATTTCAGCTAGGCATAGACAGTTATGTGATTTGCTCATGAGCGTGGAACCTTTGCAACTCCATGGACTGTATGTAGCCTACCAGGCTCCTCCATCCATAGGATTTTCCAGGCAAGAGTACTGGAGTGGGTTGCCATTTCCTTCTCCAGGGGATCTTCCCAACCCAGGGATCGAACCAGGGTCTCCCGCATTATAAACAGACGCTTTACCGTCTGAGCCACCAGGGAAGTTCAAAGTAGCTCAGTTGTGTCCAACACTGCCACCCCATGGACTGTAGTGTAGTCCATGGAATTCTCAAGGCCAGAATACTGGAGTGGGTAGCCATTCCCTTCTCCAGAAGATCTTCCCAAGTCAGGGATCGAACCCAGGTCTCCCACATTGCAGGTGGATTCTTCATCAGCTGAGCTACCAGGAAAGCCCACTTCACTATAGACGGTTATGTGATTGGCTCATGAACGTGGAACCACATAGCTACGGTAGCAAAATTAGAACTTGACTCTGTTCTCAGTCTGTATCGGGGTTTCTAACCCTTGACAACATTTCCATTCAGGAAATGAGGCTGAGAAGGTATCAGAGGACAGATTGCTGAGTGTTTCCAGGGACATTAGGATTCTTGAACCTTATTCTTGGGGCCAGTGAGGAGGATTCTGGTGTTTTATAACCCAAAAGTGATCTTAATAGAACTGTGGTCGAGAAAGTTTGACTCTGGCTTTAATGTGGAAGGTAGATTGGTGGTTGTTCAAATATAACCTTATAATAAACCCTTGGTTTTGTTTAATAACTACAATTGTGCCTGCATGCACCTCCCCACAAGATGGCAGATGTAAAAATGCTTTGTGAAGTGAAGCTGGCGATACAAATGCAAGGTTATTATTAATATGGTATTAGGTTATTGCTTTATTTGGGGACGATTTCCTTTGTTCTTGGAAGACGTTGAATAGAGAAAGGGTTTCTCTATTGTTCAGCATTTCTATTCGGGACAAAATTGAACTGGTTGAAATTCAAGTTTTTGTTCCCATTTTAATGTCTTATGTAATCCTAGGGAATTTTTGTTTACAATTTATTCCAGTTTCTGCAGGTGCTTCATGGGGTAAGCTCCTGCACCTGGGAACACTAGCATTAATTTTGACAAAAAAGGGTTTAAAAATATAAATGTCAGCATCTCCAGCGTGGTGAAGGTGGCGATGGATGACAGAAGGGCATTCTAGGATGGCACTCCAAAATAGAATTCCAGATGCCTCCTGCTTGTTCCCGGAGTGTACAGGCAGTCGCGCTGGCCTGATTTGCTCAGCCAAAGTATTCTGTTATTTAGAAAGTTTCTCTGCTGCTGGTGTGGCAGAAGAACATCTATTTTTGCTGCCTTCTAGTTGGGTGGCCTTGGACAAGCCTCCTAAATGCCCCAAGGTTCAGTTTCCTCTGCTGTAAAATGGGAAGATGGAGATCAGTAAATAAGCTGATATTTTGTAAGAGACTGTGTCTTCCTGTTTCGTAGGAGGGCATGGTTTGTATAACTTTTGTCCTTCTTTTATTCCCAAGCCCTTTCTGTGAAGAGTTTGCAACCTTGGGAATTGCCTGCATTCGGCACCTTCGCTGACCTCCTGGCAAACTCCATCCTATGAAATACAGACTTTGAAACTTCTTAGACACTCAAGACAAGATGAACAGGGATTGTCATGACTGCACCAGAGGGTCTTCCCAGCTCATGTGAGTCCAGCTGTCCCGCCATGAGCCCACTCACCATGTCATTCTCCCCCAGCACTTCTCAGCCTCATCTTCTCCATGTGGGTCATGATGGCTACCCCCAGGGTGACCTTGAAAGGCAGGTATTAAAAATGGCAGAGCTGCCGATCAGTCCAGAGGCTCAGATGGTAAAATCTGCTTGCAATGCAGGAGACCTGGGTTCAGTTACCCTCCCTGATCTCAGCCTCTCTTTCCTAGTGGTAACAATTTGTGCTGAATCTGTGTTTATCAACCCTCATTTGTCCTCACAGCAAGTGTCCCTGGAGCCATATGTAGCTCACGTTGGAGAATTACAGCGCATATATCCTTCCAAAAGTTGTGTAGTTATGCCTTTTACCCTCATAGTTAATGTCTACACACACATGCACATGCACACACACACACACACACACACACACACAGAGAAAGGAATATTCAGCTCAGTTCAGTTGCTCAGTTGTGTCCAACTCTTTGTGACCCATGGACTGCAGCACACCAGGCCTCCCTGCCCATCACCAACTCTTGGAGTTTACTCAAACTAATGTCCATCAAGCCGTTGATGCCATCCAACTATCTCATCCTCTGTCATCCCCTTCTCCTCCTGCCTTCAATCTTTCCCAGCATCAGGGTCTTTTCAAATGAGTCAGTTCTTAGCATCACGTGGCCAAAGCATTGAAGTTTCAGCTTCAACATCAGTCCTTCCAATGAACATTCAGGACTGATTTCCTTTAGGATAAATACTACACAGCAATAAAAATGAATGACAACGAAGCTACCCTTCTCATATGGATGACTCTCCAAATACAATCTTCAGAAAAAGGTAACTTCCAGAAGAATACATGCACTATATAAGCAGAAGATATATATGTATCTGTGTGTATGTACATACACACATATGTATACATGTGTGTATACATGTGTGTATATGTATGTATAATGTGATTTTATCACAATATATTTGTCCATTTTCTTTGTTGATGAAGGTTTTCAGTTTTTGCTTTTACAAAATAGTGCTGCTTAAAGATTCTTTGACATCCCTGATATGCAAATGGTATCACATCTTCAAGTTTACTGTATGAGGGTCCTAGTCCCCCAAATCGTCACTCCTATGTTTGTATTCATGAGAGTAGGATAAGCTGTGGTGATGCATAGACCCTGATTGGGTAATGATTCACCCCCAGCTGTTCTGTTTCTGTAGCCTTTCAATAGCAATCCAAGGAAGGTGTCCCTGGGAGGAGGTAGCTTGGCTCCCCTTGTCATTCAGGGACTTAGGTTGGTTGGCAGCTCTGCCATGTTTAATACCTGCCTTTCAGAGTCACCCTAGAGTGGCCTTCCTGCTCTGCATGGAGCGATTAGGTTGCAGATGGCCCCATGGCTGCACTCACGCATCCCAGGTTAGATTCAGGGAAGTGGCCACCCTGCCTGAACCAGTCGCTGACAGATGTCATTATACTCCATTCCCAAGGAGACAAAATGCGTTTTGGTGAACAGCTCTTGGTCACAGATTGACTTCATCATAATTTTAAATTTTGCTGTCTGGTGGGTACAAAATGATCTCTTATAGAAAAGTCAACTTAAGATCCCTGATTACTAAAGTAGTTGAGAATTTGGACACCCCTCAACATTCATAAGGCTTCCCTTGTGGCTCAGATGGTAAAGAATCTGACTGCAATGCAGGAGACCTGAGTTTGATCCCCAGGTTGGGAAGATCCCCTGGAGAAGGGAAAGGCTACCCACTCCAGTATTCCAGCCTGGAGAATTCCATGGACTGGATAGTACAGTATAGTACAGTCCATGGAGTGGCAAAGAGTCAGACATGACTGAGCAACTTTTGCACACAGCATTCATAGGTACCTTCTTGTGAGTTGCCTCTTCATGACAGTGGCCCATTTTTAAAAAATTGGCGCATTCTGTTTTGCATATTAATTTATGGCTTTGTGTTGGTTTGTTTTTGGCATTCTGTATACTCATCCTTTTTTTGGTTATATGTTTGCAAGGATCTTCTGAATTCTGATCTGCCTTTCATGCCTTGCCCAGGATGGCTTTCTCTTAATCAGAGATTCTTTTTTTCATTATGACGCAGTTTCTAATGTTTTGTTCTCCTGCCTCTCATCCACTTTAATATATGTTGTCACAGTCAATGATACTTTTTCTGTGTATGTCTGAGAATGGCTTTGTATTAGTCAGGGTAATACATGCTAGATGCTATAACAAGCAAGCCCCAAATTGCGACTTAACAAAACGAAGGTACTTAACACACACACACATACACACACACACGTTAATATCCCATTCATTTTATAGTCCTATGTAGATAAGGACTATCCTGGACTGTCCTTTCTCAGGGATCTGAATGCTCTCCATCACATGGTTCTACCATATAGAAGGGAGAGAGAGTAATTTACGGCTCTGGAGGAGGATTCTAAAGCCTAGTTGTAAAGGTGCATACAGCTCTTCAGTCCACATTCATTATCCAAAACTTGTCATGTGACCACAGTGCAACTGCAAGGGAAACTGGAAAACGTAGTTTTGTTGCACTAAGAGGACAAACGGTCGGTGAGCAACAGCCAGGCTCTGCCATACAAACTATAATTTTAGCTCTTAGAGGCAGAATCTTTTTTTCTCTCTGCATCTCCCTTTGGCCCCTGAAGTGCTACGGTGAATAAACTGAGGGCTTTGGGATTAGAGAGAATGGAGTTTGAATGTCATCCACCCTCCCTAACGATTTTGCAACCTGGCTAACTCCTTTGTTGTTGCTTAGGCACTAAGTCGTGTCCACCTCTTTTGTGACCCCATGGACTGTAGCCCTCCAGGCTCCCCTGTCCAGGGGATTTCCCAGGCAAGAATACTGGAGTGGGTTGCTATTTCCTTCTCCAGGGGATCGTCTCAACTCAGGGATGGAACCCGTGTCTCCTGGATTAGCAGGCAGATTCAGATTCTTTACCACTGAGCCACAAGGGAAGCTCTTTAACTCTTTTAACCTCTAATACATTCCGCCCAGGGAGAGGCTGTGAAGGACTCAGGTTCAGAGTCTGGTTCACTCCAGTCCATTTCCTACTCTGGGCCAGCTAGGCCTGCCGCACTAGGCTTCATGCAGACACTGGCCTGCACTACACACTCCCATTTGCCACTTTAAACCGGCTCTGTTGAGAGAAGCTCATCTGACAACGCACATGAATTACCCTTGCTTCTTTGCTAGTACCATAAAATGCCTGGAAACCAGGCCTTCCCCAACTTCCAGCTCCATGACAAGCCCCATTCATTTTCTGTTTGTTGACATCCTGTGGCTTGCTTTCTACCAGCGCAGCCATTGTGCCTGGCTCCCCTGGGGTCGGATGTTTTATTTTCCTTTGGCAAAGCATCCTCCATTCTTTTCCCCACTGTAGGAGCTTGGCAAAAACACGGGCTCCGGTGAAATGGCCATCAGATCACTGTGTGGTTTGGCCCTGCTTGGCTATTTGTCTCTGGGGCACCAGTCAATTCAATTAAACAAGGTCAAAGCTGTGTTGGCTAAATGTATTATCACTACTTTTTCTAAAATTTCACCTTATTGAAAGAGTTACACAGTAACAGGAAGGGAATTCATTGTCGTTTGATTTCAGTTAGGTACAAAAACATAGAAACATACCTATAGAATTATACACACATCTCCCCTATCCCAATACACAAAGAAAAAAAAAAAAAAGACTGGAAGGAAACATGCCAAAATATTTACAGTGATTATCTCTGAGTAGTGTGGATTTTGACTATTTCGTTTGCTTACGTATACTTTTCTGTGCTTTTCAAAATTTGCAAAATGGGCCATTAACATTTAGAGTCTCTGCAGGAAATAGATGTCAAGATCCGAGAGGAGTGCAGAGCGTTCAACGAAGCCACTGTTTGCAGAGGTTCAGAGTTAAGGTCTCTGTATCTGTCCTGAGAAGTGAGATGACCCTGCAGTAGCAAACAACTCCAGAAATCCCAGCTTATATCTCGCTCAGGCTGTAAGTCTAGAAAGTTTCCTGGGCTCTGGCCGGTGTTCCTTTGCCTTCTCTCTGGGGTCTGGAGGAACTGTCTCTCTGAAATGCTGTCAGTCATTGCGGACAAAAGAAATAAAGCTCTGCTGATTCTTCACTGTCCATCCATGTGTCAGGAAAAGTCACATAGCCTGCTCGATGAGGAAGCCAGACAGCACAGTGCTGATTCATACCAATAGAAGGAACTCCAGTGTTTGGCAAGCAGGCCTAATAACTACCAAGGAACCAATAAGATAGAGCAGAGCTGGTAGCAGCCTTTGGTCTGCACTTTGAAAGTGAAATCAAGGCTGGCAGGGAGGAAGGGAATGACCCTGCTTCTTTTTCCTTCCACTGATCTGATTTTCTGATGGTGCAACCAATCAGAATCCAGGGGTCACGGGGGCATAGGCAACACAATCAACATGGGCAGCCACCTTGGGCACAGATACAATAGGAAAAAAAAGAATGTTTCTGGAGGTATTGCCAGCCTTATTTTTGTAACCAAATAATATGGTGTTATTTACATAAAAATACAGCTCAGCAGACCAGCAATATAGAAGCATCATTCTATACACCTTCACTTGGCATTGACTCTGAACCAGCTCTGGACCCAGCTCTAGGAGTGATTTATCAGACGCTAGCTGTGCTTTTGAGGAGTTATGGGCTACGTGGGGGAGAGAGACACCTAGCCAACAATCAAAACACAGGGCTATATAATGGAATATGATTCAGCCTCAAAAAAGAAGGAAATCCTTCATTTGCAGCAACATGGATGGACTTGGAGGGAATTATGCTAAAGTGAAATAAGCAAGACAAAAAAGGACAAATACTGCTGAGCGCCATTTAGATCTGGAATGTTTTTAAAGAGAGAGAGAGAAACAGTGGAATTCGTAGAAACAGAGTAGAATGGTGGTTTCCAGGGCAGGGAGCTGGAGGAAATACAGGGAAATGTTGGTAAAATGACATAAACTTTCCATTATCAGGTGAATAAAGTCTGAGGATCTGATATAAAACATGGTGACTATATTTGTATGGCATAATCAAACTTGGCGGAGAGTGGAACTTACATGTTCTAACCAAAGAGGTTTTAAAAAGGTAACAATGTGAGGGAAGGGATGTGTTGATTACCTGGAAGTGGGGCGGGGAGTGGAAATCCTTTCACAGTGTATCCGTTTAGCAAACCATCATGGTGTACACATTAAACATATTACGGTTTTGTTAGTTACACCTTCATGTAGCTAGCAAAAGAGCAAATGCGGATCACTGGGTGGTGTGTTGGAGCTGAGGACAGGGTGTCTGGAAAGCAGTCTGAGGGCTCACCACTGACAAGTCTTCCCAATCGTCCAGGTAAAGCCAGTTGCCTCTGTCTCTGTTCAGCTGTCCCATCTGCAGACTGAGCCTTCTCAGTCCCCAGCTCAGAGCCATGAGGCCGCTGGGACAGTAGTCGACCGCGCCAGGAAAGCCAAGAGCCGTGATCTTGGCTCGGATTTTTACTAAGATGCGTATGGAGGACACTCTCTCAGCAGATCTGATTTATTTTGGTCCACACTGGCTTGGAGAAGGCTTGGGGCTCAGAGGTGTGTGTTGATTTGCCAGGTCGGTCCTCTCACGCTTGAGTGTGTAAATACACATGCGCCCCTGCACCCACACACACCCCTCACTCTCTGCACTGCTCCTTCTTCACAGCAGACCTGAAACTTGTCTTTCTTGCCTGGTGAAGAAAATGCTGTGTTTCTCCATTAGCTGAAGATGCGCTCGTGATGAATTATGAACGCCCCGCTGCTGCTGCTGCTGCTGCTGCTGCTAAGTCGCTTCAGTCGTGTCTGACTCTGTGCCACCCCATAGACAGCAGCCCACCAGGCTCCCCCGTCCCTGGGATTCTCCAGGCAAGAACACTGGAGTGGGTTGCCATTTCCTTCTCCAATGCATGAAAGTGAGAAGTGAAAGTGAATTCATTCAGTTGTGTCCGAGTCTTCACGACCCCATGGACTGCAGCCCACCAGGCTCCTCCGCCCATAGCATTTTCCAGGCAAGAGTACTGGAGTGGGGTGCCATTGCCTTCTCCCATGAACGCCCTAACACTTCTGAAATCATAAAGAAATCCAATGTAAGTTTCTACACACAGTTCAAAGTCCTTTTTCATCTGTCCTTCGCTCACATCTATCGTACATCGTAGTAGGTTTTGCAGAGGAATGAGCAACAAATGTTGGAGTTTTGCATCAAGCGGATATTGACTAATACTCTTTGTTGCTTTCCATAGAGACAGGTTTCTTTTAGTCTTTCATTCTCCCCTTTCCGTGTGTGTCTCTCTGTGTGTGTTTAATATCCAGAAGCAATAAACAGCGCATCAGCCCAAGAGGAGAAACCAATTGCCATCTTTAATTCATTTCCACTAATGGGATGGATGCAGAGGACTCCAAAGGATGAACAAAGAATTCAGTGCCTCCCTAACGGCCAGTGTTTCATTTAAGTGGAGAGCCACCCATATGTTTCAACTTTGTCTCTTTTTTAAAAAATAAAACTTTTAAACTTTTTGTTAAAAGTCTTTATTGAATTTGTTACAATATTCCTTCTATTTTATGTTTTGTTTTTTGGCCAAGAAGCATGTGAAATCTTAGTTCCCTGATCAGGGATCAAACCTGCACCCCCTGCCCTGGAAGGCGAAGTCCTAACCACTGAATTGCCAGGGATGTCCCCAAACTTGTCTCTTAAAGGCTCCCTTTGGGGAGTTTAGTATGGGGAACTCTTTGCAGCAGTTAGAATTTGGTCAGAAAAATGACTTACATGTGCATGCAGACTCAGTTGTGCCCGACTCTGTGAGCCCCATGGACTGGAGCTCACCACAGGCTCCTCAGTCTGTGGAGTTTTCCAGTCAAGAATACTGGAATGGGTTGCCATTTCCTATTCTAGGGGATTTTCCTGATCCAGGGTTCTCACATGAGTCTCCTGTGTCTCCGGCATTGGCAGGAGGATTCTTTGCCACTGAGCCACCTGTTCAGTTCAGTTCAGTTCAGTCACTCAGTCGTGAAGACTCTTGGCGACCCCATGAATCGCAGCACGCCAGGCCTCCCTGTCCATCACCAACTCCCGGAGTTCACCCAAACTCATGTCCATCGAGTCAGTGATGCCATCCAGCCATCTCATCCTCTATCGTCCCCTTCTCCTCCTGCCCCCAATCCCTCCCAGCATCAGAGTCTTTTCCAATGAGTCAACACTCCGCATGAGGTGGCCAAAGTCCTGGAGTTTCAGCTTTAGCATCATTTCTTCCAAAGAAATCCCAGGGCTGATCTCCTTCAGAATGGACTGGTTGGATCTCCTTGCAGTCCAAGGGACTCTCAAGAGTCTTCTTCAACACCACAGTTCAAACGCATCAATTCTTCGACACTCAGCTTTCTTCACAGTCCAACTCTCACATCCATACATGACCAATGGAAAAACCATAGCCTTGACTAGATGGACCTTTGTTGGCAAAGTAATGTCTCTGCTTTTCAATATGCTATCTAAGTTGGTCATAACTTTCCTTCCAAGGAGTAAGTGTCTTTTAATTTCATGGCTGCAATCACCATCTGCAGTGATTTTGGAGCCCCAAAAATAAAGTCTGACACTGTTTCCACTGTTTCCCCATCTATTTCCCAGGAAGTGATGGGACTGGATGCCATGATCTTCGTTTTCTGAATGTTGAGCCACCTGGGTAGTCCCTGGAAATGACAGTCATTCATAAATTCCTGACATGAAGAATTTTTTTAATACCTACACTTTCCACTTTGACAGAATTGCAGATTCATATGTAAGGCACTCAATACAGAGCTGTACCATGTACATGTCACCCAGTTTCTTGTGATGAAAACATCCTGCAAAACTGTAGTGTACTATCTGGATGCATGTAACACATCTTAGATTTCCTGTTTCGTTTCCACTCATCTGTGTGTCAGTGTGTGTGTGTATTTTGGGTTTCCCAGGTGGCTCAGTGGTAAAGAATCCACTTGCTATTGCAGGGGAGACGGATTCAATCCCTGGGTCGGGAAGATCTCCTGGAGGAGGAAATGGCAACCCACTCCAGTGTTCTTGCTTAGGAAATCCCATGGACAGAGGAGCTTGGTGGGTTACAGTCCATGGGGTTGCAAAGAGTCAGACATGTCTCAGCGACTAAACAATAACAATAATGCGTATGCATGTAGTTCTGTGCAACTTTATAACGTGTGTGCATCCATCACCACAGACAAGATACAGAGGAGTCTGCAAGGACCCCTGTGTGGCTTTTTTTGCCACGCCCACTCCCCTCCTGCCCCTCCACACCCCACCCTCCCTAACACCTGGATTTACTCATCTGTTTTCCATCTCTATAATTCTTTTGTTTCAGGAATGTTACATACATGGAATGATGCAGTTTGGAAACCTCTTACAGTGGTTTTTTTTTTTTTTTCACTCAGCATCATTCCCTAAAGATTCATACAAACCAATGCAGGTATCAAGAGTTTGTTTCGCTTTATTTCTAATAAAATTCTGTGGTATGGATGATGCGTCCTAGTTTATTCAGCTAATCATCCATCCAGGGACATCTGAGTTGTTCTGGACTATTAGGAATAAAACTTTCTTAAGCATGTACATACAAGTTTTTGCACAAGCACAAGTTTTCATTTCTGTAATGTAAATACCCTAAAGTATAATTTCTGGGTCACATGGTAATTACAAGTTTAGTTTTAAAAGAATCTGCCAAACTGTTTTCCGGGGTATACTGTTTTACACTCCCACCACAGTGCATGACTAAGCCACTTCCTCCTAATATTCTCCAGCCTTTGGGGTTGCCATAAATTTTCATTCTTCTGTTCTAATGGATGCGCAATAACACCTCATTGTGGTTTTAATTTGATTTCCCTAATGGCCAACGATGCTGAGCATCTTCTCCTGTGCTTAGTTGCCATCTGGCTATCCTTTTTGGTGAAATGTCTGTTCATGTTTTTTTGCCCATTTTCTAACTGGATTCTTTGTGGGTTTTTTTTTTTTTTCCGCACTGTTGAATTTTGAGAGTTCTTTATATATCCTAGATATTTTGAGTTCTTTGTGGCATATGAGACTTGCAAATATTTTCTGCCATCTACAGCTTGTCATTTCATCCACAGAATGAAAGCTTGTAATTTGGATGAGGTATACTTTATCAATTTTTCTTTTTATGGATCACATTTTGAGGTGTCAAATCTAAGAACTCTTTGCTTAACTCCAGGTCCTGAAGATTTTCTCTGTTTCCACCTAAATGTATCATAGTTTCACATTTTACAATTAAGTCCATGATCCACTCTGAGTTACCCTTTGTGAGGTTTGGATTAAGGTTTATTTCTTTATGCTATGGATGCCCATTCAGCACCATCTGCTGAAAGGCTGTATCCTTCCACCTTTGAATTGTTTTACACTTTTGTCAAAGATCATTTGGATATTTTGTATCCCTCTGTTTCTGTATCTCTATTCTGTTTCATTGATTTTTGTGTCTATCCCTCAGAAAATACCACACTGTCCTGATTATTCTAGGTATCTAGTAAGGTTTAATGTTGAGTAGAATGATTCCTCCTGCTTTAATCTTTTTCAAGATATGATAGCTAGTCTAGGACCTCTGCCTTTGTATATAAATTTAGAATTAGCTTGCTTATGTCTTAAAAAAAAAAGCTGTATTAGATGTTTTAATGTAGGAAACTAGAAGCTTATATAGCCATCTGGAGTCATGAAGGTAGCAGGATGGTCCTCTGAGTATCTCAGGAGCAGTGTTAAAGCAGGAACTTGGGAAGGCCCACCCAGGGGTCCTTATAAATCTCAAGAATCTCAGGAAAGCTCTTACCAACTTCCTCCATTTGCTGCACCAAAATATTATAAGGTACTCTAAGTCAACTTGGAGTAGCCTTCACCTCCAGGGTGCCTCAGTATTTACCTGTCACTGTTTCTGGAGGCCACGGGCTCCCTTTCTCAGAGGTTGACTCAAACCCAGAACCAGGGTGGAAGGTCATCCTCCTTGAACTGCAAAGGACACTCTTGAAGTGGTCAGCGATCGACCCCTGATGGTTTAGCACCATGTGGAGTTTTGAACTTGTCAGGTTTCTATGCTGTTGATCAGGAAGTTGCTGTGGAAGAGAGAAGTCTTCTGGACTGATCTCCTCCCCATCTTCTCATGGAGCATTTTTCAGAGGCTCAGAGTCATCTGGAAGAAGATCCCTAGAACCCAGGGAGGGTGCTCTCCATGGATTCATTCATTCACTGTCTCAGGGGAAAGGTGTGTCCCTCGGCTAAGGAGACAGTGAGGTGGACATCCCAGTGGAGGTGGGGGGACAGGCAGGTGAGCTGGCCATTTCAGTGGCATCAGGAATGCTGTGGGGAAGGGATGCTGGGCCATGTAGGATGTGTGTAGAGGTGGTAGCATGTTCGTATTGGGGAGGATGCTGCAGAAAAAGTTCTGCTGAGACCTGAAGGTGCCCTGAAGCGGACCAAGAGGAGAGGGCACCTGAGAGATTTTACTGGAAGCGGGGAGGAACGCTGGGGGTGTGGCCACACTGCAGGCTGAAATGCAGACCCCAGCTCCTCCTTGGCCCCAGGAAGCCCAGTGACAACTCCAGTCTCCCAAGGAAAAACTGGAAACTAGGTTGGACCTGATTTCTGTGGTTCCTTTCTGCAATTCTGGGAATCAAGTACTTTGTGTTTTATTATTTTTTTTTTTTACTTTGTGTTTTAAAAGCAGCTGTTAGGTGATGTCATTTGGGGCTTCTCCTGCCCCTCCCCTCTAGAACCCAGCAACACCCTTTAGAGCCGCAATGAAGACTGAGGAGGCTCCTATGAAGAAAGTACAATGTTGTAGATCACACTTGTTCTACACCAAACGAAACATTGCTTTACCACGTACGGCTCTCACATGAATGACACGTCAGTTCTAATTTGTGACAGGGAGCTAAGTTAATCTGGCTCCAGCCCTCACAAGGCCACGAACAGCACGTCCCAGAGAATAATAGTGCAATTGTTCAGGTGTCAGTGCGGCAGAGCTGAGAGCTGGGCTGTCTATGGCTCTGTGCTCCCACGTAGCAAGGATGTCCGTGTTGTACAAACTGCTGGGTAGTGGGGCAGTTCTGAGTGGTGAATACAACTCAACAGAATGGGAAAAACTAGAGATCTCTTCAAAAAATAAAGGACAGAAGTGATATGGACCTAACAGAACCAGAAGATATTAAGAGGAGGTGGCAAGAATACACAGAAGAACTGTACAAAAAAGATCCTCATGACCCAGATAACGACGATGGCATGATCACTCACCTAGAGCCAGACATCCTGGAATGCGAAGTCAAGTGGGCCTTAGGAAGCATCACTACGAACAAAGCTAGTGGAGGTGATGGAATTCCAGTTGAGCTATTTCAAATCCTAAAAGATGATGCTGTGAAAGTGCTGCACTCAATATGCCAGAAAATCTGGAAAATTGAGCAGTGGCCACAGGACTGGAAAAGGTCAGTTTTCATTCCAATTCCAAAGAGGGGCAATGCCAAAGAATGCTCCAGCTACCATACAATTGCACTCATCTCACACACTAGCAAAGTAATGCTCAAACTTCTCCAAGCTAGGCTTCAACAGTATGTGAACTGAAAACTTCCAAATGTTCAAGATGAATTTAGAAATGGGAGAGGAACCAGAGATCAAATTGCCAATATCAGTTGGATCATAGAAAAAGTAAGAGAGTTCCAGAAAAACATCTACTTTTGTTTCACTGACTACGCCAAAACCTTTGTGTGGATCACAACAAACTGTGGAAAATTCTTCAAGAGATGGAAATACCAGAACACATGACCAGCCTCCTGAAAAATCTGTATGCAGGTCAAGAAGCCACAGTGAGAACTGGACATGAAACAACAAACTGGTTCCAAATCGGGAAAGAAGTACATCAAGGCTGTATACTGTCACCCTGCTTGTTTAACTTCTATGCAGAGTACATCATGAGAAATGCAGGGCTGGATGAAGCACAAGCTAGAAACAAGATTGCTGGGAGAAATATTAATAACCTTTGATATGCAGATGACACCACCCTTATGACAGAAAGCAAAGAGGAACCAAAGAGCCTCTTGATGAAAGCGAAAGAAGAGAATGAAAAAGCTGGCTTAAAAATCAACATCCAAAAAACTAAGATCATGGCATCCAGTCCCATCACTCCATGGCAAATAGACGGGCAAATGATGGAGAAACAGTGACAGTCTTTGTTTTTCTGGGCTCCAAAATCACTGCAGATGGTGACTGAAGCTTTTTCCTTGGAAGAAAAGCTATGACCAACCTAGACAGCATATGAAAAAGCAGAAACATTACTTTGCTTACAAAGGTCCATCTAGTCAAAGCTATTGTTTTTCCAGTGGTCATTTATGGATGTGAGAGTTGGACCATAAAGAAAACTGAGCACCAAAGAATTGATGCTTTTGAACTCTACAGTTTGAAAAGACTCTTGAGAGTCCCTTGGACTACAAGGAGATCCAACCATTCAATCCTAAAGGAAATCAGTCCTGATGATTCATTGTAGGGACGGATGCTGAAGCTGAAGCTCCAATACTTTGGCCGCCTGATGCCAAGAACTGACTCATTGGAAAAGACCCTGATGCTGGGAAAGATTGAAGGCGGGAGGAGAAGGGACCAACAGAGGATGAGATGGTTGGATGGCATCACTAACTTGATGGACATGAATTTGAGCAAGCTCTGGGATTTGGTGATGGACAGGGAGGCCTGGCATGCTGCAGTCCATGGGGTCGCAAAGAGTTGGACACAACTAAGCAACTAAACTGAACTGAACTGAGGAGGGAGACGTGTCCTTCGAGAAACATTTGGGCTGCATACCCTCACTTCCATGACCCCAGGCTCTCCTTTAGAGGTCAAGCCAAGGCCATGGTCTCCCGCTGTTTCTCGCCTGAGCCAGGGTCAGCGAGTTGAGGGCCACAGTGGAGCTCATGACTCAGTGCTCAGTACTCAGTGGAAACACCCAGGATGGTGGCTCGACTGAGGAGCAGTAGGACCATGTGAGGGTCAATATTTAAATGGGTGGACGGAGTAGTTACTCCCAGGACAAGCTGCTTCTCTTCACAAGAATCTGCAGGGCTACCGCAGAGGAGGGGCTTTGGGTAGACAATTGAATTCCCACCCCAAGAGAATTATACTCTGGATTTGTTTCTTGGGGCTTACTTGGAAGCCTACAACAACAGAAAATTATTATTTGACAGTTCCGGAAGCCGGAAGTCTGAAATCAGGGCATCGGCAGGTTCCTTCTAAAGGCTCTGTTGTTGTTGTTGTTAGGTCGCCAAGTCTTGTCTGACTCTTTGTCGACCCCATGGACTGTATCCCACCAGGCGCCTATGTCCATGGGATTTCCCAGGCAAGACTATTGGAGCGGGTTGCCGCTTCCTTCTCCAGGAGTCTGCCCAGCTCAGGGGTTGAACCTGCATCTCCTGCATTGGCAGCAGATCCTATGCCACTGGGAATTCTGTGATAAGATATGAAGGAGCATCTATTCCATGTCTCTCTCTGAGTTTCCAGTAGTTGACTGAAATCCTTAAAATTCCCTAGGCTACAGCTGCAGTGTTCCAATTTCTGTTTCCATCTTCATACGGCTTTCCTTCCTCTGCATTTCTCTTCTCTTCTTTTATAACGAATTGTCCCTGAATTTAGGGCTTACCCTGATCCAGAATGACCCTATCTCAAGACCCTTAATCACATCTGCAAAGACCAAAGAAGGTCGCATGCATTGGTTGCAGGAGGACATATCTTGGGGAATCTTCCAACCCACCTCAGCCTCCAAGATCCTCAGGTGTGGTTGGCTATCTCACTTGCTTTGGTCAATATAACACTGAGCAAGAAGGATGAATGTTTCTTCTGAGCAGAAGCGTTAAGCACCATTGCATGATTCTGCCATGTTCTCGTTCTATCCCCAGGAGAACAGTATATTCCGAAGGGAACGCTTTTATTGGTCTAGAGTGAAAAAGACACACATATGGAGCTAAGCAATGGACCCTAATAAATAATAGGAGAAATCTCCTTTTGTGGTGCATTCACCACAAAATAACCTAGAAAAGCCAATTCAAATATGCATGCTGAGTTTATGAGGTACATTTCGGGCAATCACGCAGAGCCTCTTCAAGTCCCACGGCGTCACTCCAGGCTTGAGGTGGCCTAACTCTTCTTCTGTCTGTCAGCACCTTTGCTTCTCCCACGACTTCCTTTTTACTGGTTCCCAACTGTGTGAAGAAGAAATTGTAAGCTTTTATGATGTTTGAGGAGTAGAAGAGCTTCAAAACCAAGGGAAGAAATAAAAGTTCTGGCATGTGAACAAGTTGGGGATGCTCACGGTCCTTCCCTGGGGCTTCTGACTGCTCCTGAGATTGTCACTCACGGCCCCTCAGTACTCTGGGGTGGCCTACCATTTTCTCCCTCGTTCCTCCAGGCCAGCTGTGTTTACCTGCTCCTACTCTGTGTGAATTAGGCTCCTCTTGACCCCTCAGTCTCTACCCCACATTTATTCCAAATGCCGCCTCACTCCTTTCTATCTCCTACATCACACTGCCTGGGCTGAAGCCACTGTCCTCTGCTACCTGACCTACTTCCAGAACCTCCTAACAAGCCTTCTGTCTCAACTCTCACTCCTACTACATGCACAGGAACTGTTTCTAAATGACGAAGAGGTGGCAAGAATACACAGAAGAACTGTACAAAAAAGATCTTCACGACCCAGATAATCACGATGGTGTGTTCACTCACCTAGAGCCAGACATCCTGGAATGTGAAGTCAAGTGGGCCTTAGGAAGCATCGCTAAGAACAATTAGTGGAGGTGATGGAATTCCAGTTGAGCTATTTCAAATCCTGAAAGATGACTCTGTGAGAGTGCTGCGCTCAATATGCCAGCAAATTTGGAAAACTCAGCAGTGGCCACAGGACTGGAAAAGGTCAGTTTTCATTCTAATTCCAAAGAAAGGCAATGCCAAAGAATGCTCAAACTACTGCACAATTGCACTCATCTCACATGCTAGTAAAGTAATGCTCAAAATTCTCCAAGCCAGGCTTTAGCAATATGTGAACCGTGAACTCCCTGATGTTCAAGCTGGTTTTAGAAAAGGCAGAGGAGCTAGAGATCAAATTGCTAACGTCCGCTGGATCATCAAAACAACAAGAGAGTTCCAGAAAAACATCTACTTCTGCTTTATTGATTATGCCAAAGCCTTTGACTGTGTGGATCACAATAAACTGTGGAAAATTCTGAAAGACATGGGCATACCAGACCACCTGACCTGCCTCTTGAGAAACCTATATGTAGGTCAGGAAGCAACAGTTAGAACTGGACATGGAACAACAGACTGGTTCCAAATAGGAAAAGGAGTACATCAAGGCTGTATATTGTCACCCTGCTTATTTAACTTCTATGCAGAGTACATCATGAGAAACGCTGGGCTGGAGGAAGCACAAGCTGGAATCAAGATTGCTGGGAGAAAGATCAATAACCTCAGATATGCAGATGACACCACCCTTATGGCAGAAAGTGAAGAACTAAAGAACCTCCTGATGAAAGTGAAAGAGGAGAGTGAAAAAGTTGGCTTAATGCTCAACATTCAGAAAACGAAGATCATGGCATCTGGTCCCATCACTTCATGGCAAATAGATGGGGAAACAGTGGCTGACTTTATTTTTTGGGGCTCCAAAATCACTGCAGATGGTGACTGCAGCCATTGAATTAAAAGACTCTTACTCCTTGGAAGGAAAGTTATGACCAATCTAGACAGCATATTCAAAAGCAGAGACATTACTTTGCCAACTAGTGTCCATCTAGTCAAGGTTATGGTTTTTCCAGTAGTCATGTATGGATGAGAGAGTTGGACTATAAAGAAAACTGAGCACAGAAGAATTGATGCTTTTGAACTGTGGTGCTGGAGAAGACTCTTGAGAGTCCCTTGGACTGCAAGGAGATCCAACCAGTCCATTGTAAAGGAGATCAGTCCTGAGTGTTCATTGGAAGGACGGATGTTGAAGCTGAAACTCCATTATTTTGGCTACCTGATGCGAAGAGCTGACTCATTTGAAAAGACCCTAATGCTGGGAAAGATTGACGGCAGGAGGAGAAGGGGATGACAGAGGATGAGATGGTTGGATGGCATCAATGACCTATGAACATGGGTTTGGGTGGACTCCAGGAGTTGGTGATGGACAGGGAGGCCTGGTGTGCTGTGGTTCATGGGGTTGCAAAGAGTCAGACATGACTGAGTGACTGAACTGATGGGGGTCAGATTTTACTCCAGGGTAGAGCACTATGTTTTTATGGGAGGATACAGACTCCAAACATGTAACATACAACTTGATTAATTTTGAATCCCAAAGGAAACAAATGGGGGATTGAGCTGGAAAAGGGTAGGCTGCAGCAGCTAGGGGTGGGAGTGGTGCTGGCTTCTCCAAGGAGGTCACATGTAAGTGGAGATGAAAATTTGGAGAAGGGCAGATGAAGCTTGACCTGGAAACAGGATAGGAGGCGAAGAGTTGAGTGAGTTGGATCAGCCATTGAGAAATTCTCCCCACAGTGACCTGATACCAAGGATGCTTTGCTGTAGGATGTCCCTGCCACACGAGCCCTCTCCAGGAGAAGTTTGCTTCCTGGAGCAGCAGCAGCTTTGTATTTTGGGTCACTATTGAGAACATTGGTTATTTTGGTTGCTCTCCTGGGTATGTGACCCCCAGAGCTGTGAGCTGATACTGGAGAGTTTTAAGCCCCTACATTTGTGCTGATTTCTTACACAGCCTAGAAAAACTAATACTCTCAGATGAACCATAATACCCAAGTGCCCCAGTTTTACAGCTGAGAAAACCAAGGCCCAGCATAGTTGGCTATCTTGCTCAGCATCATCCTTTTGGTGGCAGGGAAGGGACTTGAACTGAATTCTTCTAAGCTCCTGGTCTACTGCCTGCCACTCAGTCACATGTATTTAAATCGAAGAGTCCTGGGTACATATGTCTTATTCAAATTACTCAACCGTTTGATCAATTTAGTTATTTGAAGGTGCAGAAATTGCTCAAAATAATGGCAAAAGAAGTATGCACTGTTATGGCCTTCAGCGGCCCTTAATAGACAAGTTGAGGTCAAGCCAGTGTGTTAATTACTTGATGGCCAGTCTGATAAGTCCTGTGTCTTTGATTCTTCTTACAGCTACAAAGGTGACAGGTCTTATGGTTTGTTGATCCCATGTAATGAGTATGGTCTAACTGGAATTATGGTAACAGTTCAGTTCAGTTGCTCAGTCGTGTCTGACTCTTTGTGATCCCATGGACTGCAGCATGCCAGGCTTCCCTGTCTATCATCAAATCCCAGAGCTTGCTCAAACTCATGTCCATTGAGTCAGTGATGCCATCCAACCATCTCATCCTCTGTTGTCCCCTTCTCCTCTCACCTTTAATCTTTCCCAACATCAGGGTCTTTCCCAATGAGTCAGTTCTTTGCAACCGGTGGCCAAAATTCTTGAAGCTTTAACTTCAGCATCAGTCCTTCCTGAATATTCAGGACTGATTTCCTTTACGATGGACTGGTTGGATCTCCTTGCAGTCCAAGGGACTCTCAAGAGTCTTCTCCAACACCGCAGTTCAAAAGCATCAATTCTTCGGTGCTCAGCTTTCTTTACGGTCCAACTCCACATCCATACATGACTACTGGAAAAAACATAGCCTTGACTAGAAGGACCTTTGTTGGCAAAGTAATGTCTCTGCTTTGAATATGCTGTCTAGGTTGGTCATAACTTTTCTTCCAAGGAGTAAGTGTCTTTTAATTTCATGGCTGCAGTCACCATCTGCAGTGATTTTGGAGCCCCACCCCACCCCCGCCCCAAGAAAAAATAAAGTCTGTCACTGTTTCCACCATTTCCCCATCTATTTGTCATGGAGTGATGGGACTGGATGCCATGATCTTAGTTTTTTGAATGGTAAGTTTTAAGCAAACTTTTTCACTCTCCTCTTTCACTTTCATCAAGAGGCTCTTCAGTTCCTCTTTTCTTTCTGCCATAGGGTCGTGTCATCTACATATCTAAGGTTATTGATATTTCTCCCAGCAATCTTGATTCCAGCTTGTGCTTCATCCAGCCCAGCATTTCATGTGATGTACTCTGCATAGAAGTTAAATAAGCAGGGTGACAATACACAGCCTTGACACACTCCTTTCCTGATTTGGAACCAGTCTGTTATTTCATGTCCAGTTCTAACTGTTGCTTCTTGACCTGCATGCAGATTTCTCAGGAGGCAGGTCAAGTGGTCTGTTAGTCCCAACTCTTGAAGAATTTTCCAGTCTGTTGTGATCAACACACTCAAAGGTTTTGATGTATTCAATAAAGCAGAAGTAGATGTTTTTCTGGAACTCTCTTGCTTTTTCTATGATCCAACTGATATTGGCAATTTGATCTCTGGTTCCTCTGCCTTTTCTAAATCCAACTTGAATATCTGGAAGTTCATGGCTCATGTACTGTTGAAGCCTGGCTTGGAGAATTTTGAGCATTACTTTGCTAGTATGTGAGATAAGTACAATCATGCAGTAGTTTGAGCATTCTTTGGCATTGCCTTTCTTTGGGATTGAAATGAAAACTGACCTTTTCCAGTCTGTGGCCACTGCTGAATTTTCCACGTTTTCTGGCATATTGAGTGCAACACTTTAACAGCATCATTTTAAAGGATTTGAACTAGCTCAGCTGGAATTCCATCACCTCCACTAGCCTTGTTCATACCGATGCTTCCTAAAGCCCGCTTGACTTCGCATAATTACAATAATTTCTAGTAAATTAGAAGGAAATGGCAAAAGCTAAATGATGATCTTGTTATTGTTTACTTATCAAGTTGCGTCCGACTCTTTTGTGACCCGATGGATTATAGCCCACTAGGCTCCTCTGTCCATGGGATTTCCCAGGCAAAAATATTTAAGTAGGTTGCCATTTCCTTCCCAAGGGGATCTTCCCAGGAATCAAATCTGCATCTCCTGCGTTAGGCAGGGAGGTTCTTTACCACTGAGCCCCCAGAGAAGCCCTGAATGATGGTCATATATGTGCTATTCATGTAATTTGTCTCCTTAAAGCTACTTTCTTTAATGAGCACAGCAGTGAATTTCAATTGAATTTGAGTCACAGCCCCAAATAATTCATCCCCACATCTCTACCTGTGTCTGAATCCACAAAGCAGGACACATGTGGAGTGTGCGCCTTTATTGTTGAAATTCCATAATCTCCGAGGCATTCCTGATCAGAAGTAGCTCGTTATTAAAATATAATATTACATTTATGGGTGATGATGATTTTAATTCAGGGCTCCACTGAGTTACACAAGGAGGCCCCAACTCTTTCAGGCGCCACACTCCATTCTTCCACAGTAAAGTTAATTTATACCACGATGATAAAAAATGTGATTTATTTTACAACAGATCAGTAATTGTGCTCTACAAATAAGTTCGTAATGATAATCAACAGCATTTTCAACATAATTTAATTTGTCTTCTCCCGAGAGGTAGTTAAATGCAGTAATAATAACACCAGTGTTATGGACTCCGCAGCAGTTAATCATAGTCTGAATATGCAGACAGCCCCAATATTGTATTGACAGAAATTAAATTAACCATCAGCTTGGGCAATCAGTGGCTATACAGCTATTAAAAGCAATAAAGGCAACAAACCCCAACCGTTGCCAATTACATTTTGACATATACAAGGGAAAGGACAGAGGCATTGATGTGAAATTTTTATTTCAGTGAAAATAAGACGGGAGAGTAGAACCTTGGACTAACCCTCGATAAAGGGCCTCTTCTCTGAGGGGGGAGGTATTGTCACATGTGGACCCTCCCATTTGTCTCCTTTTGATTAAAAGATGAAACTGAATGGTCAGTGTTCAGAGTTTTTTCAATTTTAAGGCGTCTCCCTAATCCAGCTTGTGTTTTGATGCTCCTACCATAGTTTCCTGGTTTTCTGCCCTAATTCTGTGACTTTGGACACAGGCACATTATAAGGACTCAATTTTAAGGAGGTGAGATGTGCACGGAAAAAGGGAAGTGAAAGAAATCGAGTGTATTGGTGCT
Source organism: Capra hircus (assembly GCF_001704415.2). Taxonomy (NCBI): domain Eukaryota; kingdom Metazoa; phylum Chordata; class Mammalia; order Artiodactyla; family Bovidae; genus Capra; species Capra hircus. The sequence continues at coordinate 61,502,821 of NC_030828.1, forward strand.
TATAATGATTCTTATTTCACAAGCACAATGATGCTGTATCGAGACCGTGTTTCACTGCTATCTGGGCGAGATTCTGGGCTGGTTTAATTTAGTGCTGAACCAAATACCAGCACTGAGATGGAGTTCTTTCCTTCTTCCTTTAGTTCCCCTTCTTCCCCTTCCTTCTTTCTATACTTGTCTGGCATGCCACCCTCGTTACTGGGGGAGACTCAACCATTGTTAGCCTTTGAGGTGAAAGTTGTCCATAAGCGGTTGATTGTACAGCGGGCCTGGCTGAACTATGGACTCCAGATGGGTTTATCCCACTGAAGCGTCAATGGGCACCATATTAGTTGCGGTTGATGAGCAGGGGTTCTTGCTGGACATTGGTGGCAGACCTGCTGGTCACTGACATCGGGAAAGTACTCTCAGCTGGGGACGATCTGTGGACCTGGATGTGGCTCTTATGAAGCTCTGTGGTGCTGGGAAGAGATGAGATCTCAAGTTGAGACTGGGTGGGGTCTGGAGGCTAATTTGATCTGTCTATCCTGTTTCTGAGATCCCTGGACCTCTTTCCCTTGTGATCTTCTGCCTCCTTGCTCCAGGCTGGAGGTTTGA